>NC_136507.1:2550050-2695050 GCF_053919585.1 Euprymna scolopes | reverse complement strand
ACACCAAAAAATGGGGGGATTTAAGTCACTGGAATGCTGAAACTGATAGTACACTCAGACATTCATGTTGAAGCAATGGTTACCTAATCTCTAACCGTGTTAATGTTTTTATGTATTACTTTCGAAAAGCTGCTGAAACAGTTTATGATTTAAACATTACTTTATTTTAAGTATATTTTAAGCAGTGGGTTACGGGATATGAAGTCAATCGCGGAAATTACTCAAACCGTTTACGATTTAAACATTACTTTATTTCATGTATATTTTTAACAGTGGGGTGGGAAATATGAAGTCGGTTCTGGAAATGGCTGCAACCATTTACGTCTTGGACATTACTTTATTTAATGTATATTTTTAACAGTAGGATGGGATAGTAATTGTCTGTATTTTTGAGATGAGGTGTTTTCATTGATTGAGATTGTCGGACTGACTTCCTCATCTTGGTTGCTATAGTCACAATATGTGCCCCCTACAACATCAGGACGGTATTCAAGAGCGAGTCAACACTCAGACGACACCTGGTACGAGTGAAGCCCCGCATGGAGGAGAACATGACCAAGAACTGCATATACTCCATCCCATGCAGTTGCAGAAAGGTTTACAAGGGTGAAACATGCTGCCTCCCTTAAAGTAAGGGTGGAAGAACACGAAAAGCGGTAACTAAAGGGGAGACGGAAAAATCAGGTATAGCCAACCATGTCTGGATGGAGAGGGGGGACCATTGCCCCCTATGGGATGAAGTAAAAATAATAAACAGAGAGACCCACTGGAAAGTGAGAAAACTTAAAGAAACAGCTCACATGCTCGGACATAACAACCTACTGAGCAAACTAAGCATAGAGCTGAATGCAATTTGGACACCTCTGATAGAGAGAGAGAAAACCTTGAATAACAACATAGGTTTAACATTAACAAAAACCCTAGTGACATATGGCCGAGTGGTCCTAGACGTTGTATCAAAGTTTACAGTTACCCAAAGGTGCTGAGTTCAATCCTAAACGAAGGCAGTGAAAAGTAACTTTCAAAATAGAGAATCAGCAACTATGTCCCAGAGCCTAGCTGGAGTCCGAACACGGTACCCCCGTAATAATAATAAAGGGTTGGTTTCGAGACTCCTAACAAATGGTTCCCCAGTTCGATACAAAACGCCTGATGAAGGCCGGAGGGCAAAACAGCCGAAATGTTGTGAGTATAACAACCAAGATGAGGAAGTCAGTCCGACAATCTCAATCAGTAGTATGTGAGATAAGAAGTTGGTCCCGGAACTGGCTGAAAAAGTTTTACGATTTATACATTGCTTTATTTCATGTATATTTTTAAACAGTGGGGTGGGGATTATAAGTCAGTTCCAGAAATGGCTGAAACAGTTTACTATTTAGACATTACATTATTTCATGTATATTTTTAGCAGTGGCTTGGGGATATAAAGTTGGTCCCGGAAATGACTGACACTTCACTATTTAGACATATTTTTAGCAGTGGGTTTGGGATATAAAGTCGGTCCCGGAAAATGGCTGAAACAGTTTACTATTTAGACATTACATTATTTCATGTATATTTTTAGCAGTGGGTTTGGGATATAAAGTCGGTCCCGGAAATGGCTGAAACAGTTTACTATTTAGACATTACATTATTTCATGTATATTTTTAGCAGTGGGTTTGGGATATAAAGTCGACCCCGGAAATGGCTGAAACAGTTTACTATTTAGACATTACATTATTTCATGCATATTTTTAGCAGTGAGTTTGGGATATAAAGTCACTGATGATGAAATGTGAGTTACTTGATTGGTGTGTTTGTAATGTTATAATAAGCCCAGACAATATATCAAATATATTATATAAGTAGGAGGGAGGGGCATAACGTGGGTTTTTAATTATAAAAATTATTGTCGAAATTAGTAACATATCCAGAATTATGAACAAAGATTAAATGTGAGTTAATCGAGTGTGTGTTTATAATAAAATAATCAACCCAGGAAATATATCGACGTAATTATGTAAGTAAGAGAGGGTGATAAAGATGGTTTAAATTATGAAAAATAATTGTCAAAATTAGTAACATATCCAAGAATTATGAAAAATGATATTATTATTATTATTATTATTCACTAGCAGTTCTCACACAGATCATCATCAGCGATTTCCAGTACCTCTTTTGATAACCGTTCTAAATTAATTTATAGTTGGTTGCCATTGACTTCTCGCTGATAATGACCATTGGTCATCACTGGAATTTGGGTAGCAATAAGCCTCTCCAAGATCCCAGTGCTTTTTGTACTCATCCAGTGGTTAGTGCTTTCTCTTCTCGATCTTTTCATCCTCCTCAACCATTCTCGAGTATTTGGTGTGATGGCAGGCGATGCCCACACTACAACTATTGGGGGGGGGGGGGTAGTTAACTTATAATTTTGCAGTTTCAGTTTTCTTGGTCCCATGTGGGGTTCCTCTATCTTTTTGTTTTACTTTTGTTGATGTTTCCACTTAGTCAATAGAGTTTGCAACTCATATGGATTAGTCTCCGCATTCAAGGGTTTACTTCAGTCATTAGCATCATTGCTATCCATTGTATTGCCTTCCCACTGAATCCAATTTCTCTCTTTTTTTTTTTTTTCAAAGTTTTTCAGGATTGTTCCTAGTGCTCATATGATAATCAGTGTTACCTTGACTTTCTTCCCTTTCAGCTCTCTGGTCAGTTCCGTGTATTTGTTTCACTTCTCAGTCTGCTTGATGTTCATCCTGACAGCAAAATTGATGATCTAGCAGATTTTGTTTTCTTGTTTATTATTATAATATCCAGTCTTGTTTGGATAGGTTTATCCGTTTGTACATTAATGTCCTGTAGGATTTTATGATTTCTGATTTCAAGTACTGCTGCTGGTTTGTGTTTGTACCATTTGTCTGGGTGTTCAAGATAGAGTTGATTGCACAGTTTCCAGTGTAATCAACCGTATCTTCCCCACTTTATCGTGTCTATTTTTCTTTTCTTTTTGGCTATTCACTTATGTGGCTTATCATTTCGTCTCTTTGTCTACAGAGTGTGCATTTGCTGTTTTCTTGTGTTTTGTCAATGTTTGCTTTAGATATAGTTGCATTACCTTGTGTTAGTAGTGATTTAGTTTCTCTGTTTAGGTGTCCTTTTTATAGCCATGTCTAAGTGTTTTCGTGAGTCTCATCTTTTGTCATTCTTATGAATCGTCCTTGTAACTGTTTCTCTCCTTATTTTTCTTTTCTCGTCTTATCCCATACCTCTGTGTTCTCTGTCTTGTTCATTTTCACAGGGGCCTTTGTTGCGGTGATTCTGTGTTTCACGTTATGTATTTTTTTAATTCTTTTTTTTTTTTTTTTTTTTTGTGTATGTGCCAATTCTCTATACTAATTAATTCTCTTTCTCCGTCTTTCTTTTTTATGTAGAGTCGGTCAGCATCATCGTTTGTGCATAATCATACATTCGAGATGCCTCTGTTTTTCTTTAGTCTAGTCTGAAAGGTCCGGAGTATCTTACTGATGATACTGATGTTTATGACTTTTATTAGATTCCTATGAAATAATATAGTTTCCAAGAGCTTTATTTTTCTTCTTGTGTATTTTTTCCAATCATCTTTTTCATTTCTGTTGCTTTAATAGTGTTTGATTCCAGAACTCTCAAATATTTGTAGGTGTCATGTTCACCTAGTGTCATTATCTTCCCTTGATTAGCTAGTTCCATTTTGATTAGCGTCTCTAGTTCTTTTTTGTTTCTTGCAAAAAAATTCCAGGTCGTCCATATATATTAGGTTATTATTATTTACTCACTAAGAGTAGTTACACAGGCCATCATCAAAGATTTCTCTTTTGTGGTATTCTCTGGAGTCTGAGTGACAACAGTCTACCCAGAGTTTCAGTACTCTCCACCTGTTTTGATAACCATTGCAGATGAATTTGTGTTATTGTAACAGCTGCTTACCATCGATTATTTTATTTTATTTTTTGGCAGCGATCATTGATCTTCACTGGAATTTGGGTGGCAAAAAGCCTCTCCAAGGTCCCAATCCTCTTTGCTCTTATTCAGCAGAGGTCTGGCTAGTGCTTTCTCTCCTCAGTCTTTCCATCCTTCTTGACCCTCCTCGCTTATTTGGTGTGACGTCAGTTTTTGGTCACATGCACTCATACACACACACACAAGGGGATGGGGACAAGAGCGCAGGGGTTAACTTACAATTGTACGGTTTCAGTTTTCATGATTCCATGTGATGCTCCTTTGTGTTTTACGTCGATAGCCGTTTCTGTCTGTTGCTCATATGTGTTAGTCTCCACATTCAAGGGTTTTCCTTAATATTTCAGCCATTTTCATTATTGTTATCCGTTGTATCGTATCAGCCATCCCTCTGATTTCAATCTTCTTCTTCTTCTAATTATTATTATTATTATTATTATTATTATTATTAGTAGTAGTAGTAGTAGTAGTAGTAATAGTATCATTATAATATAAATTTTATATAAAATTAAAGGCTCCTTTACTAAAATGTAAAGTAAAAATTGAAAAAGTAAAATATAGATATGACGTACTTTTGTAAAGCTATGTTTCCATTAAGTTGCAAAGGATGTTGAGTAAAAAAAATTTGAATAACATTTTGAATTTAGTGGAATTATAATTAATTAGCAGGACGCCATAAAAATTTCACCTTGCTTTCTACATCAATCTGTATAATTTACTGTTAATAATAATAATATTCCTTTTAAAATAATAAATGTCTATGTTGTTAGACAACTAAAGAGTTATTTCTCTTTTAAAACAAAGCCGATTTACATTAGTTTGCTGTTGGATGATAAAATGCTATTTCAATTTTTTTCATAAACATCTATAATGTAAATCTTTTAAAAATGAAAGATGATTTGTATTAAAAAAGTACTGACTTGTCATTACCAACAAATTATTTTTTACATAAATAAAACGAATATGCTTTTTACCAGAAAATAATTGCCAGCAAAATATTATTCAATTCAATGAAATGAAACGAAATGCCTTAGTACATCATAATATAGATAAAAAAATGAATTTAAAAATCTTTTGGAATGTTGATTAAGAGCATAGTTTATAAATGAAATCACTTACTCATTAAAAGCATGATGAATTATTAAAAGAAGGATTGGATAAGAAGAAATTGATAAAAAAACAAAATTCTTGAAAGAATTTGATTTTTTGTTACTTAAGAAACACAAATGAAGTTAAATGAAAAAAAAAAAATTGAAAATTTTCAAACAAATCTTCGTTATTGATTTGCAGGTAAGTGGGGGTGGGGGGTAACCAGTTTAAAAATGAATTGCCGATGACTTTCCTTGTCTTTCATAATATGAATGTTTTAACTGAAAACCTTTTCACGTTTTGCATCACTAATTCCTAGGAATGTATTTTTGCAGGTGTAAAAAGTAGATTTTATTCAGTTCATAGTCTTTGGAATGTGTTTAACTTGTTCGACTGGTTGAACTGAAGGTAGGTGTTATGATTTGTTTATGCTTTAAAATATTTTCTTTCAGATCACTTCTCGATTTGATAAATTAATATTAGTGATGGGACGAATACCGATTTTGATTCTTTTTAAATTTATAAATATTTAATTATGGATTTTTTGCTTTTTTATTTTTAGATTACAGGAAAGCCTCCACATAATGTTTGTATATATATTTTTTTACAAATGTGGGCATATATTATATGAGTAAATGTTTCTAAATATTTGTTCTCAAATGTTTTTTGTAATTGATTGAAAATTGTGAGACAACTACAGATTTATTTCTCTTTAAAAAAATGCTAATATATTAGTTTGCTGTTGGTTGACTATTTGAATTCTTTCATAAACAATTGAAAATAATGGATGATTTGTATGCAAAATAACAAGACGGTGTACAAACAGAATAGTTTTTACAAAAATTCCGCTCACCATGTTAAGAATAAGTTTTTAAATAATATTGTTACTATTTAGAAAACCATTCTTAACATGAAAGAGGTGAGAATACTTTGCTAAGTATTCTGTACCTTTCTTCTATGAAAAAATGTTCATAATTTTATCTTAATTATAAAGGTTCGGTTAGTTATTGCTACTGTCAGTATAACAAATATGTAGCGAAAAAAAACAAGATAATAATAATAATAATAATAATAATAAAAGTAACAAAACAGTAGAAACCTAATTAAAGGAATAAACACCTGGATAATAATAAGATACTCTGGACGATTCATAATCTGGACCAAAAAAGAACTTAGACATTTTGATCAGAAAACGAGGAAGCAAATGATCATACACAAGGCATTATAATTGAAAGATGATACTGATTAACTCTTTGTGAAATGGAATGAAGGAGAAAAAGAACTGATAATTGTAGAAGATTATGCAGAAGGCGCAAAAAAGATTTAGAAAAGTACATAACTCACAACACATAATGATTGATTACAACAGCAAGAGACAATATCAGGATGAACTATACAGGAAATGATGAAACAGAAACAAAAAAAAGTGGAAAGAGAAAAAGCATCATTGACGATTCATAAGAATGACAAAATAATTACGAAAACACTTGAACATGGCTAAGAAAAGGACACATGAACAGAGAAACAAAACTCTACTTGCAGTTGGACCAAACAATGCAATAACAACTAACCACATTAAAGTTAAAATAGATAAAACACAGGAAAACAGTAAACGTAGACTGTATGGACAAAGAGACGAAATGGTAAACCATAATAGACACAACTGCATGAGAATAGCAGTACACTGGGAACTTTGCAAATGCTTGCACTTCGAATATGAAGGCAAATGGTACAGGCACAAACTGGAAAATGAAAACTATAAAATCCTTTGGAACATAGAGATACAAACAGAAAACCCCATCTAAACAAGGAAACTGGACGTCCTAATAATGAACAGGAAGGAAAAAACTGTCAAAGTGTAGATTTTGCTGTCCCAACAGACCAAAGTGTGTGAAGATCAAAGAAAGGGTAAAATGAAACAAATATATAGAACTTGTCAGTAAAGCAAAAGAAGCGTGGAACATGAAGAAAATCAATATATATATATATATATATATATATATATATATATATATATATATATGTATGTATGTATCTTTGGATAAGAGGACTGGGAGAAATTGGAATAAAGGGGAAGACTGGGACTGTCAAAAGATGCTGAAAACAGTTGAATTTTAAGGAAAATCCTTGAATGGGGAAATTAACTCACGTTAATTCCAAAACGCTAATTGGTCATATGGAAGCAACAGAAGTAAAAAAAAAGAAAACTGAAATCACAACACTAAGCTCCTCACCACAAAAAAAGTATCAGACGAGATGCCATACCAAATAGTTGTGAAGTGTCAAAGGGATGGAAAGAGCAAGGAAAGAAAGCACTAAGCAACTAACTGAATGAGTTCAAAGAGGACTAGAACCTTCGAAAGACTTACTGCCATCTAAATTCCAGTGAAGGCCAATAATCATTGTCAGTAAGAAATCAATGGTAAACAGCTGTTGCGATAACGTAATTTCAACTGCAAATGTTATCAAAAAGGTGGAGAGCACTGAAAATCTAGGGAGACATTTTGTCAACTAGACTCCAAGGAACACCACAGTTGGTTAACAGGGAGAAATCTTTGATGATGGTCTGTGTGAAAACTCGTAGTGAGTACAAATAATAATAATAATAATAATAATAATAATAATAATAATAATAAATATAAATATAATAGTAATAATAACTAGCAGGACCTATGGAAATTCCACAGCAGACTCTTTCATATGTAATACATTGATGTAGGAATTATGTGGATGTTCAGCATAAATAGAGACTGATATTATTGTAGCTTTTTTGTTAAAACTGCAAAAATACTTATCTAAGTTAGCAGAGACGCCCGGTGTAGTCCGGTTGTAAAATACGCTAAAATATGATATTTAATTTAGGCAAATTTTGTATATATTATTATAGAGTTAATTTCTATCGATTCTTAAATATTATAAAGCTATGATTTCAAAAATAAAAATATATATATATATCCATATGACTTGGGTGCATCAGCTTCAACCGAAACCAAAACTTACAAAGAATATATATATATATATATATATATATATATATATATATATAGACTTGTATGTAATATACCGAGTTTTACTGGGTTCGTGTAATTCAGTAAATTTTCATATACCAATAAGTTTTAAGCCAAAGAGAGATGACTTAAAAAGTAAGCTACAAAATTATCATATTTCATAATTGAGCATTAATATACTGCATTAACAAAACCAGGACTTCAAAAAAGGTGCTGATAGCAACAGAAAGTGTATTTCATTTTAAGTTACAATTGTTTCCATACCAGTTTGACAATTTCAAGCATTATGGCATTTGAAAATTTTCACAACCAGCATTTCTTCAGACTTCTTGAATAAAAACACTCTTGACAATAGAACATTGTTTAAAGAAAATTCCCTTAATGGAAGAGAAGTATGTGAAAAACATTTACCCTGGAGGCATCTTCCGTGAAAAAAAAGCCCATTCATTCAAATATTAATATATCACCTAATTTTCGTATCCTTATTTAAAAACTAGGTCATAAGAAGTTTCCACAAAAAACCCCTAGCCATTTAAAAACTTTTTATATATCCCATTCATTGAATTCCTGAATTAGATTTCTATATTTCACATAATTAATTTTTTTTTTAAAAGAGTTTTTAATTTTATTTCAATATTTATAATATGGCCAATAACAACCTTGCAATAATTTTACAGTTATTTTTAGTTTCGTATTCGCTCATTTGTGGCAAGCAATGTTTACAAATTATCGATTGTTTTATTACTTAGATTTAAGACCATTTTAGGCTTAATATTTTATTGGATAGGAGAATAAAGAAAAAGAATACATTATATTTATTAATCCTCATACAACATTTTGAGTGACGGATTCTATTCTATTTTTCATTATTTAATATTTTAAAATTCGTTATCATTCTGATCAAATATGGTTCTATATAGTTATGAAAAAAAAAAAACAATTACGAAGGGAGATAATCCAATTACGTTGTTAACTGTTAGTAGATGAATTCTGTTGAAATAAGTCATATCAGTACCCATAACAGTTAAAGGGAGATAAATAAGGCCGTTTGATGTTTCAGGTCTAGTGAATGCTAGAAAGCGTCTATGATTTAATAATTTATTTAATTAAATAGATACATAAAGTTCTACGATAGCTTATTTAACAAATTAAGAATATAAAGTATATTTTTAATCTTAAAACTGATTATTTACCCACGGGTTTAACCTACATCTGTTATTCATAATCTACTTGGGTTACTTATGGCATCAAAATCAAAATTACAATTCGCGTATTGTGTTCTTGGGTACCTAAATAAAATAGTATATATCCTCTAATTATTATTCTGACAACAAAACCACCCAATAGCTACATGTGTTTCACTCTATATAAACACCAATATATAATTCACAAATCATTGCAACCTCACAACACTAACTAAATTATATTCACAATTTTATCAGCTTTAAATCGATATAACACATGCACACATACACCAAACAAACAATTCTCTACAACTCATTAAAGCACGAAAAACAAACACAATCAAAAAGCAAAACTCAAGCCAGTGACAAAAAAAAACAGCAACTACTACTACGTCCGCTTTATGACTATAAAATACAAGCCCTTTTCGCCAACAGACAGATCGGCCCTAGCGTGGCGCACTGTGAACTCGCTCTGTCATTAGCCAGTACCTGACCCCTCGCCAACGACATTAGACGTGGAGCTAACTACGCACAGCCAACATCGCCCACCGCTACCATTTCGCCCGTGATCCTGATACAAGCCCCTTTCCTTCTTCGGCTGATACCAAAGCATCACCTCTTACCAACCCCGCGCTAAGCAACATCAGCTAACAAGGATCGCCGCACATGCTAAGCCATATTTCTGCCATCACCACCCCGCACCCAACCAAACCCAAAGAAACTTTGATTGTTGATGAGTTTATCTCAACGCCCGGCCATCCATCCTAACGATGACGCCTTAAATCTCTGATTTGGTGAGAAATAAAATATATATACATTTAACCTTCCTCGGTCGTCTGTATTTTTCTTGCAACCATACGCTTGTTTATTTCACTGGTGTCAGAAGTGTACAGCAAATATGGAAAACTACACGAGCTTTTCACTCTCATCAGAGAGCAGAAAACACTCCTGTCCAATCTGAAGACAGGAGCAGTACAGCCATCCGAACGTGCAATTCGAGAAGTCCAAACCGACATAGACGACATGTTGGCGGCTTTAAAACTAACTACTTCAACAGCAACCCGTACGAATCAGAAAGAAAACGACTACAGTTTGGTTATCCGTCAACAAGCCATCTGGAACGTCATGAAACAGCAGAAATTATTCCACCAGGGGATAACGTAAACCTATTTATCACGGCATTGAACAAAACCTACACCATCCATGTCACGCCAGAACTGGATAGATATCCCAGCCTGGAGGGTGAGTTTGTCAAGTCTGCGAAAGATTTACTCGACCAGGGTATATTTCAGCAGATGATTGATTCAAAAACAGAATCATCCACTTTCGAGGCACTGAAAGAATATTTGCAAGCGGCCCATGGCAGCCAGATTACAAACTTCCAACACCTCAGTTGAGCCTGGAACCTGGAACGACAAGACGGGGAAAAGTTGACCGACTTCGCGGGCCGTCTGGAAAACACCCTGAGAGAAGCAGCTGTCCACATTAAAACAAAATACAAAAAGGACAAAAACATGGAATTGACCATGGATGGGCTTGTATCCATCATAGGTGCAAATGAGTTAAAAGGTAAAGGTCTGGAGCTCAAACCTTTACCCTCATCTTGTCAGGACAATGGACAACCACTACAGCGCAACTGGCATACACTGCGAAGCCCAAAGGTACATCGATCACGGCATAAAATCTGATGTCACTGCTGCTCTTGAAACCACATACTACTAGCTAAAACCACAGCAGTCTCGTCACAGAGACAACACACTCAGGACAGACCTACCACCCCGATCCAATGGACGGCCCCACCAATACCAAACAAGCGCCAACAACCAACCAAGACATGGCCATCATCAAACAATCAAAGACCACCAACACCCGCCACATACTCTACTGTACAAGAATTACCTCAGGAGACGACCGTGCTTCCGTGGACAAAACTGCCCGTATTGTCGCCCACCTCACACCCAAGCACAGGCCCATATCACAACAGTGGATGGCGACCACACCATCACCAGCCATTACGTCTTCAACCTACAGGGACTCGCGCACCAATTACCACTCGTACAATCCACCTTCGTCATAAAAGACATACACTTCTCTCGGATCGCAATGCTAGACTCAGGATGCTCCACATGCATCATACCTATATCACAGCTACTCGGAGAAGCTAAGAAATATATGACCCACACAGATGTACGAGTAAAAGGTATAAATGGCAGCATCACCGCTCTCGGTGAACTAACCTGTAACATCACCATCGGCAATCAGAACTCCCCCACTTTCGAGGAGGTGAATGTGTTGGTGACGACCCAAGCCACGCCGATCTTGATCGGCCAAAATGTCTTCCATCACAGCATGCTCAGCTCATACCTGATTGATAACCGGAATTCCACAGTAGAGTTCAGACGCACACTTACCTCAGGCCATACAACACACCACCAACATCATCAGCCCATGATCCGATACATGACCCCCAATCCACTCTAATCCAGAATCACCTCACAATGGAGCCTTGGCCCAATATGTTAGAGGAAAAACTAACCAGGCTGAAGCACAACACCGGGTTGTCACTGCCAAATCATCCAAACCGGGATGAATTAGAAGCCACAGCGAACCTTCTCATTAAATACGCCGACGTAATTGGCACAGAGAACAACAAGGACACATTCATCCGACCCATCCGGATACCGACCGACGCCCGATCTCGCAGCCAGAAACAACACCCGATTGCTCAAGCTCTGGAAGCAGATGTAGATGTTGAAATCAAACACATGGCGAATGAGGGCATCATCGAGAAATGTACAGACCTGAGAGGCTTTAACAGTCCGGTGTTTGCCGTCCGCAAGAAGAATGGATCGATCCGCGTGGTCGCTAATCTCAAAAGAACACTCAACAAAGTGTTAGTCGATCTTGATCCCTACCCGATACCAAGAATGGACCATCTATTTAACAAGATCGCCAAAGGCAATACATATTTCGCTTCCCTGGACCTGCGTAGCAGTTATTGGCAAATTGAGATCAACAAGCTAGACCGACACAAAACGGCATTTACATGGAAGGATCAATGCTACCAGTACACTCGCCTGGCATTCGGTCTTACCTCTGCTGGGCAGATTTTTTTTCATTGTGTAGCAGAAGCATTAGCCACGGTTACATCGGCATACATCGACGGCAACTTGGTCGATGCAAGGACATTTAACGAATACATTTGTGCTCTGGAGCAGCTCTTTACCACCCTCCGAGACTTTGGACTCAGATTAAACCCTGACAAATGCTCCTTCCTCACATCAGAGGCAAAGTTCCTCGGACGGATCGTGAACAGTGAAGGTTTCAAGCCCGATCCTGAATACGTTCAGACAATCAGAGAAATGCAACCCTCAACATCAAAAAAGTAGTTACAAAGCCTCATCGGCTGACTAGTATGGATTAGACAGTTCCTGGAGACACGTTTACTGGAACAAATCAACTCAAATACATTTTCAAAACTAATGGCTCCCATACACGATCTCAACAAGATCAATAGGCCATTCTAATCTGGACAGACACGGCCGATAGAGCTTTCAGAAATATCAAAGAATGACTGTCCTTGCCACCCGTTATTTCATTCCCGGACTTCTCCAAACATTTCACTCTCACCACCGACTCAGCAACGTCGCATGTGGAGCGATTTTGATGCAAGAAGCTGACAACGGGAAGAAAAGCATCATAGCGGTCGCTTCCCAAACATTCAACTCTACAGAACGGAACTGGTCTACAATGGAACGAGAGGCATACGTGGTAAAATGGGCTATAACGAAATTCGATTATTTCCTGTGCAACTGCCCCTTCGTTATTTTTACCGACCATCAATTGTTGACATATCTGGACCAGAGTGAGTTCAACAATGCTAAAATACGGAGATGGCAAAAGGAAATCTTATGCTACAAGTTCATCTTAGAATACATCAAAGGCGAATCAAACATATGGGCAGACATGCTCAGCAGAGGTTGCGGACAGAAGAAAATCAAAACTCCACATGACCCAACCCCAGCAGGCTGGACATTCGAGCTAAGTGGTTCGAAACTACGCATACACATCACATCATGATGCCTCGGCGAGTTTAACGGTCTACAGCTCATACCCAAAACTCACACACCACAGAACACACGCACCCAAAAGCGCGTCAGCAATGCATTCTTTGCATTCCACTCTTCGTCCTCCGTTCCCACTGACAGGATTTGCAATCACCTGAGCATCGCAAACAAACAACAAAAGGACAAAGCCCTGGCAAAGATCATCAGCTCTCTCCAATCACCCAGCTCAAGTGAACCACATATCGATCCTGGCAACCACCACGCTATGTTCTTCAAAAGCACTTACGACAATTTTTTCTGGAACCAGACACCTCTGTTCTGATGACAAGAGACAGCAAAAACTCCCCTAAGCTGGTTATACCGTATAAACTCTGCACCAGATACCTCTCCCAAGCACACGAGGGCAACAACCACTCAGGCATCACACGCATGCAAGAGCTCATGTCTGGCTATTGGTGGGAATTCAAGAACCGCAACATTAAAGTCTATGTTGACTCCTGTGACACATGCGCAAAATGCAAAGGGAACTACGGCAGACACACCTACTGGCCAATCGGTCATTGCAAATGGAGACAGACCATTCGAAGTTATCTACATGGACTTTATGACAATGGCAAACTCAAAGGGGAAACAATACATCCTGACCATTTTTGACAGCTTAAGCCGACACTTCACGGCCATACTATGTGCAAGAGACCGCACCATTGATGCCGCCCGCGGATTGTATCAGTTGTTCCTTCGGCATAGGGAAACCCCTTGCATAGTATCCTCGGACCAAGGCACGCACTTCATGGAAGAAGTCTATAGACAGTTCTGTAGCCAAATATCCATTACGCAAGAACTCCACTGCCCTTGGCAATCACAAAGTTCAGGAAACATCGAATAATGATGAATGCCCTATACATGCTGTGTGAAGACAGAGGCGGTGAATGGACAGACATTCTTGAATCCGTCGTCTCATCTATGAACGCTACTATCAACAGTACCACCGGCGTTTCTCCTCACTACGCAATCACCGGCCGTCACCCAAACATCGGCCTACCTACACTTCATAGAAAAGAAGTCAGAAGCACGAAGGTGAATGCCCTATTGAAACAGGTTCACCACCGCGTCGCCCTGGCCAACGATGAGGCTGACCACAAACTTGAGAGAGATGCACATTACCCCACTTATAAGGATTCAATACAGGTGGGTGACAAGGTCTTACTCTGTCGACCACAATCAGCAGTGGCCCAGGCATCTCATCTGTCCTGGGTGGGAAATTTCACAGTCACAAAATCAAACGATGTGATGTGTCAGGTACGAAACGAAAAGGGCGATACAGCCTGGGTCCACCGCGCACAAATCAGATGCTTGACCCCTCGACAACCACACCTATGCAGCAGGATCCCACTTCCTCCAGCATGTACCAACCACCAAGATCATATCCCACAACAGCCATCAAACTACCGTACACTAGTTCATCCTACAACATCACAAGAAGTCAATACGGACGGAATTCGACCTCCAGCAAAAATAACAAGGGGACAACTCCCCACGCGTTTCAGAGACTTTATCATGTAAATATGAAGAGATAAGAGACTTTATCATGTAAATATGAAGAGATCTGGGGAGCATTGTTATATCGCATATCCCTCCATATCTCCATGACTAAACCGGAAACCAGCAATGGTGACGCTAGGACAACGCAAATGAACACAATAAATACTCGTGACAACTTCAAATCCCATTTCTTTAGATACACACATCATTAGAATAACTCGCACCTTACTTCAACAAAGAAAACCGCCAGAGAAAGCCGCACAGCAAAAGAAAAAAAAAACAAAATACAAAACACAAACATCACAGTAAACGCAACTCCTAAGCATATAAACACCCCGCACCCAACCAAACCCAAAGAAACTTTGATCGGGGACGACTTTATCTCAACGCCCGGCCAGCCATCCTAACGATGACGCCTTAAATCTCTGATTTGGTGAGAAATAAAATATATATATATTTAACCTTACTCGGTCGTCTGTATTTTTCTTGCAACCATACGCTTGTTTATTGAAAAACCATACGCTTGTTATTGAAAAACTTGGAAAAAAAAAAATCAAATATTTTAGAATTTAGAGTTGAAAACCAGTTTTGTATATAAATTTAATGTAAAATGATAATTTCTGGGCCATTTTAACTTTTCATTAAATATTTTTACAACTGACTCTAAGTCTGACTGGTAAGCTTGTCAAAGTATACATAGTTGCTTAAAAAAGTACCCCCCCCTTCAAAAAAATACATAGAATTTATCTCCTACAGTAAAATAACAATTTTTGGTTAACTGCTCTAGAACACTAGAATTTCCTGAAAATGGAGGCTCATTTCATGTTAAATTTATGTGTGAAACTAGTGAAACAGATCCCCCACTCTAAATAATTGTATTTTTTTTCCTTGAAGTTTTTCAGGATGTTCACACGTAACCACCTCAAAAAGTAGAACTTTTTTGTTTGGAGGTGTGATATAATTAATGGTATTAATCTACAATAATAATTCTTATATTATAAAAGAATCTAATTCCTAGAAACATATATTCAAATATAACTAATTATAAAACAAACATTATTTTTTAAAAACATGTTAATAATTCTTTTCCTTTTAAAATGTCTTTAAAATAATTTAAAAAACTATGCTTACACTTCAATATTTGAAAATCTTTATGCATTATCTTGTCAGTAGAATAGAAAAGTAACACCGAAATTGGCAAACGATTTCCCTAAATCAAAGATCATTCTTATTACTAATCTTTGATTTTAAGTCCTTCTTTCTTTATCATAACTTACCTTTTATATATCTTAGAAATTTTGTTTTCCAACCAAACATAGAAAATCAAAATTCAAAGAACAGATGCGGATTTGTGTTCGTGCACAGAGACGTGAAAATCTTTGAATTGAATTTATTTGTAACTAATTCATCTCAAGACCAAATCTTTGAAAATATCTAACGTTTTCTTCACACATTTTGATCAAGAATTCCATGTTTCAACCGTCATAAGTCAGCTGAAAATAGGCAATATTTTTTAGCATGAAGAAATCGCTGTAAGAGCACAATAGCTGCAGCTAAAAGTAGGCATACTGAGATGACTAATAATCACATCGCATTACAGAAATTAGGAACTTGCAATCTTTTAAAAATCTATAATAGTAGTGATCAACAATTTACCCACAATATAATCACACAGTAATGAGCAAAGCTAAATTGCCTTAAACTTCACTATAGACTTCACAAACAACTTCCTAATTACAAGTAACTAATTTTTTTTACACACACTGAAATTACACTAAAAGATCTTGTGCAGATTACTGTAATAATTGGTTCTGTCATGTCGAGTGGTAAAAAAAAAAAGTAAATGTTACTTGATATATTGGACATTCCAGCATCTTTTTCACAGATATCCATTGAAAAATCAACTCCCATTGTTTCATAATGTACTGAAAGTTTCTTAATATGCTACAGCCTAAACATGCAACATAACATTAGCTACTTTTATTTTCTCTCTCCCTCGACCCAGGACTGTACCCTAATAAACAAAGTCTCTGACAGCATAGATACAGCACTCTCCCTGGATACTAATGCACAAGTACATGTATTTGCTGACTTCAATGTCTACCACAGTAACTGGCTTGGATTCTCTACTTACACAGACACAGCTGGTAGCATAACATATAGCTTCTCTATATCTCATCTCCTATCACAGACGGTTACATTTCTGACACGTTTCCCAGACCAGCAAGATCAACATCTGATCACAGTTCCCAATGATTGTGTAACGAATATTCACAGTCCACTTGGTAATGCTGATAACGCTTTGATAATTGTAGAAATTGCCCTAAATTCTCGATCCAAAACCAAAGAGCTACTGCTCAAAACAATGAGGTACTATAAAATAGCCGACTGGGAAGCCATCAGGGATATCATCAGAGTACCCCATGGGGAAATATCTTCTCTCTTCCTGCTGAACAGTGTGCAAATTAGACCACTGAATGGTTCTAAACGGCAATTGAAGCACATGTTCCCACACAGAAATTCTATAGCAAGCCCGACTCTCCCCAATGATTTACTTCTACTTGTGCAGCTGCCATTGCTCAAAGGCAACATGCATACCACAGATAAAACCGACATTAGTCCAGTTCAAACAGACAGAATTTTATAGCAGCTAGTAAGAGAGAAATAACGACAGCTAAGAGAGAATTTACTGAAGCCACCAGTAAGTGCATCGAAGCACAGAAATTAGGAACCCATGATTTTTGGAAAATCTACAACAGTGTAGTAAATAATGGGTAATCTAAGATTCCCCTATTATCAAACAGTCATGAGGTTGTTTGCACGGCAACCGAGAAGGTTAACATGCTTGTTAGTAGGTTTGCCTCAAACTCCAAATTGGACCCACCAAATCACTCCCTCCCTGACTTTTCTTTGCAGACAGACGCCACACTAGAAGATCTGAAAATCACTCCTTCTCAGGTGCAGGGTATCATAAAAACCTAGACACCTCAAAAGCATGTGAACCCGATCTCATCCCAGCTGTACTATTAAAAAATGCTCCACTGAGGTTGCTCCAGTTCTCTTTATAATAAATACCTTAATGAATCTTGCTTTCCTGACTGCTGGGATGTTTGTGGTACCAGTTTTCAAAAATTCTGGCGAAAGAACTGACCTATTAAATTATCGCCCCATTAACCTCCTCCTGCTTATTGCCAAAATATTTGAGACTATAATTAATCAAGCTCTAGTCTATCACCTTACAGCTGCTAAACTTTTGACCGACCAACAATATGGATTTAGGCAAGCCCGTTCCACAGCAGATATTCTAACTGTAATCTCTGAACATATATACCATTCACTGCACAAAACAGGGGAGGGTAGAGCAATAGCCCTAGATGTAGCTAAGACTTTTGACAAGGTATCGCATGATAGTCTTCTCAGGAAAATCAGATCATATGGTATACATAATACCTAATACATAACATAATTAAATCCTTCTTAAGTAAGAGAAGAATACAGGTTGTCCTCGACAGTTGTACATCTAAACAATATGATATAAATGCGAGAGTACCTCAGGGGTCTATCCTTGGACCTTTATTATTTCTAATATTCATGAAAAGGGGAAAACAAATGAACACATATCTACGGAAATGGCAGAAACACTAGAGGAAGACCACCAATCTGTAGTGGAATGGGGGACATAAATGGATGGTCACATTTAATGCTGCCAAGACTAAGCTTGTTTCCTTCGATAATTACAAGAAACTTTCTCTACCACCAATAGCAATGGCCAAAAACACATTACCTGAACACATTACTTCTTTTAAACTCCTCGGTCTAAAATTCACAGGGAACAGGAGTTGGAACAGATACATTGAGAGCATTGCTAAGGCTGCTGCCCAGAAGGTGGGCTCTCTCTACTGTGCTAGAAAGCTACTTACGCTTTAAAGTATCTTGTATCTCTATAAGGCTACCATTCACCCATGTATGTCACATTTGGGCTGGTGCATCTGCTACTAGTCTCTCCTCCTGCATAGGGTTCAAAAGAGAATTGCCAACCTGATAGGTCCTGAACTGCCATCTAAGCTTCAGCCTGTGTCCCATCGACGAAATGTTGCATCCCTCTGCCTGTTCTACATGTATTTTAATGGTGAATGCTCTGACAAACTACAAGCACTCTCGACGTAAATACCTCCGTCAAACCCAACAAGCAGTTAAATCCCACCCCTACACTGTAGAGATCCCTAGGAGTAAGAAAACCTTCTACTCCAATAGTTTTTTCCCCAGAACTGCTAGACTTTGAACTCCCTTCCGGGATTCTGCTTTCCCAACTGTACTGACATGCAGAAGTTCAAGAGTAATGTGAACAGACATCTTGCTGCTCATTTCCCTTCATAATGTCCCTGCAATTTATGTCCTCGATAGTAGCACTGTACCTTGTTTGGGGTGAAAGTTGAAATATATATATATATATATAATCGCCAATCAAATCAGCTCAACTGTTCAAAAATGTTATTTTGCTTCAAATGTGCGCGTTGTGTTCTCTACAAAAATCTTAACAAATATTCTACCCCCCCCCATCATAATAATAATGTAATTTCCAATTTTAAGTGTAGTTGTGGTGCCAGCTACTTAGGTCAAATGAGATTGGATAGAAGAGTCTAACAGTACGTACCCAGCAAAATCAGAAATGGGACATACTAAGCAACAGACGTTCTTGCCAATACGGGAGAAAGGTATTGCTTAACCTGCATGGGATTTGGACTTAATGTAGCCCCATCAATTATGCAAAGGATTGTTGATGATATTTTGACCCAGGATGAGCATTCAACGGGCAACATCTGCTTATAATTTTGGATAAAAAATGGATGGCTAGTTCCTTATCCAGAGAAGGAATTGAGCCCCCCAAAGTGTCTGATCCCGTTAATGCCGGTTATCCAGCATAATAAACAAAAGGTGAGGCCGGTATTTGGCTATCGGGAACTAAACAAGCACGTAAATCATTTTACAGCCCGTGCGGATGTACCGAGAAGTTGAGGGAATGGCAGCAAGCAGGATCTAATGTATCTGTGCTGGATCTTCGTAAGGCATACCTTCAAGTGCATGTACATCAGTCACTATGACACTATCAAACGGTGCTCATCAAGGGAGAAAGGTATTGCTTAACCCGCATGGGATTTGGACTTAGTGTGGCGCCATCAATTATGCAAAGGATTTTTGATGCTATATTGACTAAGAATGAGTGCATTCAGCGGGCAACATCTGCATATATTGACGATGTGTATGTGGATGAAGAAATTGTGCCTGCAACACGCGTAAAAGAACATCTTCACAACTTTGGCCTTTTCAGCAAGGAACCAGAAAGGCTACCGGATGGTGCAAGAGTGCTCGGTTTGCCGGTCTGGGAAGAAGATAATGTCCTGTGTTGGAAACAAGGCAATGAAATCCCAGGTATGCCCTGTGTTTTTATGTGATGGAACGTATTTTCATTTTGCGGAAAGTTGGTTGTACACCTTCCTGTGGATGACTGGCTTCGTATTGCAGTGGCATTCATCAAACGGAGAACCTCTGATGTCACCACAAGGTGGGATGAGAAAATTTATGACGCCCCTCTCAATACAATGGTCAGCGAGGTCCTCACCAGAGTGCACAAAGAAGATCTAGCACGGGGCAGATGGTGTGTTAACAGCCAGGACCGTAGTGTGTGGGTTGACACAAGCTCTCTTGCCATTGGTGTGTTGTTAGTCCATGATGGAGCCGTAGTGGAAGACGCTTGTTGGTTACGCCCAGAAAAGGGCTCCCAACACATAACTCTGGCAGAACTTGATGCAGTGATCAAGGGAATGAACTTGGCAATCCTTTGGAAGAGTATGAACCAAAGCAACGAGCGAGATGCTCACTCATCGGCGGCTCGACACGATCATGAGCCTGGTGAACAAATATGCACTATCAATGGAGGTGTCCTTGGTCAGATCCAGCATAAACAAGGTAGATTGTTTAACAAGGGTACCTCAAAGATGGCTTGATGCCATAAAAAGAACTGTTGAACCTACGTAACCCCCCTGTGCCGCATCTATGATCCCTAGTCAATCTAATCAGATTAAGGAAATCCACCAACAAAGCAGGCACCCTGGAGTCAAGTGGATCCAATATTTCGCTAAGTTGGTTGAACCAGAAGTGCAAAGGGCAGACGTCATGAAAGTGGTCAAAAACAGCATGGAATGCCAATCCATTGACCCGGCACCCGTTCGCTGGGAAAAGGGGAAGTTGGAAGTTAGGAGCCACTGGAGCCAGCTAGCCATAGACATTACTCACCACAATGGCAAGGATTTCCTGACTCTCATTGATTGCGGTCCATCAAGGTTTTCCATATGGTGTATGCTGCATCGACAAGATTCAGTCACTATTGTCCATCAACTAAACAATATTTTCCTTGAACCTGGACCTCCAACAGAGATATTGCTTGACAATGGTGCTGCATTTACCAGTGAGAAGTTTAAAAAGTTTACTGACAGCTGGGGAGTACATCTGAGGTTTCGATACGCCCATGTAACTAGTGGAAATGGGATCATTGAACGGAATCATTGAACCGGCTAACCAATCGCGGCTAGATCAGGCTGCACAGTGTTTGAGGCAGTTTATTTGTACGATGTAACTCCGAAAGATGATGTTTCGCCCTCTACAGCGCCAGTTGATACATTGCATAAGTATCATGTCAGGGTGAAGGGCATAGAGACGGACGTGTTGTCTGAACTGGAAGTAGCCGGAGAGAGAGTGAGGAAAGGGGATGTTGTGTGGATCAAGAACCCACGAGGCAAGTGCACGACAAGGTATGAAGTCGGGCAAGTCACTAAAATAATCAGCCCACAAGCGATGCAGGTCAACGGCATGCCTCATCATGTTAAAGACATATGGTTAGTAATACAACCATCACTAGACAACACCAGCGAATCAGAGTCAGAATCTAGTGAGGCATCGCTCTGGATTGCAGTACCCCCATTAGACAATGAATCGGAGATTAGTAACCTCCCAGAAGACACAGAGATGCTCAATCCTCAGACCGCATACGAAAGCACAAGTGAAGATGAGGCATGTGTCGTCCCCCCTCAAAGAAGCACCCGGTGGAGACAATCACCACTCCCTTGTCATCTCTGTGATCATGAGATCAGGGAGGAGTTTGGGGAAAATGGCTTACCGTACAAACGTCCTCGTGTCTGTCTGTCCTGTGAGCCGCGTGTGTCAAGAAAGAAAGAAAGAGACCATCATGGCGCCATGACGTTTTGTAGTGAACAAAGTCTCGCGAGATCACGTGCGCATGCCTTATAAAAACAGGTCACTTGTCGGTGGGGGAGGATCGAGAAATCATTTGACGTTTGAGAAATGGCAAAAGCAGTTGGGAGAATTTGTGTGAGCAGTAATTTTTGCCTGTTGATCGACCACAAATAATAATAAGTCTTCCCTTCATGATTTCAATATATGTATTCATATTATTATTATAAGCCGTCATCAAAGATTGCTCTTTGAGTAAACTTGTGGTGTTCTCTAGAGTCTGAGTGACGACAAGTCTCTCCAGACTTCCAGTACTCTCCACCTTTTTCGATAACCTTTGCAAAAGAATTTGCATTATCACAACAGCTGCTTATCATTGATTTCTCCTTGGCAGTGACCATTGGTCTTCACTGGAATTTGAGTGGCGATAAGCCTCCCCCAGGTCCCATTTTAAAAATTTGTTGTATTTTCTCAGCCATCCTTCTAATTTCAATCCCTCCCATTCTTTTTTCAAAGTTTTTCGGTATTGTTCCTAGTGCTCTTACTATTAGTGGTGTTATCTTGACTTTCTTCATTTTCCAGATCCCTTTGAGCTCTCTGGCCAGTTCCGTGTATTTGCTCTGCTTTTCAGTCTCCTGGATCTTCACTCTGTGGTCTGCTGGGACGGCAAAATCTACAATCTGGCAGGACTTTTCCTTCTTGTTAACTATTATGACATCTGGTCTTCTTGCTTGGATGGGTTTATCCGTTTGTATATCCATGTCCCATAGGATCTTGTGACTTTCATTTTCTAGTACTGCTGCCAGTTTCTACTTGTACAAATTGCTTGTGTGTTCAAGATGCAGTTGCTTGCATAATTGCTAATGTACTGCCTTCCCCACTTGATTGTGTCTATTTTTATATTCTTTTTAGGCTAGTTTGCTGCATTCTCTTATGTGGTTTATTGTTTTGTCTCTTTGCCCACAGAGTCTGCATTTGCTGCTTTCTTGTGTATTGCTGATTCTTTCTTTGATATGGTTGTTTCTGATTGTGTTATCTTGTGCAGCTGTTATTAATGATTAAGTTTCCCTGTTTAGATTTCCTTTTTGTAGTCATTTCTAAGTGTTTTCATTCTAGTGGGGGGGGGCAGAGGGGGCAGTCAATTTAAGTTTCTGTAAAAGTTTGATTTTTGGTACCAGATTGAAGCTTAGAGTCTAAGTAATAATTTTAATCTGAATAGACAACGATCAGATTGCGTCTTCATACATTTCTGCCATTTTACAAAATGGCTGACAACCAAATCTAATTAACGTTGATATCTTGGAAACTATTTAACCTGGAAACGTAAATTTGTGTCTATACGTAGGTTTTCATAGTCAAGAAATCCAATAAGACTATTTTTTATTACATAAGAGTATTTATTTGTCTCTAAATGGTAAATTACATGACAAAAGTTATAGTACAATGTAACAGAACTATACACGTTAACAATTGAACACATTTGAATGTAAATTCTGTAAAATAACATGAATAAAGCTGAACATTCTATTTTCATTGTTCTTAGTGATATTTTATTGATTAGGCACAAAAAATCATTACTTACTCTCACTACAATCACGGCCATTAGTTATGACATTTACACTTGCATAAACGTGAGCACTTTCAGGCAGCCATTTTGCATTTGCATGATGAGCAGTATTTTGCGTATGTGCATTTTACCTCTAAAGTAAACACATTCCTAGCAGGGGCAATGTGGTCCATTTGGGAACCAATTGGTCATCTTTTTCCATCCATCCATGATTGTTTGGGCTTGGGACTAGTGCTAGTGACTTGTGTGCTGTAGTCCAGATGCTCGCTTGATAGACACTCCTTTTGAGATGTTGTTCGAGTGCATTACTGGTAGGAGATATTCTTTCTACATCCCGTCCTTTGACAGAAAACTCTCATTTAAACAAGGTCAACATTGGCATCATCAGTGATAGGTTCGTCAGAGTACATTTTGCAAACAAAGTAACTCACAACCACAGTCAACTTAGATGATATAAGTGCTAGAAACTGTTGCAAACTCAATAGGGATGGAACCTTATCTTTCTGCTTGAAGCAGTATCACTTACCTTTGTATTTGAAAGCTGAAGTGCTGTCTGACCCAGTAAAAGCATGTAAGAGAGCCAAGGCTCTGCAAGATCTACAGCAGATGTGCTAACGGTTATATCACACAGGATTAGTGAATCTCTTGACAAAGGTTTCCTTTCCAAGGCAATTGCTCTTGACATATCAAAGGCCTTTGATAAGGTATGGCATAAGGGCCTACTTCACAAGATTTCCAGCTACGGTATTACTGGAAATGTTTTCTCAATCATTAAATCATTTCTCTCCAATAGGTTCATAAGAGTAGTGGTTGATGGGCAGAAATCAGAGGCTCACAGTATTAATGTTGGAGTCCCTCAGGGGGTTCATCCTGGGTCCAACTCTCTTCCTAATCTACATCAATGATCTCCCAAAACACATACTAAAATCATTCGTTGACATCTATGCTGATGACACGACTATCTATGGCAATACATCAAAGGCCGTAAATGACAAAGTTCTAATTTTCTCTTCTCTGATCTTGAGCACGTGGTACAGTGGGGGAAGAGGTGGCTAGTCACTTTTAATGCATCCAAAACTAAGCTTCTCTCTTTACATCATCAACGCTCTGATCCCCATCTGGCATCAATTGAAATGGATGGCTCTCATCTTGGAGAGACTCCATGTTTTGACAAGCTTCATGGTTTGACCTTTACTCCTGATCTGAAATGGAACACGTACATTAGGTTTGTTGCCAGGGACGCTGGGAAAATGGTGGGATCCTTCTACTGCTCCAGAAGATATCTCACTACTGATGCAATTCTCTATCTTTATAAAAGCCAAGTACGTCCAAGGATGGAGTACTGCTGCCACATCTGGACAGGAGCTACTAAAAACAGCCTATCCTGCCTTGACAGAGTACAAAATAGACTTCGTGGTTTAGTGGGGGATGCCCTTTTCTCTTCCCTGCAACCTCTCTCCCACAGAAGAGACGTTGCGAGCCTATCTTTGTTTTATCACTATTTCCATGGCAGGTGCTTGTCTGAGCTCCAATCCCTCGTCCCCCCTCGCTAATCTTTCACGAGAAACACCCGTCTGGCTGAAACTACTGCCAATAATTTTCCCCACTCTTTATCTGTGCCTAAATCCAAACGTAGATTCCATGAGCATAGCTTCTTTCTTAGAACTGCATGCCAGTGGAACTCTCTGCCGCTTGCCTGTTTCCCACCTGACTACAACTTGGACGTCTTCAAGTCCAACATAAACAAACTCCTGACAAACTGCCCCCTTAAGTAAGACACTCTATCAAAACCCCCAGTACTAATGATTACTACAATACTATCTCATTGATTACTGTACACGCAATAACCCTTATACCTGAGTGGCCTTCGGGCCTTGATAAGTGGTTACCCCCATGTAAAAAAAAAAAAAAAAAAGGCTTTGCATGTTGTCCCACCTAGAAGTGAATGTTGTTGAGGGATATCATGTTGACTGTCTTTCCTATTTTGAAAAAAAGTCCAGATTTCTGACTCTGGATTTACCGCCTTGATATCATGAAAATTACACAGAAGTATTACGACAACGTTTGTGTCGCCAGTATAGATCATTCCAAGTGATGAATATTGGAGAGTATGAAGAAGATGTACAAGGACACAAGCATCTGTCTCCTCATGATTACATAGTCTCATGGGCGGTCCTTTCTCTGTATTGAGAATGAGCTCATCAGAAGTTTTATAAACCTGTTTGCCATCTTGGAATCGTGTTTGCACAATGCTTGCTGACAGAAATGAAAAAAGTTCCTTTTTATTTTCGGCATTAGACAAAAAGTTTTGCCAATTTCCAGGCACTTTGGCAGTACCAGATACTCGCTGTCATGTACCTTCCCCTCGACTTTCTCTTGTGTTAACTTTCATTACATTGAGCGATACTGATCTCATACAATATCCACTCTCGCTGCTCTTTTCAACTCATGCTGGATTCTTGGGCAAAATACTTTGGTGAAATATTCATCAAATGTTTTTCCTTGGACAGTTGTGCCAGGAAGAGAATGGATCAGTGTGCTGCCATCAATAACAATGACCCCATAATCATCTGGTGCAACAAGCTCCACATCTGCAGGTAGTCCGGTACATGCACTTGCACACCAATAAGTCTGATTTGTTACAAATTCAGAAGCCAGTGCTGGAGGTGATGGGGCGGATTCATAACGGAAAAATTCCTCCAAATTTCCACCCCTGCTATCAACCATAATGAAGATTTGCAGATTGTTGCAAGTGTTTCACTTTCTCTTGAACTTTTTGTCCTTTTTTTTAATTTTCTCCGTATGGAACAGCAGAAATTTGTTTTTCTTGATTGGAGCTTGCAGCGGTATATTATTTGTGTCTAGGACATTTTTCCGAAAGTAGTCATACTGCTTTTATCCTCTTGATTCTAAGACATGGACAGATGTGGCGACAGAATTGTCAACATAACCTTTAAAGTCTAATGTAACTAGATCTGTACTTCTCTCTTCAAATGGATTCCCTCTGCTTTGCAGCACATTCATGAGATTTGTGACATCGGTGCTGTAATGTATTTCCTTCCTCGTGGTGAGGGAGTTCTTGACCTCTGTCATCATGTACATCAGGGAATTGCTGTAAAACACGGATAATTTCTGAACCAGTTGCAATCCAGCGTTCAAGCATTTCAGGATTCTCTGTGATCCCTTTCACACGTTTGTTGGCTCGTGTGCATGATCAATCGGAATGGAAGAGTAACGATGTTTACTTCGATTTATTGTCCAATGACCTGCTTCAAACTCCTTTTGAATGCTAGATGGAAGATTTTCAAAGTCTCTGATGAATACGGAAACCTTGCATAATTCTGATGATCAAGTGCAAAGAATAAAAGCACAAGTTTTTTTAGATTATCCACCATAAGTTTGAACTTTCGCTCTCTGTGAGATCTAATAAACATAAAGATTAATTGTTTGTACTTATGATTAGTAACCAGAACTGCACTGTTGGTTTCTCTTTGCAAGCTACAGAGACCCAGCCGTCAAAGCTCATTTCTTTTCTGCCGCTCTTATAGGCTCGTTTCAGTGGACTATCAAGCACTACTACAGTAATCTGGTGAGCATACCGTGTTATCATTGGATTATTTGCACTCAAGTAAGATATCGCTGCAAGGCAATGCCAGCTTCTGCTAAGACTTCGGGCCATCCAGACCCTCGGAGGAAATCTCCCATAGTCTCCCACAAAGCCATTTCAATATGGAGCCTTCCCAATATCACCAGAAATCTATCTTCTCCAAAGAGTTCAGGAAAAGTTCATTGCATTTTCTTAGCAATGTCGAAGAGTGGCTGGTCCACTACTATGATTGTGATTTGCTGTGAATTGAGGAACTCGGTTGTTTTCTTAACTAGGTACATTCCATGTCGAATCATTTTTGGTGTAGCTGCTTTATCCCGAAATAGTGGTAGCATGGCTTGAATACATTTCTCTGTTGATTTCACAGCATCAAATCGAGAAGCATGATATGCAGACGACATAATTGGGGGATCAGTTGCAATTTCATAATTGATTTGAACCATTTTCATCCAGGCCTTTTCATGTTGTTCCTCCTTGTCAAATGATGACATGGACTGTGGCTGCACATCTTTAACAGGGAGTTGAGTGACAAGATTCCGGTTCGTAGGCAAAAGAAATGTGTATAGAGGAGGCAGCATTGGTCCCTTGATTAATGCTAGTCAATTGAAGTTGATTTCCATAGGTTCTTGGTCCAGCCCTGGATTTTCTACTGAGGGAAACTGAAACATTGAGATACTTGTTCCATGGAAAGAGGCTGTAGCTGTTCTGGATGCTGGATTGTGATCTAGCTTGTCAAGTGCTGCAACCATAAAAATCTCACAACGCAGATTGCTAGGGCTGACTATGTAAGTATTGGCATGTGCTCTTTCAGCAGTAGCTTGTACATAGCCAATTTCAATAGCATTTCATAATGCCGACGATTGAATTTAATGTAGCAATTTCGATGGTACTAAGCTTCAATAGCTACTAGATCTCCTTCTGCAAGTCGTGCTACAGTGAAACTGCTTTTTCATGGATATCATTAGTGAGGGAAATTTTTTGGAATGAATGGTCACCTTTACTCATTGTTTCATTACAGAAGAGACATAACTTTTGATTCGTGTTAGATCTTCTTGGTCATTTGCGTTGAGGTTGCAAGCCTTTGGAGTAAAATGTCCTTGCCTGCTCAAGTGCTGATGCCTTGTACAGCTGACAACATGTTTTGTGCCGGGACGCTCGATTTGCTTGCATACTTGTTTTATCTGGAAGTTCTAAGTTTGGGTGAGGTGCGGCATTAACATCTCAGAATTGATTTACAAGGCTGATAATATCTTTGTATGTTTCCACTCCATGTTCAAGAACTAGGTTGTCAAGAGGACATACAAGTTCCTCTTTTGTTTTTTCTTGACAGAGGATGCACAACTCACATTTAATCGCCTGATTCATCACACTAGCATGGAAAGAAAAGTATTGTTACGAGTCAGATGCTCCAGTTTGAGATTATTAATGATATATCTATGTTCCACAGTCACAGTATATAATTAGCACTCATAACATGAATATAAACACAACACGAGAATCTCGCTGAACTATAACGCATGTCGTGCAATTTACCTTTTCAAGACAAAAAACACTCTAATGTAGTCAAAAATGGTTTTATTGGATCCTTGACTATGAAACCTAGGTATAGACACCAAATTTACGTTTCTAGGTTGAATATATATAAGGTATTGAACTGGCTGAAAAAATTCCAATAGACCAACTAAGAACCCCAAAAGAACACAACAAAGAACAAATTTTAGCATACGTCTCTACACACAACACAAACAACCCAGAACTATTCACACAGATAACAAAAAACCTTATCCTCCTCAATCAGAACGACAAACTAAACAACATACTTAAAACAAAAAAAATAATAAAAAGCAAACGCCAACCCAAAAACTTAAAACACATCCTAACTTCCTCAAAACTCGTCCCACACACTACTAAAGGGGTTACAAAATGCAACAAACCGCGATGTGGAGTATGTGACATAATAATAGAAGGTAACACATACACATTCAAAAACCCAGCACAAACATTCAAAATAAAAAAGGATCTAAATTGCACATCCAGAAATGTAGTATATGCACTAAGATGCACAGCATGCAACAAATCCTACATAGGCGCCACCAAAAATTTCAGCAATAGAGTGGCCTTACATAAGAGCAACATCAAAATTGCAGATAACAGACACCTCTATGTTTCAAAACACGTACACACATGCAGTGGAAAAAGCTTCAAAATAATGCCAATCTTCCAAACAGACAATTATTTTTATTTACTTGCACAGGAAAAAAATTTCATCACCAGATTCACTCCTGAACTGAACAGAGCTTAATATCAACACACAAAAACATGAAATGCAAGACACACTCACATGCACATCCATATACATATACATATACACAGCCACACATAAATCACAACCGACACATTAAAACACACACACGCACGCATACAACCACACACAGACATAACACCCCTATCTCTAATACAACACACTGAACAATACCAACCCTACTTAACCTCGAAACCAACAACACTAGGAAACACAAAAATACAGACAATTACTAGGAAACACCTAGAACCATAGTATAATATCTGTTCCAACACATCGCTCCTCCTCAGTCAGTGGAAGAGAACCCCCTCATGACTGAGACAACTATCATCCCTTCTATCATCCCCCTCCCATACCTATACCCCCTCCAATTGCCCCCCCCCCCCTCTGAGGAACAAAATCTTCCACAGACTAGGAACCGATCCTGGGTCTGGCCATACCCACATGGGGAGACAAATAAATAGAAACATTTAAAAAATCCCCTATACATATTTTTAAATACACCCCTCTATCTAAACAAACATAATATAGAGAACATCCGAAAAGACTGAAACGAAAAATCACAATACTAAAATCCAAGAATCCAAAAAATAAATATTAAAATAGAATGAAAGCACCCCTACCCTTATTTCAGAAGAGCTGGTACCCCCCTCCTCACACATACACATTAGTAACGACCTTGTATCACAGTCACCTACCTAGGGAAGCAAATAATCTCATAATACTATAAAACAGTACACACATTCTCAAATCAATAAAAGAAAACACACACACACACACACATACACTACCCTAAAGGAAAAGGGAAAAAAACACGAGCAGAAAGAGAGAGAGAGAGAGAAACACCACAAGTGACTACAGCCGAGGTCAGCGCCCCCCCCCCCCGACAAGCCCAATAAAAGAGTAATAAAAATTGAACATGCCAATGAATAATAGACACTTTCACGCCTCCACCCCTTGGAAACACTTCAAATTAACTACGAAAATGCCATTTTTACATCTCCAACACATTTAAAAATAATTTCTGATGAGGACGCTTCACAGAACGTCTGAAACACGTAAAAACGATTTCAATGATTTAAAAACATTATTACAATGATCCAAACATAATTTTCAATAAAAAACCAAGACACGGAATAATAAAATAATGTTAAAAAATACACATTGTTGGTGACTACCCCCTTATTTAAATATATATATATATATATATATATATGTGTGTGTGTATATTGATGTATCAATATATTTATATATACATCAGTATATCAAGATATCGACGTATATGTATCGATATATATAGATATTGATGTTATTTAGATTTTGTTCGCAGCCATTTTGTAAAACAGTGGAAATGTATGAAGACGCAATCTGATCGTTGTCCACTAGGACTACAATTATTACTTAGACCCTAAGTTTCAACCTGGTACCAAAAATTAGACTTTTACAAAAAGTTGAACTGGAAATGAAAATTTGCATAAGGTGGAAACTCCACTATTAGTCCTTTCTTTTGTAATCGTTATGAATCGTTTGTGTAGCTGTTTCCCATTTTTCTTTCCTGGTCTTATCTTATTCCTTGTCTCTTTTTCTATTTTGTTTGTTTCTTCCATGTTAATGTTGCAGTAATTATTTTTTTCGTGTTCTGCATTATGTATTTCTCTCATTTTTTGTGTTATTTACAGACCAGCCCTCTTCGTCCGTCTTTCCTTTTCACATATAGTCGGTCAGTATCATCCTTTGGGTGTAGTGCATTGTGCATTGTCATGAGTTTCTTGGTTTTCTGGTCGATATTCCTTAGTTCTTCTTTGATTCAGCTTATAAACGATCCAGAGTATCTTATTAGTGACACTGCCTACATGTTTATTCTTTTAATTAGGTTTCGACTATTTAGTTTAGTTTTGAGGAGTTTCTTGTTCTTCCTTTCCTATTTTCTCCTTCATTTCTGTTGCTTTGATGACGTCTTTTCTCATATACTTGTAGCTTCCATGTTCACTTAGTACCCTCATCTCTGTTTGATTGGGCAGTACTATACCTTCTTTTGCTTCTAGTTTTCTCCTCCCCAATGCGCACTTTTTCATACCAAATTCCATTTCGATATCCTGGCTATTCTGGTCATGTTTATGAGTGTTTCTAGTTCTGTCTTTGTCTTTGCAAACAGTTTCAGGTTATCCATGTACATTAGGCGGTTCATTCTTTCTTCTGTGTTAGTTAACTTGTATCCGGTTTGGCATTTTCTTAGTATATTTTTTGACAATAATGAACAGTAATGGTGATAAGGAATCACCTTGGAAGATACCTCTTTGTATTTGATTTCAGTTATGTATTGTTCATCAGCTGTCAGTTCAAGTCTCCATGTTTTCATTGCATTTTCTATCAAACTGATTATCTTACCTGGTATTCTGTACATTCTCAGGCATTCTATTATTCATGCTTGTGGGATCCTATCATATGCTTTCTCGTCATCTATTCATGCCATGGCTAAGTTCTTCTTTTTTTTTTAACATCCTTCAGAATACTTTGGTCTATGTATAATATGTATGTCATGTGTTTCTCTCCTTTTTGGCATCCTTTCGGTTCCTCTGGAGATAGTCCGCAGTTATGAAGGGAATGATAAATTTGTTCTCTCAGTTGTGCAATTAGTATTTTCCACATTGTAGGTAAGCAGATTATAGGCCTGTAGTTGCTTGGTACGGTCCTTTTTTGTGTGTCTTTTTGGCATCAGTGTGGTTTTACCTCTGGTCATCTATTTTGGTACATGCATCTTTCCAGCTGCTGAATTAGGCTTTCATGTAGTTTTTGGGATTTCTTAAACCAGTATTCATGTATTCTGTCATGACCTGGTGCTCTCCAGTTTGCCATTTTTCGTATGGTTGTCTTGAGAGTTTCCCTGCTGATTTCATTCACTGTTCCTTCTTCGATTTACTGTGACTCTTCATTTTTTTCAGCCATTCTGCTTTCCTATTATGATCCTTTCATTCTTCCCATATCTTGCTCCAGTAACATTTTGTTTCTTTCGAGTCCGGTTGTTCTGTTTTTGTTTTTCTTCTATTTACATTTTGTTTTTCTTCTGTTGGCTTTCATCATTTTCAAAGGTCCTGTTTTACTTGCACTGTTCAGATTTGTATCCTCTTAATCTTGCACTGTTCAGATTTGTATCATCTTAATCTTGCACTGTTCAGATTTGTATCATCTTAATCTTGCACTGTTCAGATTTGTATCATCTTAATCTTGCACTGTTCAGATTTGTATCGTCTTAATCTTGCACTGTTCAGATTTGTATCGTCTTAATCTTGCACTGTTCAGATTTGTATCATCTTAATCTTGCACTGTTCAGATTTGTATCGTCTTAATCTCCTTTTGTTGCTATTTTTTCTTCACTTCTTCTTTCTTGTTGAGCCTCTTCTCGCTCACCTTTCTACTTTTCCATCCTCTTCATTTTGTTTTCATTTTGCTTATTGCTTTGACTTCTTTCTTTAGTTGTTGATCTGGGTTTCCAGACAAAATCTCTATCCTGTTTGGATATATTTTTTGGATGGGAGGAGTTGTTCATCTCTGTTTCAGCTTTTAGTTATTTCCACTCTTGGTTTCTTAAGGATGGAAGCTTTGTTTTTTCCTCGTTCATACTTTTTCTGATGTTTGCTACTTCAGCTAGTTCATTTTCGTTAAGTTGTTTCATAGATCTCGGTCTTCATGTTTCTTGTATCCAAGTTTGCAGGTCTTCTGCCTCGGGAGTTCTTATGTTTGGAACTCCATCGAAGGGAGTTTCTTTGTCTGTTCCATTATTTGTCTTTTGTATTTCATTCAGTTCTAGATTTGAAAATCAGCCTTTCTTGAAGATAAGTTTTGGTTGGTCTGCAATTCTTTGTTCTGATGTATGGTAGTCACTGGACATGTCCCATAACTCTTTCATTCGTTTACGATATCCCTGGTCTTTGGGGTGACTTCTATAATAGCATTTCATTATCAGTCTATTTTCTGTTTTTGTCAAGTTTTTCCTTCAGTTTTTGGGTCAATGTTGGTTATTCTGGTTTTCCTGTGTTTTATCTACCTTGTGTTGGTACTTGAAATTAGAGGGGATACTTACGTGCTCTGTGTCAGTGTTATTGTTTCTGAAATTGGAACAGGAGTCAACATTTGCAGGATGATGACTGAGTCCCCAATGCTGGCTTCTGAACGAGACCTGCCATTCATGACATCCAGATCTTTCACCTAGGTCCCATGTTGCATATTTTTTGTAAGTTGCATATTTTATGTTGTGGTATTTGTGGCAACACTAAGCCCAGAATTGTTTTATCTGCAGTTCTGTCACTTCACTGTTGATGTCCCTAAATTCCAGAAAGCTTTCTATTCTAATAGTTTCTTCCCTTGAACAGCTTGCCTTTGGAATTCTCTTCCTGCTGCCTGCTTTCCTCGCTGTACTGATATGCAGAAGTTTAAATGTAACATAAACAAATATCTTGTTAATCTTTCTTTGACATGGCCTCAAATAGTAGCCCCTTACGTCCAAGTGGTGATATGCTTTGTAAGGGATGAACATGAGTATAAAAAAAAAACAAAAAAAACTGTTTCTGATTTTTTAGATGAAAAATCATTTTTTAGATGAAAAAAAATCATTCATTTATTTGAATTCTTCAGACAACTGTTCTCATCTTGAGTCTCATTTTCAAAACATTTCAGCAGATGTAACCTTTGATCTTCTTTGGGTGTATCTTGTTGAACTTGGGAATCCGCATAAAATTTTGAACAGAATGCTTTATTTACTTCATGGGGGTAGCATGCTCTCGTCCCATCAGCCATGACTGGATAGAGGTTCTAAGTAATTCGCAATTGTATTTTTCAGTCGCTCTCACTTTTTCACTTTACAATTGGATTTTTCCAAGTGCTTACAATGCTAGTACGAATTGTAGGAATCCTAAATCCATTTTATTTCTAAACGTAAATATCACTATTTATTACTACATATCATGACTATATATTTATTACTACATATCATGACTATATATTTATTACTACATATCATGACTATATATTTATTACTACATATCATGACTATATATTTATTATTACATATCATGACTATATATTTATAACTACATATCATGACTATATATTTATTATTACATATCATGACTATATATTTATTACTATATATCATGACTATATATTTATTACTACATATCATGACTATATATTTATTACTACATATCATGACTATATATTTATTATTACATATCATGACTATATATTTATTATTACATATCATGACTATATATTTATTATTACATATCATGACTATATATTTATTACTATATATCATGACTATATATTTATTATTACATATCATGACTATATATTTATTACTACATATCATGACTATATATTTATAACTACATATCATGACTATATATTTATTACCATATATCATGACTATATATTTATTACTACATATCATGACTATATATTTATTACTACATATCATGACTATATATTTATTACTACATATCATGACTATATATTTATTACTATATATCATGACTATATATTTATTACTACATATCATGACTATATATTTATTACTATATATAATGACTATATATTTATTACTACATATCATGACTATATATTTATTATTACATATCATGACTATATATTTATTACTACATATCATGACTATATATTTATTACTATATATCATGACTATATATTTATTACTACATATCATGACTATATATTTATTACTACATATCATGACTATATATTTATTACTATATATCATGACTATATATTTATTACTACATATCATGACTATATATTTATTACTACATATCATGACTATATATTTATTACTACATATCATGACTATAAATTTATTATTATATATCATGACTATATATTTATTACTATATATCATGACTATATATTTATCACTATATATCATGACTATATATTTATTACTATATATCATGACTATATATTTATTACTACATATCATGACTATATATTTATTACTACATATCATGACTATATATTTATTACTACATATCATGACTATATATTTATTACTACATATCATGACTATATATTTATTACTACATATCATGACTATATATTTATTACTACATATCATGACTATATATTTATTATTACATATCATGACTATATATTTATTATTACATATCATGACTATATATTTATTACTATATATCATGACTATATATTTATTACTATATATCATGACTATATATTTATTACTATATATTATGACTATATATTTATTACTATATATCATGACTATATATTTATTACTATATATCATGACTATATATTTATTACTATATATCATGACTATATATTTATTACTATATATCATGACTATATATTTATTACTATATATCATGACTATATATTTATTATTACATATCATGACTATATATTTATTGCTACATATCATGACTATATATTTATTACTACATATCATGACTATATATTTATTACTACATATCATGACTATATATTTATTACTACATATCATTACTATATATTTATAACTACATATCATGACTATATATTTATTACTATATATCATGACTATATGTTTATTACTATATATCATGACTATATATTTATTACTATATATCATGACTATATATTTATTACTATATATCATGACTATATATTTATTACTATATATCATGACTATATATTTATTACTATATATCATGACTATATATTTATTATTACATATCATGACTATATATTTATTGCTACATATCATGACTATATATTTATTACTATATATCATGACTATATATTTATTACTATATATCATGACTATATATTTATTACTACATATCATTACTATATATTTATAACTACATATCATGACTATATATTTATTACTATATATCATGACTATATATTTATTACTATATATCATGACTATATATTTATTGCTACATATCATGACTATATATTTATAACTACATATCATGACTATATATTTATTACTATATATCATGACTATATATTTATTACTATATATCATGACTATATATTTATTGCTACATATCATGACTATATATTTATTACTACATATCATGACTATATATTTATTACTACATATCATGACTATATATTTATTACTACATATCATTACTATATATTTATTACTACATATCATTACTATATATTTATAACTACATATCATGACTATATATTCATTATTACATATCATGACTATATATTTATTACTACATATCATGATTATATATGTATTACTACATATCATTACTATATATTTATTACTATATATCATTACTATATATTTATTACTATATATCATGACTATATATTTATTACTACATATCATGACTATATATTTATTACTACATATCATGACTATATATTTATTACTACATATCATGACTATATATTTATTACTATATATCATTACTATATATTTTTTACTATATATCATGACTATATATTTATTACTACATATCATTACTATATATTTATTACTATATATCATGACTATATATTTATTACTATATATCATGACTATATATTTATTACTACATATCATGACTATATATTTATTATTACATATCATGACTATATATTTATTACTACATATCATGACTATATATTTATTACTACATATCATTACTATATATTTATTACTATATATCATTACTATATATCTATTACTATATATCATGACTATATATTTATTACTACATATCATGACTATATATTTATTACTATATATCATGACTATATATTTATTACTACATATCATGACTATATATTTATTACTACATATCATGACTATATATTTATTACTATATATCATTACTATATATTTATTACTACATATCATTACTATATATTTATTACTATATATCATGACTATATATTTATTACTATATATCATGACTATATATTTATTACTACATATCATGACTATATATTTATTATTACATATCATGACTATATATTTATTACTACATATCATGACTATATATTTATTACTACATATCATTACTATATATTTATTACTATATATCATTACTATATATTTATTACTATATATCATGACTATATATTTATTACTACATATCATGACTATATATTTATTACTACATATCATGACTATATATTTATTACTATATATCATGACTATATATTTATTACTATATATCATGACTATATATTTATTACTACATATCATGACTATATATTTATTACTATATATCATGACTATATATTTATTACTACATATCATGACTATATATTTATTACTACATATCATGACTATATATTTATTACTATATATCATGACTATATATTTATTACTATATATCATTACTATATATTTATTACTATATATCATTACTATATATTTATTACTACATATCATTACTATATATTTATTACTACATATCATTACTATATATTTATAACTACATATCATGACTATATATTTATTATTACATATCATGACTATATATTTATTACTACATATCATGACTATATATTTATTACTACATATCATTACTATATATTTATTACTATATATAATTACTATATATTTATTACTATATATCATGACTATATATTTATTACTACATATCATGACTATATATTTATTACTACATATCATGACTATATATTTATTACTATATATCATGACTATATATTTATTACTACATATCATGACTATATATTTATTACTACATATCATTACTATATATTTATTACTATATATCATTACTATATATTTATTACTATATATCATGACTATATATTTATTACTACATATCATGACTATATATTTATTATTATATATCATGACTATATATTTATTACTACATATCATGACTATATATTTATTACTACATATCATGACTATATATTTATTACTATATATCATTACTATATATTTATTACTATATATCATGACTATATATTTATTACTACATATCATTACTATATATTTATTACTATATATCATGACTATATATTTATTACTATATATCATGACTATATATTTATTACTACATATCATGACTATATATTTATTATTACATATCATGACTATATATTTATTACTACATATCATGACTATATATTTATTACTACATATCATTACTATATATTTATTACTATATATCATGACTATATATTTATTATTACATATCATGACTATATATTTATTACTACATATCATGACTATATATTTATTACTACATATCATTACTATATATTTATTACTATATATCATGACTATATATTTATTACTATATATCATGACTATATATTTATTACTACATATCATGACTATATATTACTATGTATCTTACTGTGTATGTGTGTGTATATATATATTTCATGTGTATATATATTTTATGACTGCGACTAGTAACATTCCCATTTACACCAGAAATGCATTGGCTATCATACATCGAAAGTGTAAAAATTGTAAATGACTTATGTCTTCTCTTGGATAAATGTTCTTGCTAAGGAATCAACTAGCTTTCATCAGGGGGCATTAATTTCATTGGTACCCTGAAGAGCAACCATAATTACCAAAGAGAACCGCAAAAGCAACAAGGAAAGATGCCCTTTTCTCCCACCTGTCCCTGTCCACTGGACACTTAAGCATCGATCATCTTCGTCTGAATATAACTGCTCATAAACTTTCAGTAGCCACCCAAAATTTTTAACTTTTCCTTTCCTCACATGGACACTGTCCAACCTTTTTCAACCTATACTAAACGGTAATTGAATAAACTCTTGCATTGTTGTAATTGAATAAACTCTTGCATTGTTGTAATTGAATAAACTCTTGCATTGTTGTAATTCTGAATTTTTGACATGAGATGGTTGCATTGTTTTCATCATTTGGACAAATATTTTCATCTTGGGTGTTATTGGCACAATGTTTCGGTCATTGAACCGAAAACACATGTAAGATGTCTATCCATGGTTTTGCAAAAAAATTTTTTTACTAATATTGACAATAAACAGAATGATTCAGTTAAAAATTGAATCCTAGGAAAGTCTTAAAAAGTACAATACTGACCCTTGAAAATTGACTTCTTTTTTATAATTTACGGACACATCATCAAATTCAAAGTCTGATTCCGTGCAATACAGAGCTAACCCTCTTTTCTTTAGTTGGAAAAAAAACATGAAGTTTATACATGATGACGGTCGGAGGGTTCATCGACTGAAACATTATGTCAGTAACATTATGTCAGTAACATTGTGTCAGTAACAGCCAAGATGAGAATAATTGTTCGAACAATACAACACTTCATTGCTGTCATAAAAAAGTTTTTTTTCTTTTGTGAGGTGGTTTTCATTACTTACAAATAATGCATAGCAGTTGGTCTTAAGACTAGCACTTATAAAAAATTAACTTTTGATCATATTGTTGAGACTTTCACTCTAAATTGCTTCATAAATACTGCTTCACTTACAAGCAGAACTTTTTACATTGCCAATTTTGGCAAAAGACTATTTGTATCTTTGCAGCTTTTCCACAGTATTGTCTTAGTTTGTGGAAGCTAAAATCCTTGTGCTGCACGTGGAGTTTACAAGCCATGTCCTAAATATGCTGAAGAAGAATTTTAAAGCATCTATAACACAAATACAGAGCCCATGATATTGAAACAAATACCTAGAATTTTCGTATGTGTGTTCAGAAAAATAAGATATTCATAATTCATAGTTTTGATTCATTTTTTTAATGTTGAAGACCATAACATTTTTCACAGAAAAAAAAATAGTTTCAACTATTTATTTCTGTAAAGCTGGTTACCTAATTAAACCTGCACAAAATCCTCCTAGATTTGTACATCTTGTATTCATAATTAAAAAAGGAAAAGAAGAATTGAAGAATTCCAGTTGATCAATTTATGAAGTTCTCTGTTTATAGAAAAGCAATATATATATATATATATATATATATATATATATATATATATATATATATATCTAACATGTAAAAGCAGATGTGATATCCTCCCCTCATCAGCTGCCAACCAGTGTGATAACACAGTTTTAGTAGCTATCAAGCAGCTTTTGCCACCGAGCAGGTTATTAAAAAAAAAAAAAAAACAGATCAAGAAGGAGAAATTATAACGTCTGTTCATGCTGAAGTCTTTTTGCTCTTGACCAAGTCCAGCTTGACGCATATTGAGCTGTGTTCTTAAGACGATCAGAGGCAACTTTCATTGCGGGCCAGAATTCCTATTTTTGTAAGAAACAAAATGACTGAGTATCTTAGAAATCCACGACAATCAACCTCAGTAGGAATCACATGGCATCACCAACCTTTTTCCATGCAGTCGGCACACAGTGTCTCATCTGTTTTTCTTCCGTTCATACGCCTCCTCCTGGTTTTCTTCCCAGGAGATTGTCAATTCTATGAGAAGGACACTTTTCTTTGAATCGGACCATGCTACAATGTCTGAACACTTTTCTGTTTAGACGATGTGGACTGGAAATTGTAGAGATGTTTTGAAATCCACAGAAATTTTCCAGTCATTCGCTCCACTCAGCAGCTTCACATTAGAAGTTTGCTCTTTCCTCACAATGCACTCACCTTCTTTGTGAAACTAAATTATGGGTTTCTTGACTGTAACAGGTTGCTGGTTTGCTGTTTCACTTGTGTTTTCAACAATTCCATAATTATTTCCAACACTTTGTTATGTTGCCATGTGTACAGTTGAAGTGATTGTGGGCATGCAAATAGTACATTATGCAAAGAACATGAAGTTGAAGTCCAATCTAAACCAATTCAAAGTCCAAAGTGCAGGGGACAGGAAAGCCGTTCGATCAGTACACACACAGACACGGTGACACGCCACCAACACGAACCAGCGTACACAATTACCAACCGGCCGTTCTTTCCTCCCTCCTTGCCTTCCAAAACGACCTGAATTTATAGTTGTCAAAGACCAACTGATTTGCATAAATGCACGAGATTTTGCAAGAGTTTCCGAGATCATACCATTACAAAACGCCGTCGGCGCTATCTTGGAATTCTTTTCTTATCCTAGCTTTGCAGCGATGACAAAGCACACACACACCTAGGTCGTTTGAATGGTAAGCCCTCATTTTCACAGCTTAGGGGGCAGGGAGGTGGCGACCTCCTTCTTCGGGTGCTTCTACGGAGGGGCAGACAGGGAGCCTCGTCTTCAGTTGAGCCCCCGTCTGCGGTCTGGGGATCAGTGAACCGGAGGCTGCTAATTTCAGTGCTGTTGTCGTCCGATGAAGCCGGCGTGTACCAGAATGATGGTTCACTGATCGTGGAACTCGTTTCACTTTCATCACCGAGCAGCGGCTGTGCCTGTGATGCCAATCGCAGGTCCCTGACGTGTCGGGGCACCCCATCAATCCACACGGCTTGCGGGCTGATCACCTCAGTAACACGCCCAGTTCCATAGCGCGTGGTGCATCTGCCGCGGGGGTTTTTAACCCAGACGACGTTTCACACTTTGACACTATCTTGTGTTACTCTGACATGGTACCGGTGCAGCGCCTCAGCCGGCATGGTAGAGGGCGAGACATCGTCCTTAGGGGTGACGTTGTACCAGTATAGCGCTTCAGGCACTGTACACCCCTTCCTAGCTGCAATAGTTTTGATGGCCCGGTGGTTCTGTTCCACAATCCCGTTCCCGCTAGGCACATGGGTGCACCAAAATCGTAGTCGTACACCCCAGCCGTCTGTGAACTGCTTGAACTGCCCGCTAGCAAAAGCATTGCTATTGTCGGTCAGTATTTCGGAAGGAGGGCCACGCTAAAGGAAGACACTTTCCAGTTCCTGGACAACGGCGGCCGCATCCTGTTGGCGAAGTGGCCACCACAATGCAAACCTAGACAGTCCACAGTCAATCATCGTCAAAAAATCCCCGCCGTTGTGGTGGGTCACGTTCACCGCGAGCCTGTCCCAATTGTTCTTTACGCTCAGTTTTCCCTTCTTCCACCGAGCAAGCGCCGGATCGATCGACTTGCAGGTTTCACAACTCCTCACCACTGATTCTACCTTCTTTCTTTGACACACAGAGGTCGACCAGTCTAGCGAAGTAGAGAGTTCGGTTTACACCGGGGTGCCCACTCTGGCAATGAATGTCAGTAACATGGTCTGGTTTGAATCGACGCCCCACCGCGGTGCAGTTCACAGGTGCCGGTTCTTCCATTTCTTACGGCAGGTCCAGCCAACGGCACGGCACTCTGGTCAGCCGATCCACGCAATTCTGACAGGACTGTACTAGCATCACATCCACGACCAGGTTGTATTCCTTGATGGTTTCAGTTAGGGTAGCAAGCCGCCTCTGTATGAGCATTTCGTCTGATGCCTTCGGCGCCAATCGTGCCTTTCCACTCAAGGCATCGGTCATCCACCGATACACACATGTGGAGTCTGTAACGATGTGCAGGACTCTGGCCTGCCACTATAGCGCCAGGTTGACCCCCTTCACTGTGGCATCGAGTTCGACTAGGTTGCTGTGCCTGGCGTCATTTTCTGCCTAAAGCCAGCAGACATCTTCCACAATAAATCCATTGACCGCCAGAGCAACACCAAGGCGAGCGAGCTGGCGTCCACCCAAACCGTCAACTTGCTCTCGTCGACGCACCATTTCCCTCGCACCAGGTCGTCCTCGGAAACTCTGGCCAAAGTCTCCTCTAGCATTTTCCGCAGGGCGGGGTCGCGCAGTTCATCGTCCCACCCGGTTGACATGGAAGTCACTCGTCACTTTATGGCCGCCACCGCCACCCGGAGACACTCACACACGGGGAAGTGGCCCACCAGTTTCCCACAGATGGAGAAGACGCACCGACGCGTGATGCTAGTTGGGACTTCCGGGACGTCACCACCTCATCCCGAGCGGAGTCCGTCTGCGCTGCCGCTCACGCGCAGGCCAAGCACCTTCGTCCCATCTCGCAGTCGCTCCGGCTCCTTGCACATTAGCCCGAAGCTTTCAAAGTGTTCTTTAACCTTCTGTGCAGGCATGAGGCTCTCGTTCACGTAGATGTCATCGATATATAACGATGTCGCTTGTTGCACGGCTTCGTCCTGACGGCAGATCGCCTGCATGATTGCCGTCATGATGTTTGGGGCCACGTTCAGGCCGAACCCTAGCCTCGTCAAGCAATAACATGTCCCTTTAATCTTGACCGTCTGGTACGGCCACAGCGATTGTTCGACACGTATCTGCAAGTAAGTTCTTCGCAAATCCAATATTGCTGTGTCCGCTCCTTGTTGCCGCCACTCTCTCAGTTTGTGTGCACAGATGTCTGCACCTGCCGTGTGTGGGTCAACGTGCTCGTTGAGTTCCCGGTAGTCCATGACGGGTTGGACATTTTGTTTGTTCTTCTGCCTGATAGCCATCAGGGGAATCAACCCCTTTGGGGCCCCAAGTTCATCTTCCGGGTACGGGATCAGCCAGCCATTGTCCTTCCAAACCTGGAGCTCTGCCTCGTACTGCCCCCTAAGATGTGCGGGAGGAGGATACTCCGCCAGCCGATTCTGCAGGGATACTGGTGGCTGGTCACCCGACCACTTCCAGGACACGGTCCAGGCGTTCATGCCCCTGTCGTATTTTGCGTGGAAGTTGGGTTCATCAAGAGTGATGGCTGCGCAGACTGGTGTCTCAAGTTGGGAGAACCTTACATCACCCGCGCCGTTTATGGTGATTCCGCCCAGCCGTGTAATGGAATCTATTCTAAGAAGAAGGTCGTACCCCAGTAGTTCCCCGTCGACCACCAACACCTTCACATCCACTGGGGGGCCAATGCCAATGTTTACGTAGACCTCGCTCACCCTAGTACACATCAGCAAACCTCTGCCAACGGTTAGTACCGGGACCTTCCGCTCCTTCCATGCGGTGCAACATCCCTTGCATATCAGGATTTGGGTGCACCCGGTATCAACCAGCGCTGAGCGTTTGCACCCATCAACATTCACGATTACTTCAGGACAGGAAAGCGGTTCGATCAGTACACACACACAGACACGGTGACACGCCACCAACACGAACCAGCGTACACAATTACCAACCGGCCGTTCTTTCCTCCCTCCTTGCCTTCCAAAATGACCTGAATTTATAGTTGTCGAAGACCAACTGATTTGCATATATGCACGAGATTTTGCAAGAGTTTCCGAGATCATACCATTACAAAACGCCGTCGGCGCTATCTTGGAATTCTTTTCTTATCCTAGCTTTGCAGCGATGACAAAGCACACACGCACACCTAGGTCGTTTGAACGGTAAGCCCTCATTTTCACAGCTTTTGCCACAGAACACAGGTCTGAATCAGTATATCCCCACAATTTTTGGTTGGTCACATTTAGAAGATCATATGTAGAATGAAAAATAAATGATATTGCTAGTGGTGCCACTGCAATTAAGGATTCCCACGATAGTTTAATTAGTTTAATGTCATTCCAATTTGTCCATGATTTGGCTTGAGTGATAGCAGTGGCTGTTCTTTGCTCTTCCTCAAACATCCTGACCTCTTCGATCAACATGTCTCCTTTCACTTTTGGACCCTCTTTGGAGAATGTGTTGCCCGGTCAAGCTTTATTATTTTGAGTGATGCCTATTATGTCCTTGTAGGCTACGTTCTGCTTTCTGTGTGGTTTTAACAGCCGACCATTTTGTCCCTGATGTTATTTCTTGATATGCCTTTTTAATAATGCCGTCAGCTAAGTCTCTCATCATTATATGGAATCTCACTTTCCAATTTTAATCTCTTCCACCAGTGAAGATATTGGAAGCTGTAGGTTTCCAGGATTGGTATAGAAACCTAATTTTGAAAAAACAAGGAGGAACTTCAAGCCACTTACGCAGTTATGTATTACAAAACTTTTAAATTCGTTCAACATGAGATAATGCAACTCGTACATCTGTAAGAGCCACAAAAGGTAGCAAACCATGTTGGTAACACCACACCTTCATACTTCCAGGTAAGTTCCGTCAATTGATTTAAGACCCTTCAAGGTTATTTTCTGAGTCAGTACCTTGATGTTGATCAGTCAAAGGGATTGAATAATTATGTTGAAGGCTTTTAACTGGAATCTCCCTAATTGTTGGGGTCATATCTCTTTCAATATTGAAATGGATTTCCCTGACAGATCCTCTGACTAATGAAAGGCTTCGACTTTTCTTTGGCTTTGTATTCATTCTTGCTCATGTGGAGCAGTCATGGTACTTTTGCAGTAGTGCATCGACATCACTTTTGGATGGGACAAGAATGGTGATGTCATCCATAAAAGCTCTAGATGGAGGAAGAATCAACTGCTCAGTAGTCGTTACTCCTCTTGACGTGTTTGCTGCACCACACAATATGATTTCCATGGCTAGAATGAAAAGAAGTGGGGAAATCACACAACCCATCATAATGCCGATCTCAAAGGCCTGCCACTTCATGGTATAATCTTTTATAGTAAATTTCATGAAGGCTAAATGGAAATACTTCATTATGATTTCATCAACCTTGATAGTGAAGTTAAAAAGTCAACGGCCATTCGGATTAAGTGATGCGGAACTGAACAATATGCATTTGCAAGATCCATATCACATATAATTCTGTTTTATCTTTTTTGGCCAATAGTATTAAGTTCCATATCATCTGTGAATGCTCTAGACATGCAAGGAAGCCAGGTATCCCAGCCTTCTGCACAGATGTATCGATATAGTGATTGCTCATCAGGAAGGTTGTCATACGATGAGCAAGAATTCCAAAAAATATTATTCCCTCTACATTTAGGAGGGATATGGGAACAAAATTTGTGATATCTTTTGATTGCATTTCCTTTGGTATTCAAATGTCATCAGCTAGACACCATTCCTGTGATACCCTGCCTTTAAACCTGCTTAAGTAGGATACTGAATCTCTTGAGGACTCATGGGCAGTTTTTATATAACTTGTATGATAACCCATTCATGCCTGGGGTTTTATGCCCCAAATCACTCAGTTTTATTCTGCTATCATTGAACATTACTATTGAATCTGTTGGTTTTTGTAAATTCTTTAGAGGAGGTATTGTGATACCGCTCAATTCATCCGAATATGTCATTTTCAATTTACTCTTGAGTTCCTTCCTCGGTACATCAAGTTTACCACTTTTTGATTCCACAAAAAGTTTCTTTGCATAAGGATTTGTGTAAAATGATTTAAATGCCAGGCGTTTTTTCTTTCGATGTTTTCTCTGGTTTTCAGCCCTGGAGATCACCAGAATTTTTTTTTGAATATGATCTATGATATTCAAAAATGTTCAACCTTTCATGATCTGGGGTATCTTTTAATCAACGCCTCAGCATTCTCTGTTCCAATCTTAACTTTCCTTTCTATTCCATCTATTTGATTGTTGTTCTTTTTTTTATCTTTGTGTTACTGTAGCAAACCACTCCATACAAATATTGTAATCTTAGTGAAAAATGTCATTTGTTGAGACCTCCTGGTCCAATCTCGTTCATGTAGCTGTCTGATTACCCTTGGGTCACTAAATTTTTGGCTTGCAAGAAAAGTCTCCAGGCCGTTGTCGCTCAGCAATGTGATCCTGAATACTATGAGATTGTTCCTGATTCATAAACCCATTATTTGATATACATTCTCCAATAGGTGAATTACATCACTTGCACTAGCATGCCTTGGGGATTCGTAACCCTCGTAAACTGTTATATTTTCTTCTGCAATCACATGTAGCCAGGGGCATGTCCATGTCATTTCCGTTTGACCAATTATTATGGGTGATATGTTCTCCTTCCCTGCTACAGACACCCTGAGGGCATTTTTCTTTTGTTGGACTATTCATATTATTATTAACTGTTAATATGAATATATATTTTGTTTTTTTTAAATACCTACAGACACTAGTGTTTCATCCTTTCAGGAATCATCAGGGTGTTACGATTACAGCCAGTCAGAAGATTCAAACCCAGTCATGGAGCCATCTCTGACTCCATTAGCAAGGAACAAACTACACTGTCAACTTTAGTGGCGAGAAATATTGTTGAAATTTAAACATTTATTTTTAAATGTCCAGACGTCCATCCATAGTAATTTAATGACTATGATATCATGATTTGTGTATGCGAGCTTAAGTGACCGACTTTCATTTCAACTTTAAAGTGCTCAACAATAAAAACCAAGTTTTTTAAGGGGCTGACATAATTATTACTATAATATTTTTTTTTTACCTACAGACACTAGTGTTTCATCCTTTTGGGAATCTTCAGTGAAGAGTGTCACGATTATAGCCGATTGGGAGATTCGAATCCAGTCACAAACCCATCTCTCTCTTTCTCTCTCTCTTTCTCTCTCTCTCTTTCTCTCTCTCTCTCTCTCTCTCTCTATATATATATATATATATATATATATATATATATACAGGGTGACCCAAAAAAAAACAAAAAACATAGAAAGTATATCTAGAACATATGCTGTAGAACGGAGAAAAAAGGCCGAAGGCCCTAGTGTTTTGATGTGATGTTTTGAATATAATAAACTAGTTATGACCAAAGTTTCATTTCATTCGAACAAAACACTAAAAAACGGGGCCTAATTAGAGTTGGGACCCGTTTTTTGGGGTCACCCTGTATATATATATATATATATATATATATATATATATATATATATATATTGTTACGACGTATCCCAATCCTACTGGGAACGGTAGAGTTGGGTGACGTAACGGAATATATAAAAAAAATAAAGTTTCCCAGGTTCCCTGATAATGCGTTAAGGGAATGGGACAACCATCCCGAAGACAACATAAAATGAAATGTACTGGACAACGAAATCACATAAGAAATAACAAGGACAAATATTATCGAAAAATTAACAAACTTTTATTTATATATAAAAAAAATAAAATAAAATTCAATTCAAGAAAAGAAAATTAAATATGCCTAACTAAATGAAATGATTTAATGAGTTAAATTCTACCGAGAGAAAAATATATCAACAGTCAATGTTCACATAAAACAAGAAATCGTCTGCTCAATTAGATACAGGGTGAGAGAGAGATGTTGGAGAAATGAAAGTTTTGATTGAAAAACTCACTTAGTGTCCTTGGAAATGCGACTTTTCTTTCGCCTCCTTTTTTTTTTTTTTTTTTATATATATTTCTTTCATGTAAATTTTTTATGTTTGATTACGCGCGTGCGTGTTAATCACTCCAAGTATTTGTTTTCCGAAGCTCATCGAAGTCCTTGATTTACAGTAACAGTTTCACTGATCTATGATTCCTTCTTTCGCTGGGTTTATTCTTTTATTCAGTCAATATTTTAACTTTGACTGCTGATCATCGGTTGACGTCGTTGATATTTACCTCCACGACCGCCGCTACCACGTCGTCGCCGGTTTTGCCAACCCGACCTTCGCTGACTTACGTCTTATCACTTTGAAAGCGAGGCTCCACTGCCTGTTGACAACTGTTTTCAGGCCCCTCTCTCTCTATACGATCTACCTATCTCTTTCTCTACACAGTTTCTCTCTCTTATTTCTCTCTATCTTTCTTTTCTCTTTCCTTTTACACTGTTCGTTCACAGTATCTCTGTCTCTCCCTTCTCCTCCTGTTCGCAGGCCTCCTCCTCCCCTTTTTTTCTGTTTTGTTTACAAAATGTGACCGAGCAGACGTGAATTTGATCCTCTTGACGCCAAAATGATACAGTGAATAAAATATGCTGAAAATATATCTCCTCTCGGCTAAAAATCAATAAAATAATTTATTATACATTTTAATAAATATATATATATATATATATATATATATATATATATATAGGGGATTAGAACAAGAGTCTAAATAGCAGAGTATATTTTAATGTATTAGTAAATTCATTAATACAAATAAAAGAAAAGAAAACAGTGCTTGTTGTAATCTATCATTCTATCTATCTATCTATCTATATATATATATAAAAGGCAAAATGTGTGTGAGCATTTTATGTATGTCTCGTAAAGACTTTTTTCGCCGATGCTCCCGGGGGGGGGGTACTATCGCTTAAAACAGTTTACATACCCCCTAGATAATAATATCTAGGATTTGGGAATGCGGGTCGCCTCATTTATTTACGTCGATTTTTACAAAATTATTGCTATTTCAGCCCGTCTTGTGTTTGTTCAGCTTTTTCGTATAAAAAGCAAAACTAATTCAAGGCTAAGGTACTCTTCCCGGCCCTCTGTGGCTCGGGTGACAAGCAGTCAACTCCAACACTGACGCGTGTTGTGAAATTTCTAGGCGTGGCTCGGACAAGTACATTGCAAAGGTAAGACATCCGGATAGACGCACCCTGAAATCGACTCGGGAGATCTACGAGGGGTTTCGAGAACATTTTGAGGAGCGTTTTACACAGCAGCCCGATCTTCCGGTCCTTCAGTTTAGCGACTATTTGGCTGACTCTCCCCACCTCAAGGCGGCTAGAGTGGCTAGCTGCGAGAGCCGGGTGATGGAGCGGGAGGTTTTCACTGTGCTGAAGCAAGTCAGCTGTGACAGATCGCCGGGACTCGATGGTCTGCCATACTAACTGTATTTGAGGCTGTCACCCATGTTTCTGCCTCTTCTGATGAATGTGTTCAAACATTGGTTTTCTCAGGGATCCATCCCAAGGCAAGTCATCAAGGGAGTGATCACATTGCTGAGGAAAGGTGACGGGCATGGTGGGGAAGAGTTAGACGATTACAGGCCCATAACTCTGCTAAACACAGAGTTGAAGATTTTGGCCAAGGTCCTGTCGAACCAGTTGCAGGTTGTTATCGGCGAGTTGGTTGACAATTGTTTCTTGGCATCTGCCTTAGAGGCCACCGGTTTTAAACCGGACTTCTGCAAGTGGATCTCCGTGATGTATTGACAGCTCACAGCCGTCGTGCAAGTCAATTGAAAGTGCTCAAAACTCTTTGTTATCTCTCAGTCAGTTCGTCAGGGTTGTCCGCTGTTGCCCCTGCTCTATGTCTTGGATTTGGAGCCCCTGCTTCGCAAGCTGAGACGTGGGGAGGCATATTCGTCCCTGCATGGAATTGCAATATCCGGTGGCTCAGCCGCTCGTTCGCCGATGATGTCACGGTCTTTGTGTTGAGCTTCAGAGACATCGAGATTGTGTCGGAGGTGCTCGCTCAGTATGAAAGAATTACAGGGACCAAGATAAACTGCAGCAAGTTGGTAGGACTGGGGTTGAACGCCTGGAGTGGCAATGCCAACCTCCCGGTGCCCTTCAGCTGGACGGATGGCCCGGTTTGGATCCTCAGTGTGTGGTTCGGACCGGGTCTCCAGCTTTACAAAAATTGTTTGGAGGTATGGTCAAAGGTGGAAGCTGCAGTCAATTCGTGGCTTCCTAGGAAACTTTCTTTAAAGGGTAGAGCTGAGGCATGCGCCACTTACGTCTTTCCTCTCATCCTTTACCGACTGGCCGTACTTCCCTTGCCTGCACAACACCTAACAGCTCTTGTTGAACTCTTGTTCTCGCTTCTTTGGGACAGAGGAAGACACTGGGTGAGCAGACATGTCTGTATTCAACGTCCGTGTGAGGGAGGTTTGGGAATGCCGGACTTGAAGTGTCATCGAGACGCTGAGAGTCTGGCCTTCCTGAGCCACTATATGCAAGATGACCAACCGTGGCACCCCGTGGTTACTGCCGCTTCCCCCCGACCTCGTTCTCGACCTTTCCATCGAGAGCCATCGCAGGCCACGGGGAGAATCTGCCTACATTAAAGTGCCTACAAGAACGACTACCAAGGTCCAGCGACCTTGTGACTGCTACCCATAGGGAACTCCATAGCGATCTATGCGCGCGTTTGGATTGGCAGCAGAGTGAAATCTGCTTCACGTGGACGCCAGATCATGTCATTTGAACAATTCAGAGTTCTCTCTGACCTGGCGATTGGCCCGAAATGCACTTCCACTCAACAACATACAATGCAGCTCCGGGTTTTTGGAGTTGCCTGATTGTCCCCGTTGTGGGACAACAGCCGTAGAAACGACTGATCATGCTTTCTTCAATTGCCGCAAACTCTGCCGGTACTGGTCGTATATCAGCGAGGTGACGATTCACATCGATCCTGAGCATCCTCGCCCAATTACCGTATCCAATGTCGTGGATACCGTAAGGCCACCGTGGGACCGGGAAAGACAGATGGTCTACGTTACGATCCTAGCCATGGCGAGAATGGTGATCTGAACGTCGCGTCTGCAAGGTTGCCGGGGGAGGTGGGGTTGTCTTTTTCTGATCAGGATCTGATCGCTTTCTTTAAAAACCAACTATGGGTGAAGATCAGATGTGATAGAAGAAGGCTGCATCGCGCGGCATTTGACAGAAGATGGATACATGTAGCAAGTCTGTGTGTACGAAGAGGAGCCAAATTTTAATACGTGTTCCCCGCCTAGGTGTGGAACGCGCAGTTCCGTAAAGTAAAATTAAACAAGTAGCCTCCCAGCTAGCCGAGGGTGTGTTCTATCCCTCCCCGATTAGGAAGCCTCCAAGATCCCCAGCCCCTCCTTCTTGCAATTTTTTTTCACCCCCTCCTCTAAATTTCACCCATCTTGGAGAGAAAGAAATACAAACTAACCCCCATTCCTTACCCACAAAATTTTTTTTTCTCCATTCACCCCCATCTAGAGGGCATCCCCACTTAGAGACTGACCCGCAGAGGCGAGGTTCCTTTTACAAATCTAGTGGAACGGGTGGTCTATCAACTAGACGGGGTTGGGAGGGTCCTACTAATCATTTTTTTTTTTATCCGCCCTTGACACAAATGAATTATTGTACCATTTTTATTGTTATTTTTTTGTTTTTACACGTCAATAAAAAATGTTTTAAAAATTGGGAGTTAAGTAGGACGTCCCCCAGTATGAAAGGGTGAATGCGGTATTATGGTGAAAGAAGATACTAGCTGGGAGAAACTTTTGATTTTGTTTAGTTCTGGAGTGACAAGGATGACCAACGACCCCCATAATCCCCCCTTTTGAGTTGGCCATGTGCCTAAGTTTTTTATTCATCGTTGATTTTGACTGTATTTTTTAACATGAATAAAAGATTTAATATTCAAAGTGTAGTATCTGTTCCGGCAGATACTGCAAGCAAAGACCATATGTGGGGGCAACCTCACATATAAGATGTTGGTCAATGTAGGGGCAACCCTTCATACCAATTGTCACTATCCAGTTCCCCTACTCCCCGGGAAGCTGGTCCCCATTTTCCCCTCCACTATCCACATTAAAAAACGGCCTTGTGCCTTATTTGCGCAGTGGGGAAGCAAATAAATACTGCACTGTTCCCGGCCCTCTGTGGCTTGGGTGACAAGATCAAAAAAAAGGAAAAAAAAAAAAAAAAATGCACACACACACGCACAGAAATTGTAAATATATGCTTTTTGCTTAAACACTGGGAATTCATTAGTTAGCTTTAGATTCCACAGAGTGAATGAGATATTGTGGTAAATGTTGCCAGTCAAGAGTAAGTCGCCAAAGACTCCAATTTTTACTTTAGTTATAACTAGCGAGGTATATCTAGCGTTGCCCGGGTGTTTGCAGGTGTGTGTGGAAACTCCGGGGGGGGGGGGGGTTAAAGTAAAAAAAAATGTTTTGGTAGGTAGGTATGAGGATCCAACCCGAACCCTTGAGGCAAAGTTGTAAATTAAAGTGTGAAAAAAAAAATGTACAACGTTAACCATTGCACCACCGCAAGATGCTAACGGAAACATGTTTGAATTTATTTAATTACTTAAATTAGCAGGTGCCCGTTTTAATGACTTAATGAGGTCAACTTTTGACTGCGGGGTAGCATTTCATAGACGTTGGGGGTAGAGGGAAACATTATAGGAAAAGGCCTAACCTACATGCGGCGAGTGAATATTTATCTTCCCGAAGTCGAGCAAATTAGATAGACAGGTGAGCTCCGTTGTTAACTGTGAGATATTACGATTTACATGTGATATAAAAAGTTTTAAAAAGTTGTGAACCGACTGACCGCTTCTCTGAAAAAAGCCTTTCTTGGACATACACAAAAAGCGAACATACATATATATAGAAGACCCTACAACACTTCCCTCCCCAGATCTTATAGGGCCTTGTGCCTAAATTTGTTTTGTCTTTTGGAGATTTTACTTTTTTTAAATTTTTAAATTTTATATTGAAATTTTTTTAATTGTAATTTTTTCTTTAAGTGGAAAATATTAAATATGAAGATCAAAGTGTAGTATGTGTTCCGGCAGATACTGCAAGCAAAGACCCTATGTAGGGGCGACCCCACAGATAAGACCTTGGTCAATGTAGGGGCAACCCTTCATACCAATTGTCACTATCCAGCTCCCCTACTCCCCAGGGAGTTGGTCCCCATTTCCCCTTCACTACTCACATTAAAAATCGGCCTTGTGCCTAATTTACTCGGTGGGGGAGCAAATAAATACCTGGCTCGGGTGACAAGATCAAAATGTTGCCAGTCAAGAGTAAGACTCCAAAGTCTACATTTATTACTTTTAATCACTTTAGTCACAAAAATCCTGAACCCTTCCCCTCCCCAATTTCTTGTAGGGCCTTGTGCCTAATTTTGTTGTTTAAAAATCTTTTGTTTTTTACTTAATTGTATTTTCAAAATTTTTAAAAGCAATAAAATATATAAACAAGATCAAAGTGTAGTATCTGTTCTGATACATACACCGCGCAAGGCAGTGCTGTTCTGGCGACACATTCTGACGAGCTTGTTAGGTAGTGTTCTGTCCGCACCCTCACTTGGTCTGTCTTTCTCTGGTCTCCCCCCTCACGGGGGGATCCGAGCTGATAATTTACGACCTTCCCACGAGGGAGGGTCGGAAACACTTTCTCTCTTCCCTCCACTAACTTCCCACTCCCTCTCTCAGTTCTATCTCCCCTCTTGCCGCCTTTGTCGCCACTTATTTTTGGCGCCAAAGTCGGCTCCTGTAGCAGAAGTAGCAATAACTAAAATGAGGGGAAAAAGAGCTTACCTCGGGTACGTCTGTTGTGTCACTGGTTGGGGGGAAAAAGAGAATTCCAAGATGGCGTCCGGGGGTTTTTATTAGTGTTTACCCCATGCAACTCTCGGAAAATCACGTTTCTTTCTCATGTGATTATGCAAATGGATAATTCCCGGCCACTATAAAAGCAGGAGGCTAGAGACGAGTCGGCAGTGTCCTGCAAATTGTGTGTGTGGGTGTTTCTGGCGATTGGAGTGTGTCTTCTTTTACCACGGTTATCACGGACAGGAATTCCCTCTCTTCTGGAGGTGGGCGATATTGACTATTTTGAAGTTGTACTGTTGCATTTATTTTTTTTTGCCTACTACATTTTTGTTTCAAGCTATTTCGGCCCGAATATGGCGAAGGTGCGGATAAGCAGTGATATTATCAAGCTGTTCTCTGGCGAGGGAGACGTTGTAGCGTGGCTGAAAAAAGTGAGACTTGTCGCACAACTTCAGTAGGTGGATGACGTAGCGAGTCTGCTACCTTTATACCTGGAAGGCGATGCGCTGGCCCTCTACATGGAAATGAAGGAGGACGATCAAAAGAAAATAGACCAGATTGAGGCTCGATTAAAGGAGGCATTTACTGATGACGCGTTTGCAGCATATAGAAAAATAACTATGGTTAGATGGGCTGGTGAACGTGTGGATGTGTACGCCAACAAAATCAGGCAGTTGGTTGGATTGGCCGGATTCACAGGAGAAAGCTTAGAGAGACTCACAAAATTAATTTTTGTCACTGGATTCCCTGACACCATCTCAATTGCTCTTCAACAGGTGCCGAACATCAAAGCCCTGACCATGGGGGAGCTAATGTTGAGAGCGAGAATTTTGACGACGACTGGCGAACAAAATCAGGATGCGGTTGCGGCCACACGCTCACCCAACAACAGGGCCCAGAATAATCCTGTTAACATGACCTGTTTCAAATGCAATGTTAAAGGCCACCTTGCAAGGGACTGTCGAAAACGTGGAACACGGTGTTACCGTTGCGGTGAGAGTGGACACTGGGCTCGGAACTGCTCGGGAAACGAGCAAGGGGAGGACGCATAAGCGCCAGTCTCCTTCCCAACCAAGATGTGAACACGACGCTCCCGGTGATAAGCATCCATGTTGATGGGACGCGATGTTTGGCGCTTATTGATACAGGATGCTCCAGGACAATTTTACATGCAGACTGGTGCCGGTCTTGGAGAAAAACAAACGTAAATGTCAACACAATTGGTGGAATGTCCCATGCGTGCTACGGTGTTGGAACGGTCTCTGTATCCACTGATGAAGGTGTGTCTGCCAGAGTCGATGTGTTGGTGGTGCATGGCAAGCCACTGGGATTTGACTTGCTTCTAGGGATCGACGCCATAAAAGCTCTAGGACGTGTCGTTGTCAAGCCTACAGGATCAGTGCGGCTGGGCGCCAGGAAAAGTATTAAATGCGCAGCCATTTCTATCGATGAACCAGATTTCACTGCTACCTTTGACCATCAAAACCGAACGTGGACCGCATCATGGAAATGGTCTGTGGACCACCCCCCTGAAAGACTGCATAATCGAGTGTCAGAGTACCCAGTGCCAGCAGAAATTCGTGAAGAATACACGCAGGAGCTCCACACCTGGATAGATAATGGTTGGCTTATGCCATACCCAGAGGATAAATTGGGACCCCCCAAAGGTCTAATTCCTCTGATGGCTGTGATACAGCAGAACAAAGCCAAAGTGCGCCCGGTGATGGACTACCGGGAGCTAAATCATTACGTAGACGCATTTACGGCCAACACAGATGTTTGTGCGGCTAAGCTGCGTGAGTGGAGACAAAAAGGTGCTAACGTGTCTCTACTGGACCTCAGAAGAGCATACCTACAAGTCCGGGTCCATGAGACACTGTGGCCATACCAGACTGTGGAAATCGATGGGAAAAAATACTGTCTGACCTGTCTGGGGTTTGGTTTGAATGTGGCTCCCTTGATAATGAGAGCAATTGTCAGCGAAGTACTATCTCAGGAAGAAGTTATAAGCCGCGCAGCATCTACTTACATTGATGACATTTTTGTCAATGAAGACGTGGTGCCCGCGACCCGTGTGAGAGAACACCTCGCGCAGTTCGGGTTGGAGTGCAAGAACCCGGAGCAGTTGAAGGACGGTGCACGGGTGCTGGGATTGGCAGTCAGGATGGAACGCAATAAACTGCGGTGGAAGCGAGGAAATGCAATTCCGGAGGCTCCCAGTATTGTTACGCGACGAACAATCTTTTCCCTGTGTGGTCGACTTGTCGGGAACTTTCCGGTGTGCGGTTGGCTTCGTGTGGCTTGCGGAATACTCAGAAGGAGAGTAAGTTCGGTAACGAAGGGCTGGGATGATGAAGCAAGGGACGCCGTACTACATCGTATGATGTTCGAAACCTTAAAATCTGCGCAGCAGAACGATCCGGCACAGGGAAATTGGTGTGTGGACGGCAAAGAGCTGAATGTATGGGTCAATGCTAGCTCCCTAGCAATTGGGGCAGCCTTGGAGATGTGTGAAACTGTGTTGGAAGATGCATGTTGGCTGCAACCTGAAGATGACTCTCAACATATCAACTTGGCTGAACTGGATGCCGTATTGAAAGGCATCAATTTGGCTCTCTAATGGCAGAGCAAGGTGCTACACATAAAGACAGATTCTGTTTGCGTATACCATTGGGTCTCGGACATGCTAACTGGAAAGGCGCGAGTACGCACCAAAGCAGCAAGCGAGATGCTTATTAGGAGGCGATTAAGCACTCTTAAGTAGCTCGTGAAAGAGTACGGGCTGACAGTGGATGTGACGCTGGTTCCATCAGCACGAAACATTGCTGACCGACTGACACGAGTGCCACAGCGGTGGTTTGAGGCAATGAAAAAGAAAAACGGTCTTGACCCAGTGATAGGCGCGGTCCACACAGACGAGCTGGATGAGAGTCAAATCATGGCTATTCACAAAGATAGTGGACATCCGGGGGTGCGACGCACTACCTACTTTGTCAGGAGAAGATGTCCAACCACGACAAAAGCAACTGTCAGAACGGTCATGCAGAAATGCAAGGAATGTCAGTCCATTGACCCAGCGCCAGTCAGGTGGGAAAAGGGAAAGCTGGAAGTTAACGAGAATTGGCAGAGAATTGGAATGGATATCACGCATTATGGCACCTTCCATTTTTTAACTTTAACAGACTGTGGTCCATCGCGTTTCTCCATTTGGAGGAAATTGGCAGGACTCGGCAAACATGATTCATCAGTTGGAGGCAGTGTTCCTCGAGCGTGGCGCGTCGCATGAACTCCTTTTAGACAATGACACAGCTTTCTGCAGCAATGTTCCAAGCATTTGCATGTAAATGGGGAGTTCACTTGCGATTCTGTTGTGCATACGCTCCAGCCGGGAATGGCATAGCGGAGCGATGTCACCGTACAGTGAAACGAATAGCGGCTAGAATGCGTTGTCCCATACAGGAGGCTGTCTACTGGTATAACATCACACCAAGAGATGACACATCTCCCTCCACTGCGCCTGCCAACAGGATTTATCAACACGAAGTTAGAGTAAAGGAGACCAATCTCGCAACTGCGTCCCCAGGTCCCAAGAACAGTTTTTACCAGGTTGGAGATCGCGTATGGGTCAAAAGACCGCAAAATCGATGTACCACGAGGTTCGGCAAGGGTGAGGTGACCAAGGTGATCAGCCCTCAGTCGATTTTGGTGGACGGTGTGCCTCGTCACGTGAAGGATTTGCGCCCTCGCCATTATGTTATTACATCGGAGGAAGAGGGAGACTCAGACAGTATAATGTCTTCTGAAAAGACAGAGAGTATGATGCAGGACGACGGAGAGGATTTTGAGCCATATAATGTACATACTGAAGAAGCGGAGGAGGGACCACCCGTCTTGCCTTTACAAAGGAGTACCCGACAGAGACGAATACTGCCCCCCCTGCCCTGATTGTGAAACACCGCCTATGGAGCAGACTGGTGGCAATAATGGCGATGAGGAGGATGGCAGGGAGGAAGTGCTGCCTCCGGTTCTTCGGAGAAGTACCAGACAGAGACGACTGCCCCCCTGCCCCATTTGTGATCATGAGATCAGGGGGGAGTGTAGCAGAAGTAGCAATAACTAAAATGAGGGGAAAAAGAGCTTACCTCAGGTACGTCTGTTGTGTCACCGGTTGGGGGGGAAAAAGAGAATTCCAAGATGGCGTCCGGGGGTTTTTATTAGTGTTTACCCCATGCAACTCTCGGAAAATCACGTTTCTTTCTCATGTGATTATGCAAATGGATAATTCCCGGCCACTATAAAAGCAGGAGGCTAGAGACGAGTCGGCAGTGTCCTGCAAATTGTGTGTGTGGGTGTTTCTGGCGATTGGAGTGTGTCTTCTTTTACCACGGTTATCACGGACAGGAATTCCCTATCTTCTGGAGGTGGGCGATATTGACTATTTTGAAGTTGTACTGTTGCTGACAGAACATTTATTTTTTTTGCCTACTACATTTTTGTTTCAGCTCCCCACTTTGGACGCCGACTCCATGTCACTCATTTTGGCGATTTTCGATACAGGGAAGAGAGCTTTTTTAAAAAATGGACACCCCCAGCCCAGGGGCCACCAATACAGATACCCCCAGCCAGAGGGCTACCACAGGAAAAACTGCTCCCCAAGAGGACGACTCCCCAACAGGGGGAGCAAAAAGCAACGGGGCATACCGCCCAGATAATAAACTGAAGGACGCCCCCCCAGAAGGGAGAAAACTCACAAGCAGCTCCACAAGAGGGCAACTCTCCGACCCAGGGAGCACAGGTAATGGCGGACGAGGGAACGAGGAACGTTTCAGGTGAACCACACTCAGTGGCACCTCTTGCTCCTCAATCAAGGGACGAGGAGATAATGGACGTCGCGGGTGGACCACAGCCGATGGAACCCCCAGATCCTCAGTCCACTACACCATCATCCAAATGTAGCACTCCAACTCCCCAAGAGGACGACCCCCTCACGGAAAAAGGGAAAAATGATGAGGATGGAGTAGCTAGAAGGACTAAAGTGCTAATCAATGAAGCGATAGCATCTTTAAAGATCCTTGGCAGTGTGACCAAAGATCCAACCTGCTTAAACGCTCCCCAAGAGACCAAGCCCCAACCAGCCACCCCTCCAGAAAGGGAGATACCCAGCAACAAAAGCCTGGCAAAGAACACTGGAGCAGAGGCAACCCCCATAAGTAGTGAAGCACAACAGATGGCACCCAGGAGCCAACAATCCCCTCCCAGGAAGAAAAAGAAGGCAGGAGGGAGGGACCGGTAGATTGGCAACTTTCAACACCGATTGGCTGGTTCTCATTCCACTGGACAAACTACCAAACCCCGGTCAGCAGAAGCAGCAACAGCAACACCCAAGCCAGACGACACTGTCCTGGACCCACATTGTCAGTAATGAAGACACTGAATGGGGTCCACAAACCCAAATGTCCCCTCAGGAATACCGGTACCTTTTCAAGTCCACTTACAAGGACCTCACGGAAGGGAATGTAATAAAACGCCTTCCAGGCACCACAGAGGACCTTAAGAAGAGGATAGTGTCCTTCATCACCTCGGACACAAAGAAAAGAGGCCTCACAGGAGGAGACAAGGACAGCATGGTGGACCTCCTCCTGGATCTGAAGATCCCAGCCAAATACATATGCAGGAGGAGCTACGCAATGTAGGACGTCCTGCTCCCAACCCAAAGAGAGGCCGAAGAGACAGCCAATAGGACAAATCTGCGCTGGAAAAACATCAAACCCCAGCCAAAATACCTTAGCCAAATAGTCACCAATGTCGCCGTGCTGAACATCCCCTGTCTCCTGGGAGCAAAGCAACTAGGAGCGGTCTTCAGCCAGTATGGAGACATGGTGTCTGTGGCCCCAACAAGCAAGAAGAGGGACGTCCTGACTGGAGACTACAGATTCCAGATGCGCCTCGACAAAGCTGGCTTCAACCAAATACCAGTGACACTGAGGTGCGAGGAAGGGACAATGTCCGTCATAGTAGAGGGACGGAGACCGCACTGCTGGCACTGTCAGGAGAAGGGACACATGGCCAAGGATTGCCCCAAAAGAAATCTGACCAAAGCCCCTATAGTTGCCAACAAGCCTTGTGCCCCAGAGACGACAGTCAAGCCAGTGGACCCATCCCCCAGCATTGGATGGGTCACAGTGACTCGAAACGGGAAAACAAAGTCCCCCAATTCCAGCCAGCAAGAGGACAAAAAATAAGTGCCGCAGCAACAACAACAGCCGCTCCAGCCAATTCCGGACAAACGACCAGAACACATTGTCCAGCAACCGCCGCAGCCAAAGACGTCATAACCCAAGCAGCAGCAACCGCAGCAGAAGTAACAGCAGAAGGAAAAGCATCATCAACAACAGCAAGAGGAGCAGAACAAACCAGCCCAGGAACAACAACTGGCCCCTGGACGAACTGAATCGGGGACCAAGAGAAGGAAGGACTGCTCCTCAGAAGATGAGTCTGCCAGCGAGAGGGAGGGAAAACAAACTCTCCCACTCCCTGGTCAATTTGAGGAACAAAAGAGAAAGAAAAAAAAAATTAAAAAGATGGAAGGGGAAGAAAAGGTGGCTCTCACCCCCTGTGAGCTTACACCATCCCAAACAGCAACAACAACAAAATCTACCCCCACCCCCAAACCAGACTCCACACCAACACCCAACACAACACCAACACTAGGCACCACACACACCACACACACCACACCAACCACATCAACACCGTACACCACACCAACATCTGACACTGCACCAACACACACACCCACACCAATGCAAACTGAACCACCACCCCAAAGAGAAAAAGAAACGAATGAACCCGGGAGAGGGAGGGGTCGCTCTGCCTCTCGAGGACCGACTAAAACACAAGAACTGTGTCGAATTGACGCTCTGACGGTGGCAACGGCCCTCTCACATCGTCAGAGGAAGACTTTAAAGCCACTGCTGGATTGCCAACAGATAGAGGGGAAAGACGTTAACATCCCCTCAAATTTCCCGGATGCCCCGCTCCTAATAACTTTTGTTAGAACTCCAGAGGCTTGCAAGAGCAACTTGTGGTCACTTCTGGAGGCAGCAGAAGGGGCCTCTCCGAAAATGGAACTGTTTAAAAAAAGCAACTCTTCCCTTGACGAACTGTCAAAACAATGCAAGGGAAGGGTCCCAGTGTGGGTCCATCCATCTCTCTACAGGGCCCTAAAATTGACCTTTCCCCTAGACGTTGGTGGCATTGTGAGAGAAGGCCAGGACCTGAAAAACCTGACCTCCTTGAACATCGCGTACAACGTCAGCATCCTTACGCCGACCGACTTTGGAGCCAAGTGCGACACACCCTAAAGGTACCATGTCTTTAAATGCAAGGGGCTGGAGATCACCGGGCCGGGCGTCTTGTCCCTGGGATGTTGCTGCGATCCAGGAGACGCATTTCGTTTCTTCTGTAGATGTCAGGTGCTGAACTGAGATTTTGAAGTTTTCTCAGCATATGGCAGTCTGTGGGGAAGGGGAGTCTCCTTGCTAGTGAAGCGAACTCTGTCTGCGACGGTCAACGTTGTTCATAGAGATACGGTGGGCAGGCTGGTCGTGGCCGATGTTGCCATAAAAGATTCTGTGTTTCAGGTAGTTGCGGTTCATGCGCCCAGCACCGCTCGTGAGAGGGTCTCATTCTTCAGTCAGCTTGACGCGTTTGTAGATTGTCGGAAGTGGGTAGTGCTAATGGGGATTGGAACGCCATCTTAGACCCAGATTTAGATAAAGTAGGAGGCGAAGGTAGAGGGTTGGAAAGATGTGAGCCCAGCCTGGCTGAACTGATGGCTAGATGCGATCTGGTCGACAGGTTTCGGGTCAAGCATCCAGGGCAGGAGATGTGGACGTGGACCAATAGCTTTCCTTCCTATCCGAATACCTATTTGGACAGGATACTAGTTAGTAGATGAGTAGACACACCTTCCTATGAGCAGACAGGGGAAAGGAACTAGTAGGCAAGAGAAGGTGTAAGCCTCTACTGAGGAGTAGGTCTAATAGTCTTGAGAGGAGGGACTCGACGATCTTCAGGTTACCAATTCCTTCCGGCTCCTAAGAATGCGCTGCTTTCTTTTCCACAACATGAGTAGCGACGACCCAATTTCTGATGTTAACTGATGACTAGATTCCACTTAAGCTTTAACAAAATGGTATGTCCCATTTCAATATATGTATTATTATGTAGAATATTTACAAGATGACCACAGCTTCATTTGGTCCAACAGATATCCCGCTCCCCCCAAGTTCATATGAAATTTGGGAAAATGACGTGGAAAAGAATGTGCTGCTGGTTACACTCTGGAACAATAGAAAGGGGTGTGAGTAATTAATATGAGGGGTACAAGTAGAATACTATCTATCTCCCTCACCCACGGCGAGTTTTTTGCAGGCATGACAAAAAATTCTGAAGAAAATCTGTTTCAACTATTTACACTGCACAGGTATCAGTGAATTTTACTAGTGCTGGGAGCGCCGGCTGCGCGACCTGTTGCCTAGTTGAGTCTCAGTGATACCGGGGGCATTGTGCGATGCCAGTCGGCGTAAAGCCATGGGAGGCTTCTTGGGGGTTGTGTGTATGGCAGGTATATGAAGCTGTGGAGAGGCCGTATGCGTGGCGTCTACATACTGCATGGGAAGACCAATATGTGTTGACTCTGCTGTATGTGCAGGGTCTCCAGCTGTCGGTGTGGCTGTGTCTACGGCTCTCTCAGGCGATGGGCCAGGGCTTGCGGGCACGCCAAGGCACTTATCTTCCTCACCTGATGCTGATTCAGGGTTCCTTGCTGAAACGTTAATGGTAGGTTTTCCTAATCCGTTTGAGTGGATGACCGCATCCCTGATGATGGGGCTGAGGGACTCAATGATATCTTCATGTGAGGCTGCTTTAAAGGGAGTGAACTTACGAAGATGCTGGTGGTTTCGCAGAGTTAGTCTCCCAGAGCCATCTATCTTCACGACATATTGGTGGAACTGCCTGACCTCTACGATGGTGCCTGTCCTTTCCCAGTGCTTTGGATGATCGCCTATCAGGTTCTGTAAGTAGACATGATTCCCGATACAAAGAGGAAGCAAGGATCGAGTGTGTTCCCTCCATTTCTCATGCTCTCGGGAGTGTCGCTTTGCAAGCGCCTTTTCTCTGTTGATAAGGGTCTCTGTCCATGTCGGATGAGGGCAGTACCGACCCATGGGGATGGGGATAGGGTCACGGATAGGTCTTCCGAAGACTATGAGAGTCGGTGATGCCTTTCAGAAAGAATGCCCGTTTGTTGTTGACGAGAGAAGAAAGTTGAAAATTAGCAAAAACACTTGCTACTTTTTGTTTCTCTTTTCATTTGGCAAGTGTGTAACCAGCAGTGCATAGATGAGTAGACACACTTTCCTATGAGCAGACAGGGGAAAGGAACTAGTAGGCAAGAGAAGGTGCAGGCCTCTACTGAGCAGTAGGTCTAATAGTCTTGAGAGGATTTGTTCATTTTCCCAATTGTATTTTTTTCCTGTGAATAAAAAATTTAATATCTCAAAGTGTAATATCTGTTCTGGCAGATACTGCAAGCAAAGACCATATGTGGGGGCAACCTCACATATAAGACGTTGGTCAATGTAGAGGCAACCCTTCATACCAATGGTCACTATCCAGCTCCCTTACTCCCCGGGAAGTTGGTCCCCATTTCCCCTTCACCCCTAACATTAAAAATCGGCCTCGTGCCTAATATGCTCGGTGGGGTAGCAAATAAATACCGCACTGTTCCCGGCCCTCTGTGGCTCGAGTGACAAGATCAAAGTGTAGTATCTGTTCTGGCAGATACTGCAAGCAAAAACCATTTGTGGGAGCAACCTCACATATAAGACATTGGTCAATGTAGGGGCAACCCTTCATGCCAATTGTCACTATTCAGCTCCCCTACTCACCGGGGAGTTGGTCCCCATTTCCTCTTCACTCCTCACATTAAAAATCGGTTTGTGCCTAATTTGCTCGGAGCAAATAAATACCGCACTGTTCCCGGCAATCGCACCTGGACACGTCCAGAAGCAATCAGCTTTGATCAATGTGGGGCCAAACTCCTTATATCAAACAATTGCTATTCAATCTGGACAATAGGGAGCTGGTTTCCCCCTCCCCAACACCTTGGGAAAAAAGCCAGTCAAAGTTAGGTAAACAAACCCAAATGCTGCCCCTCAGCAAAAGTTAACTCTGTTAATGAGGTCAAATAGAAGCAGCAGAGTTAACTTTTATTGCGGACACGTGTCAATTCAAACATGTTTCTGTTAGTATTTCGCGGTGTCCCAATGGTTAACGTTGCATGGTTTTTTTTTCACACTTTAATTTCCAACTTTGCCTCATGGGTTCGAGTTCGATCCTCATACATACCTACCAAAATATATATATATATATTAATTAATTAAATTCAATCACAGAAAAATGTTTTTATCATACAAATATTTGGTTTATTAAAAAATTAATTTTTGATATTTATAATTCAACTAGACTAGGTGCCCGGCGTTTCCCGGATGTTTGGAGGTGTGGTGCGTGTTGAGAAAAAAAAAGAAATAGTAGTAAGTAGGCTCAAACCTGTATCATGCCAGAGGAAAAAGAGGTAAAAAAAACAAACTGTCTTACCGATGTGCCCACCATCATGGGCGGTTGAAATAATGCCTTTTGTGCGATGTCATGGAAGCAGCAATAAAAACCGACCCTCCTGGTACAAAAGTGCCTAGTTGAGAGTGAAATAATCAATGTTTTTGGCCAATTTTTCGATATTTGTCGTCCGAAGAGTTGAGGTTCAAAATGATACCAATCTTGTGAAAATCCGTCGCCTGTGTCAAAAGTTTTAGACAGACATACAAACATACATACATTTAAATAGATTTTTGCCCTTTATATTATAGACTAGCAGGGCTACCCGGCGTTGCTCGGGACCGTATAAACAATGAAAAAACAAAAGCAGATATTGAACATATGTTTTATTCTTAGGGGAGAGGAATCTTTCATCTCAAGTTTTAGCGTTACAAACAAACATTTGTCTTTTATATATATAGATAATGACAGGTTTTTTGGGGCCCCCCCTCGAAGATAACTGATCAGTTGACCAACTTCTAGTGGTCCGTTTGACGTGAAATTTCGATATTTGTCATCCGGGTGATGGGGCTTCGATATGATACCAAATTTGTCAAGTTTGGTTCCGTCTTTCAAAAGTTTTAGCGTTACAAACAAACATACATACATACACACAGACGTTTGGCTTTTATATATATAGATAGAAGATAGAATACATGCGTATATGGCGTAATCTAGAAGTCCAATTTTCACAAACTCTATATATGAGGCTTTATTTCGGCAATAATATGTCGAATATTGTCTTCTAAGTGGTCTATTGTGTCTGGTTTATCAGCATAGACATGGAACTTTGAATATCTCTTCCAAAAATAAACTGATGGGTTTAAATCATATCAATGAGGGGGCCAGTTGGTAGAAATTAGTTTTTCATCAAATGTTTCGCTCGGTAAATTAAGTGTATCGTTTGCAATTTGCAAATGATACTCGCTAGGCAATCTGTTTATAATGAATTGCAAGACCAATCTGAACTCAAAATTGCTGATAGTTGCCAAATCTGCAATTAAAGAAAACAGAGTTGTCAATTTAAAGTTTGTCTTTCTAAAAATAAGCATCCTATATATATATATATATATTTAAAAGGGTGTAGCCATCAACAATTGTGGGTTTGTCAGACTCAGTGGCGTATCTAGGGTATGGCAGGCATGGCCCGTGCCATGGGCGCCACTCTGACATGGGCGCAAAAATTGCTTGACAAAAATTAAAATTAGTAGTTAGGTATATCTAAGGTATAAATTATTAAGAAGGGGTGCACATTCAAACTTTGCCATGGGCGCCATTTTACATAGGTACGCCACTGGTCAGACTTTTATCATATTTTTATTTTAATTTTAAAATATTTTTATAACGCGTTCCAAGATTTGTTTAGCTCTTCAGATATTTTTGGTAAAAAGTTTTTTTTGTTTAAATGAGTTTGAAATGTTATTTTTACATCTGTTGATACTAAATGTGTTTTTCAGAGTGATGTGGTCTCAGACATTCTGTCCCCAACAGTAAGTGTTGGTAGTGTCCAGTTAGAGTTAAGTTCAAAGAGGGGGCTTTTGGTCCATTTGGTGAAGGTTTTTATGTTTTTTTCTGACTTTCTTTCTCCATGTATAGCACACACTCACACACAATCACATACACATAAATGTACATACATGTACATATACATATACACACGCATACGCACGCACACAGGTATATACACATATACACACGCATATACACAGAAATATATGTAGGAGCATACATATATACATACCCACCTACACACTCACACACGTACTCACACACTAACATATCACACACATATTGGTAAAAAAATTTTTTTCTTTTTGTCTTTCTCAATCAAAACACCCATGCATGCATGTACTTAATCATTCAAACATAAGTACACGCACACACACACAAGTAAGATGGAGAATAGGTAGGAGATAATATATGCATATACACACACACACACGCACACACATACCTATACATGCACACACACATATATATACATACATGTATACATATACACATTCACATACATCTGCATATGTATGCAGGCACACACACATACATACACACACATGCATATATATAGAGACATATGCAGAGGCTCACACATACGCATACATCTATATACACACATACACACACAAATGCATTTACCCAGCCATATATATGCATACATATATATATACACACACACACATATACAGATGCGTATACATCCATCCACTCATATATATATATATATATATATATATATATATATATATATATGTACACACACACGCACCCACAATCACACACACACATACATATTCATACACCCATACCTTACATATATATTGGTTGAAGTTTTCTGTCTTTCCTAATCCAAGCACATATGCATACATGTATTACACACAAACAAGATGGAGGATAGATAATAGATGATATATATATACACACACGTATACATAATCACACATATACACACATATATATAGATACACACATATGTGTGTACATACACATGCACATGTATAATTTCTAATTGTTTGTTTAGTTTAGGGAAATGGTATTATACTGGATATGGATGTGCGCGCCCATGAAAGTGTGTGCGTGCTTTATTGTGCTTGTTTTGTTTCATGTGTGAGGGTGCACATTTACCTAAGTATGCATGCGTGTAAGTGTATTTTGTGTTATGCCTATTTATTCGTATAATTATTGAGAGATGTTTAAGGCGGGGTTGAACTTTGCTATGAAGTTTTTTTCTTGTGTTAGTAAGTAGAAGTAGTTGTCAGTTTGGAAGATGGGCATTATCTCGAATCTGCCTCCACTGCATGTGTGTATATGCTGTGATACATGCAGGTGTATATTTTGCTCCACTGCATGTGTGTATATGCTGTGATACATGCAAGTGTCTAACGCATGCATACTTGTGTAAATGTGCACCCGCACACATGAAACAAAACAAGCACAATAAAGCACGCGCACACTTTCATGGGCACGTACACTCATATCCAGTATAATACCATTTCCCTAAACTAAACAAATAATTAGAAATAATACGTGTGTATGTGTATATACACACATATGTGTGTATCTATATATATGTGTGTATATGTGTGATTATGTATACGTGTGTGTGTATATATATATCATCTATTATCTATCCTCCATCTTGTTTGTGTGTAATATGTGCTTGGATTAGGAAAGAAAGAAAACTTCAACCAATATATATGTAAGGTATGGGTGTATGAATATGTATGCGTATGTGTGATTGTGGGTGCGTGTGTCCATATATATATATATGGGTGGATGGATGTATACGCATCTGTATATGTGTGTGTGTGTGTATATATATATGTATGCATATATATGGCTGGGTAAATGCATTCGTGTGTGTATGTGTATATATCGATGTATGCGTATGTGTGAGCCCCTGCATATGTCTCTATATATATGCATGTGTGTGTATGTATGTGTGTATGCCTGCATACGTATGCAGATGTATGTGAGTGTGTATGTGCATACATGTATGTATATATATGTGTGGGTGCATGTGTGTGTGTGTATCATCTACCTATTCTCCATCTTACTTGTGTGTGTGTGTGCGTGTACTTATGTTTGAATGATTAAGTACATGCATGCATGGGTGTTTTGATTGGGAAAGAAAAAAAAATTTAATCAATATGTGTGTGATATGTTAGTGGGTGGTTGTGTGTGAGTGTGTAGGTGGGTATGTATATATGTATGCTCCTACATATATTTCTGTGTATATGCGTGTGTATATGTGTATATACCTGCGTGTGTATATGTATATGTACATGTATGTATATGTATGTTTGTGTGTGAGTGTGTGCTATACATGGGGAAAGAAAGTCAGAAAAAAACATAAAAACCTTCACCAAATGGACCAAAAGCCCCCTCTTTGAACTTAACTCTGACTGGACACTACCAACACTTACTGTTGGAGACAGAATGTCTGAGACCACATCACTCTGAAAAACACATTTAGTATCAACAGATGTAAAAATAACATTTCAAACTCTCATTTAAAAAAAACAAACTTTTTATCAAAAATATCTGAAGAGAGCGAAATAAAGCTTGAAACATGTTATAAAAATATTTTAAAATAAAAATATGATAAAAGTCTGACAAACCCACAATTGTTGATGGCTACACTCTTTTAAATATACATTTTTTTCTCTCATTGGAACTACACACCCATCACTTATATATATATATATATATATATATATATATATATATATATATATATATATATATATATATTCCCTAGGTGCTTCATTATAAAAATCCTATTTTAGTCACATAAAGTATTGCTACTTGGTTTGTTATAGTAGTTTGATATTGAGAAGTGTTATAGATTTTTGTTGTGTTTTTTTTTAATACTTTTATTCATTCCAAACAATTACACGCATTCCACTTGAGCATAATAGGATATTATTTAGGATACTGTCTACAAGAGACTGTGTGGGGAGTTCAGTAGCAAGGTGTTTGTTTGCATTACATTTAAACATCTGCATTTTACTGAAGTTAAGGAAGCAGGAACGGGGAGGGAATTCCAAAGTCTGGTAGTCCGAAGGAAGAAGCTATTAGAGTAAACAACGTTCCAGCATCTAGGAACCATAATAACAGATTTTGATGCTTGACAAGTGAATAAGAAGTATGTAAGAAAAGAAGCTTAGTATTATTAGATTTAAATGTTTACCATCCATTTATGGCTCCATTCCACGACAGACTAAAGGTTGTTTTCCCCTCATGTCTATTATAGAGCATGATGTCATCAGCAAATATACCCATCTCGGACACAATTGCATCAATTTCGTTTTCTTAGGTTCTAACATATTTCAAATATTTACTAATAATTGTCCCTAACCATCCAAGAAGGAAAATTTTGGTGGCATCTTAGAAAAATTTAATCATTATTGAAACTTATTTGAATTCTGTAACTGTAACATATCGATTAAACACATGTTAACTTTTATTTATGTGATTAAAAACTAGTACAAACCTGACCTCGTACAATGTGCCATCCATTTCAGGAAAGGGATAAAGGAAAAAAAAATGGTTACTCCTGCTATTTATGGGCTAATGGTCACGTGAGGTAATGAGATGTGAGAGAAATATGCAAATGAGGTGCAGTCTGTTTTTCAAATAAAAAGCCTGTGTGTCAGAGAGAGAGAGCATGTGTCTCTTTGGCAACAGTAAGTTCTGAAAGATGTGCGCTGGGCCCGACAGTGAAGCTTTCCTATGTCTTTATCCGACTGATTCTCAACTGATTCTCAACAACAGATCAAACCCCAGTGATTTACCATGCACTATCAGAACATCAATCTTGACAAGATTGTTTTTGTCTGTGGAAATAGTAAGCACTCCACTACCACAGCTTGCACAGGATGTACCATCAAGAGTCATGGTGTTCACCCTTGCTGCTTTCCAGGATCAGCATTGACTCACATCTACTATGTAAACATCTACTATGTAATCATCTACTATGTAAACATCTACTATGTAAACATCTGCTATGTAAACATCTGCTATGTAAACATCTACTATGTAAACATCTGCTATGTAAACATCTGCTATGTAATCATCTACTATGTAAACATCTACTATGTAAACATCTGCTATGTAAACATCTGCTATGTAAACATCTACTATGTAAACATCTGCTATGTAAACATCTGCTATGTAAACATCTACTATGTAAACATTCCAGGATCAGCATTGACTCACATCTACTATGTAAACATCTACTATGTAAACATCTACTATGTAAACATCTACTATGTAATCATCTACTATGTAAACATCTACTATGTAAACATCTACTATGTAATCATCTACTATGTAAACATCTACTATGTAAACATCTACTATGTAATCATCTACTATGTAAACATCTGCTATGTAAACATCTACTATGTAAACATCTACTATGTAAACATCTACTATGTAAACATCTGCTATGTAAACATCTACTATGTAAACATCTGCTATGTAAACATCTACTATGTAAACATCTACTATGTAAACATCTACTATGTAAACATCTGCTATGTAAACATCTACTATGTAAACATCTGCTATGTAAACATCTACTATGTAAACATCTGCTATGTAAACAGTATTAATTGAAGCCAAACACTGCATTCCATCAACATGGATTATGATCTCCTCGAGCGCCTGATTTACATTCAGGTGCAGAAAAAGGCTGGCGCTGATGTTGTTCCCTGGCTTGTTTTCTTAACAGTCCTAGGCCATGTCCAACCATGCCATATTAGTAGCAATGTGTTCCACATCTTCAGCAGTCTCTCCTTATGTGACCTTTGCCACTATACCTGTAGCAAGTTACACCGGTGCCAGGACTGCTTTTGGTAGGAACTTTGCTGCATGGCTACAACCACATGTTGGCTTTGAATCCTAGTTGTTGTCAGCATCCTTGCTCTCACTATCAGGTATCCCATAGTTAAGGTCTTAATTTTTGGTGCCTGTTGGAGTTTAATAGAGATAGCATCTAGGAAACACATAAGAAACGTCAGTTTAGTAAACCTTTTCAGTCCAATTCCTTCAAACCCAATGTGACCGTCTGATGTAATTCACCCACCTGTTCACCAAGCCCATCGACCCCAACAGTGAACTTCCTGTGGGCTGTGGATGCACCATCTATGAACGCCTCCTTTAAACTATCTGCTGCACATTCAGTTAATTGCTTCATCTTCATCCAAGCAGAGAGCCAATTCACCCTCCTCTAGATACAATAGGAGCACTTTCTGAAGTCCTGCCACCAATCTCAATTTCTTTAACCATAACCCGACTACATCTCCCAATGCCTTTACCATATTGCCCATTATGCATACCTTCACCATAGTAATCACCAAAATAACTTGAACAATGTGTTTAGTTAATTCCTATTTTAGTCATGCAAATTATTCAATTCTAAATTGAACACACAGAATGACAGCTCTCAGTATTCCGTTATGCTAATAGATTATTTTTTTTCTTTTTCTTTAATAACAACAGAGAAGACGTTTGCTCTTAGCATTGGTAGCACTAGTCATTCTTCTTCTCTTCACTAGTTTGAAAACAAAAAAGCATGTTTAAAAACATGCATAAATAATATAGTATCCACAAACGAACTGATCTTTAAAGCAAAAATCCTTTTATTCATCTATTTTGGACTGTCAACATCTATTTTACATAATTATGACCCTCACTTTGAAATCCAACATTTCCAGATTCACGCCCACATGTGGCCACCGTTTTTTTGCAGCGGGTGTATGCAAGTCTCTCTGCACCATCACCACACTGTGCAAGTGTCCATATTTTAGCCATGTCCAGGTCTCTTGTCATTCGTATGAATCGTCCATGTAGCTGTTTCTCTTTCAACTTTTCTTTTTGTTGCTTGTTTAACTGCTGACTGTATTGTTCATTTTGAGTCATTTGCTGCTGTAATCAGTCTGTTTGTTTGAGTTATGTATTTTACCAAATCTTTTTTATGTTTTTCACAGTCTTCTATACTTATTAGTTCTCTTCTCCCATTGTTCCTTTTCAAGTCAGGCAGTATCAAGTGTCCAGGTGTTTAGCTCAATTCGTACTACATAGTTTCATTTCTGAGGATTTTCTTTTTCTTCTCAAGTATTCTTTTCCAATCTTCTCTTTCATTTCTCTACATTTGATGTTGCTTGCTTCTAGAACTCAAATATTTATAGCTATTATGTTCTTAAAACACCATAATCTCCTTTTAGTTGGGTAGTTCCATGCCTTTCGATGGCTACAGTTTTCCGTTTTCATCTATAGCAATGCATATTTTTTCATTTCAAATCCCATATGAATGCCCTGGCTGAAGATTTTTGTCATGTTTATCAGTTTTCCAGCTCCTTGTTGCTTCATGACATCCGTATACATGAGGTGGTTTATTCTTTGTTTGGTGTCTTGTATTCAGCATCACATTTCTTATATAGGTAAGTGGCATCATGGCTATGATAGACAATAATGGTAGTTAAAGAGTCTTCTACTTCTCTGTATTCTTATCTCAGTCAAGTGTTTTCCTCCAATTCTGTTTCCATGCCTCCATTGCTTTCGTAATAATATTAATAATCCTGTCGGATATCTTGTGCATTCTTAAGCAGTCAACTATCCATGCTTAAGTGATACTGTCATAGGCTTTCTTATAGTCAATTCATGCATTTATGCCTATTATGTTCTTTTACATATTTTTTTTTTTTTTTTTTTTTTTTACCCCTTTTAGAATCTTTCGATTAATAAATAACAGGTCGAACGCCCCTCTTTTTCCTCTGAAAATCTTTCTCTCAGTTGTGCCGTTATGATTTTCCACATGGTTGGTAAGCAGGTTGTAGTGGTGGTATTATTATTATTATTATTAGTAGTAATAGTAGTAGGAGGAGAAGGGGGTATAAAAGGGATTATTACTATTAACTGTAACATTCATAATTCTGATATTCAAATCATATTTAGGTATTATTTTTATATTTTTCTTGTAAAACTTACGTATATCTCGCTTCTCGGTGAAATCTTTCATTACTTTTCTTATCTGACCGTTGCTGCAGTGCTGCTGCAGCTGCCCAATTACTTATTTCCCTACTAGCCCTTACTGTCGGATTTCAATTTCATCCTCCTCCTATCCCCTCACTGTCGCACCTGAATTTCTTCCTCCTTTCTTTACTACGGAATCCGAATTTCTTTCTCTTGTCCCCTTACCCGAAATCTTTCTCCTGCTACCCTCATCAACTCATTGACGCAGTGACGACGCACCCAAATTTTCTCCTACTTCTACCCTTTCACTGTTGCACGCGGATTTATTTCCCCTTGTATACTGTTGTCTACTTTTTCTTCACACATTAATTTTTCCTTTTCTTCTTTCCTAACTTTTCCCCATTGTTTTGGAGAGCACACGTCTCCTTCTCGGTGCTAATATTAAACTTAAAACTTTCTTTACTTTCTTTTCTTCTTAAATCTTGTCACTCTCCTTTTTCTTTCAGGAACTCTACAAGTAGGCCGCCCCGTGAAAAAAAAACAAACAAACAAAAAAACAAAAACAAAAAAACAACAATGTCTATACTTCTCTAGAACCCTGTATAACAACAACAACAACAACAATGTAATTATTCCTCTTGTCTTGGTACGATGTACTGTCAAATTAAACGATCCCGGAAATACTCGCCCAAAATAATATCCGCTTCATGTATAGAGATCGCATTTTCTCCCCAACAACGAGGGCACTTGACGATAAACCTGTTTGTTAACAATGATTATAATAATAACTAATACCACGCCTACCTCCTGGCGTCTCGTTACTTTTCCTTCTTTTCCCGCAAAGAGTTTTTCGTTAACTTTTTTAACCATCTTGTATTGTCCCCCTCCTGCGATTATGAAAGTCTCACACCATGCGATCGTTCAGCAGAAGTCCATATGCAGTAGTGGTAAGTAATTATTTAAAGGCGCTTTCAATTCGGGCTGTTTTAGTAATATAAGTTTGTTTTTTTTAGTTATATTTTTTCTCTTTGGTAGAATTTTATTTTTTAAAGTTGTCAAAGCTTTTCTCATAGAAACCGAAAAAGGCATCGATTACTCAGGAACCATTTTAAAAATAAGTTAATGTTTTGTTTTTACGCATGCGATCTACAACCTCGTGTTTTCTCACGTTGAGAAATAGAGAGTAAACTTTCTTTGAAGTTGTCAGTTCGCAATCGATTTGACGACGTTGTTTTTGTGGAGAGGGTGCCGTACTCCTCCCACATACAGCACCTGGTATTTCCAAATGGTCACCCAGTTAGTACTAACTAGACTAAACCTCGCTTAACTTCGACGAACTAATGGGAATCGACAAAATCACTAAATTACGGCGTGAGTTTATCGCGAGAAAAAAATCTGTGTATGCATTAAAAAGGTTGGTCAATGTCAAATTTCTTTCCAACTCCTCAAAAAATTTTAAAATGACGACTTTTATAGGTTTTCGGTGGTGCTGAAAACGAATATCACATTTAAATTTAGGGCAGATAAGTAGTTTTTATGATATGAAAATATTACATTTTCAAAAAGTGGTGGATCACTTTCTTATATAAATTTAACGTAAAATGAGCACCCACTTTCTTACCACCTAGTAATTTCTTCATATAAAACAAATTTAATTGATATTCGTTTTTACCACCCTCGAAAAACGGCGCTGTTTTTTTTTTTTTACAAAGATATTCGTTTCATAAGTTAGTCAATAAGCTTACATGAGCAGTTTACAAAAATATACTTTTGTTTTTCGTTCATTTTTTTTTGTGGGTATTCAATTATAGAACTTGTATAGTTTTTAACAGGTGTTTCTGTTTTTTAATTAACCGTTTTTCCGTAAGTAACGTGCCGACATTAACCATTAACCCATTAAAGCAGAAGAATCGTTTAATATTTCACAAAAATTCTGTTTACATTAGGGGGGCGGTGGAGGGGCGAGTGGTGTTGTGTGGTAATGTAAACAGAATTTTTGTGAAATATTAAACTGCAGAAGCACCTGTTAACTATATCAGTTCTAGAACGAAAAAAGAACGAAAAACAAAAGTATGTTTTTAACAAAACAAACTTTTAGTAAACTTACTGACAGCGTCCTAACGATTAAAAAAATGAACGAGTCGAATCTCTCAGTAAAAAAAACAGCGCCGATTTTTGGGGGTGCTGAAAACGAATATCACAGTTAATTTGTTTTATGATATGAAGAAATTACTAGGTGGCCAGAAAGTAGGTGCTCATTTTACGTTAAATTTATATAGGAAAGTGATCCAGATCCACCACCTTTTGAAAAAGTAATTTCTTCATATCATGAAAACTACTTATCTGACCTCAATTTAAATGTGATATTCGTTTTCAGCACCACCGAAAACCTTAAAAGTCGTCATTTTAAAGTTTTTTGAGGAGTTGGAAAGAAACTTGATATTGACCAAAAAGTTTTTGTTATTGTTTTTAAACATTATTATGAGGAATTTTTCGGAGTTAAAATCGATTGAGAAATATACATTTTGTATTGAAAAATACACACTTAAAGTATGCAAACATTAGGTAAAGAATAACAAGTTATTCAAAATGGCCGTTGGATAACTTTACCTAATGTTTACATATTTAAAGTGCGTGTTTCTCAATATGAAATGTGTATTTCTTACTAGATTTTAACACTAAAAGATGGTACTCATGCACTTATTGATCCGTGCTGAAATAATAACGTTATTATTTAAAAAGCCATTCTTAACATGGGGAGGGAAGGGTGTTTTGTACCTATTCTGTACTTTAACCTTACAAACTTATAACCTCGTTAAAAAAAAAAACGGGTTTGTATTACTGTACACATAGATTCGAAAAAGTTGTCAAAAAACAAATATATAACAAATAAATGTTATCAAAGGCAAGATAAGTTACTTTTCTACCAAACTGGATATAATTTTCGTGTTTTTATTCAATTTAACATGTTTATTCAGCTCGAAAACCATACAGTGTTTAGCGATGTATTGGAAAATTCAAAATGGCGGCCGATTCTCTCTTTAACACGGTAAGTTTGGAAAAAGGTGTAATAAATAATAAACTAGACAAAATACTGTTAGAAATTCGCTCAATATATGTTACCGTGACATAACTTGACATATATTCGGTGTTTTTTAATAGTATTTTGTCTAGTTTATTATTTATAACACTTTTTCCTGAACTTACCGTGTTAACGAGAGAATCGGCCGCCATCTTGAATTTTCCAATACATCGGTAAACACTGCATGTTTTTCAAGCTGAATAAACATGTTAAATTGAATAAAAACATGAAAATTATATCCAGTTTGGTAGAAAAGTAACTTATCTTGCCTTTGATAACATTTATTTGTTATATATTTGTTTTTTGACAACTTTTTCGAATTTATGTGTACAGTAATACAAACCCAAATCACTAAATCACTGCATGAGTTTATTTGGCAGAAAAAATTCTGTATGCATTAAATTTTGTTTTATAAAATATTACATGCGGAATCTTTTCGGTGCTAATGCACTTACTGATCTGCGCTATTTTTTAAACGTATTTCCAAGTTTAATTAAAGTTTTATGATATGTTTTTTTGGGTTTGTATTACTGTAAAACAATGTTTTTAGCAAGATAGGAGTTTCGATGCTGACGCTATTAATTCTAAGTGTAGTCATGCCAGAGTTGGATACAGTTTTAAATTGATTTGCAACTAGTAAAGGTCTTCTTAAGTGATGGCAGGATATCTTTGGCTAACACAAAATACTGCTGACAATATTACCCAGGTCACATAGTGGTGTGGATATGGATTTTTCCTCCAAAAATAGTGGCACACTAGTCCACAACTAACTTTAGTTGCTAGTCTGTGATCCATTGCTGCATGTTGCCGAGGTCTGACCAAATAAACTGAATCCAAACTGATCTAATTAAACGTGAGTAACAGGGAACATGTAGATTCATGAGTACTAAGAAGTTTGTTGGAGACTGAAGCCATTTTGTAATAGCATCTGTATTCATGTGATTGGTTTTGCTTGAAATGAAGAAAAAATGATCATCAGAGTCCGATTAAAAGGCAAATATCTTCTGTACAATTTATATTAACTTTAAAAATTTCATCAACACAAGAATGAAAGAATGTAAAACAGGTTGACTCTGGTTCCATTCATTAAATAAATATAATTGAATCTAAACCTATTGGTCTTTGGTGTGAAGAAATATGTCTGTCTGCATTGGTATCTCAACAGGAACTATGTGTATTAGGTGCAGAAACAAGAAAGGTTTGCAGATGCAAAAGTGTTCTAATTGCCTGTGTATCACTACATGGATCACGTACAAATCACCATGTCAGTGATTGCATGTTATTTTAAAAGGAAATAGAGCTCAATCATGTAACTGCTACATTATCCCCTGATTAGGCTTCTAGCTGATAAAACACAAGAGGTTATCATGGCATATGAGAATAAAATTGAACAAACATGCAAATTGCAACAAGAAGATACATAATTGTTGATTTCGATCTGAAAGGATTGTTTTTTGCTTCAAAGAGGAAAAGTCAATTCTTTTGCCGAAAAGAGAAAAATGTAAGAGGGGCCTTGGCTGAGATCCATCTAAGTCCATGTGAATGTGGTTAAATTATGTGTCAAGAGTACTGAAAATTCTAAGTGGGACTCGTATGTGTCTGTGCATTGTAGATTCCTGGGAGGGTAAATAGGAATGAGACCCGGTAATGATTTCACATTTTATTTGCTTATAAAAGTTTAGCCAAAATAAGTTTCAGTATGACAGAAATTCTGAGGTGAGCCAATTTATGCATGAAGAAAAGACAATTTTGCAAGGGGTAAGTGAATTTAAGGTTTTTTTTTATTTATTTATTTATTTATTTATTTATTTTTTTTATTACATTTTCACCCCAAACAAGGCACATTGCCACTTTGGTGTAGGGGGCTACTATCAGGGGAAACATCTACTGGGGTACTATGTAGGGATTAGGGCAGCGAGATGTTGGTTCACGTTGCACTTGATCTTATGCATGTCAGTACAGTTGGGGAAGCAGTGACCCGGAATGGAATTCCAAAGTCTAGCAGTTCTGGGGAAGAAACTACTGGAGTAGAAGGATCTTTTACATCTAGGGATCTCTACAGTGTGGGGGTGGGATTTTGCAGCTTGTCGGGTCTGTCGAGGGTGTTCACGTCGTGGGGGCACAAGTGCTTGCAGTTCTTCAGAGCATTCACCATTATAGTACTTGTAGAACAGGCAGAGAGATGCAACGTTTCGACGATGGGACAGAGGCTGAAGTTTTGATGCCAGTTTAGGGCCTGTCAGATTTGCGACTCTCTTTTGAACCCTGTCAAGGAGCGAGAGACTAGTAGCCGATGCACCGGCCCAAATATGACAGCAATACTCCATACATGGGCGAATAGTGGCCTTATAGAGGTACAGGATACTTTCGGGTGTTAAAAGTTTTCTAGCACGGTAGAGAGAGCCCATCTTCCTTGCAGCGGCCCTGGCAATGCCCTCGATGTAACTGTTCCAACTCATGTTTCCAGTGAACGTTAGGCCAAGGAGCTTGAGAGACGTACTCTCAGATAAAGAGTCGTTGGCCATTGCTATAGGTGGTAGAGAAGGTTTCTTGTAATTATTGAATGAAACCAGTTTTGTCTTGGTGGCATTGAACGTTACCATCCATTTTTGTCCCCATTCCACTACTGATTGGAGGTCATCCTCTAGTGTTTCTGCCATTACTTTAGATATATGTTCGTTTGTTTTCCTGTCGTGCCTGCTATAGAGTGTGGTGTCATCAGCATATATCCCCATCTCAGAGGCAATCTTGTCGGGGAGGTCATTTATGAATATCAGGAACAGCAGAGGTCCCAGGATAGATCCTTGGGGCACTCCCGCATTTATATCATATTGTTTAGATGTACGACCGTCGAGGACAACCTGGATTTTTCTCTTATCTAAGAAGGATTTAATTACGTTAAGTATTCTACCAGTGATACCGTAAGATCTAATCTTCCTGAGGAGACCCTCATGCCATACCCTGTCAAAAGCCTTAGATATATCTAGAGCTACCGCTCTTCCCTCTCCCGCTTTGTCCAGTGAATGGTATATGCGTTCAGAGATTACAGTGAGGATGTCTGCCGTGGAACGGGCTTGTCTAAATCCATATTGACGGTCGGTCAGAAGTTTAGCATCTGTAAGGTGCTGGACTAGAGCATGGTTAATTAAGGTCTCAAATATTTTGGCAAAAAGTGGGAGGAGGCTAATAGGGCGATAATTTAATGGGTCAGTTCTTTCGCCAGAATTCTTGAATACTGGTACTACAGAAGCAGTTTTCCAACAGCTCGGAAAGCAAGATTCATTAAGGCATTTGTTGTAGAGTTTGGAGAGAACTGGAGCTACTTCGGCTGAGCACTTTTTTAATAGCACAGCTGGGATGAGGTCGGGTCCACATGCTTTGGAAGTGTCAAGGTTTTTTATGATAGCATGCACCTGAGCAGGGGTGATTTTCAGGTCGTCTAGCGTGGCGTCTGTCCGCATAGGAAATTGAGGTAGGGGGTGGTTTGGAGGGTCCAGTGTGGAGTTTGAGGCAAACCGACTGGCAAGCATGTTAGCCTTCTCGGTTGCTGAGCAAAGAACCTCGTGATTGTTGGTTAGTGGGGGAATTGTTGATTGCCCATTATTTACTACACTGTTGTAGATTTTCCAGAAGTCACGAGTTCCTAGTTTTTGTGCTTCGATGCGTTTTTTCGTGGTTTCCGTAAATTCCCTCTTAGCTGTCGCTATTTCTTTCTTAACGTTACTTCTAGCTTCTATGTACTTCTGTCTGTTTGAACTGGACTTATGTCGATTAAACCTGCGGAATGCACGCTGCCTTTGAGCAATGGCAGTTGCGCAAGTCGAAGTAAACCATTGGGGAGAGTGGGGCTTGCTATAGAATTTCCGCATGGGAACATGCGCTTCGATTGCAGTTTTGAACCATTCAGTGGTCTCGGTTGCACACTGTTCAGCAGGAAGAGAAAAAATATTTCCCCATGGGGCGTCTCTGATAAGATCTCTGATGGCTTCCCAGTCAGCCTTTTTATAATATCTCGTTGTTTTGAGCACTGGCTCTTCAGTTTTGGGTCTAGAGTTTAGGGCGATTTCAACCATTATCACCGCATGATCAGCGTTCCCAAGTGGGCTGTCGGCTTTCGTTACACAATCATCAGGAACTGTGGTCAAAAACAGATCTAATAGTGATGCGTGTTGTTCTTCCTGATCAGGGAAGCGGGTTGGAAAAGTAACAATTTGCGCTAGGGAGTGAGATACAGAGAAGCTATGAGTTGCGCTGCCTGCTGCATCTGTGTAAGTAGAGAATCCAAGCCAGTTTTTGTGATGGACATTAAAGTCGCCAAATACATGTACTTGGGCGCTAGTGTCGAAGGAGAGTGCTGTGTCTATGCTGTCAGATACTTTGTTTATTATGGTGCAGTCTTGGGTCGAGGGAGAGCGGTAGAGAAAGTAAAAGTAGCTAATGTTGTGTTGCATGATTAGTCTAAAGCACATAAAGGCTTGATCATCCGTTTCTAGGTTTGTTTCTCTAGTCAAGGGAAGGGTATTACGAATGTAAACTCCAAGTCCGTGCATATGTCTGTCAGAGTCCTTACGGCAGAGTGGGAGATATCCAGGCATGTTAAAGTAGTTAGAGGGGATGGAGGAGTGTAGGTTAGTCTCACTTAGTGCTAAGATATCCGGGGTATTTGTTAGGAGAAATGCTTCAACATCAGCTAAATTAGTTCTAAGCCCACGGATATTTGTGAATGCAAGCCTCAAGGGAGGAGGCAAGTTGGATTTGTTTGACCCTAAGCCTGGTTTAAGCTTATTTTTAGATTGTACTGTCATCATGTTTTTTTTAACGAGTTTCAGTTGGGTTAGGGGAAGCCGAACAGGAGGTTATGCAGAATATCACACATGCATCACAAGTAGACCATCAGCTGACCCTCCATCAACTAGGACTGTGGCCTCAGGAAAGCCCACCGGGGATGAGTGCAGGGTCCCTTTCCATGCGCGCCATGGCACTGCAAACATCCCGATATTATTCAACTGTTGATGGAGCAGCCGCTCTAAGCGCTACCAAAGAGTTAGGGGTCCTGTACTACCAGTCGGAAACAACAGCCAGTAACTGTCAATCCGGTACCCTCAACCCATCGGAGGAAGGTCAACCCAATCTAGTTGCTCAGGCATATGTGGTACTCAAGCATTCTCAAGTGCCCAGCTTTAGGGGTGGGGTGTGTCGGGAGTGGGGAAACGGCGTTCATTGCCCTAGACAAGAAACAAGATCTACCACTGGGTGTTTCTGTCGAATCACTGTGATAGTATCTCTGCGCCTGACTAATAGGCAAAGAAGGAGTATGGAAGCCGGGCGATAGGCAGGACCTATCTACTCCTTAAGCATTTTAGGTTTGCAGACCGGTAATTTGATTGAGTCACCAGCTCTAGGAAGGTTGTCATCCAAGACTGAAGAGGCCTCCCTCCTCTTTGGTTTGGTTTCAGAGTTTTCCTTCTCCTAGACGGATGATCTGGAAAGATCTACTGGGTCCGTCACCACTGAGAGGGTTTGCTCCGCGCCTGGGTTCTAATCCAGGTATTTCTGCGACCCCGCGTGGTTAGTTAATGTTATTGGGTTAGTTTGTAGAGGTTATATCTGCTAAAATAGTTACACTCCTCAAAGTGGATTAGGGACATTGTTATTTCATTGTTACTGGATAAAGAGGTTGAGTAGAGCTCATGCAGTGTAAGCAACTATGATTGTAAGGAGGCTTGTTAGGAGGAGATAATGTGGTTTGAGGCTTTCTCTTTTGTATATATATATTTTTTATTTTTTCCTTTTATTTTTATTTATTTATTTTTTTTTTTATTCATGTGAGCTTGGGTCTAGTATAATATTAGAGTGTGAGTAGGTGTTAAGAATTGAACTACGAGTTGTGCCCAAGCTATATTTTAGATGATAGCAGGGCATGAGATGCGAGTGCAAATATAGTACGGGTAAAAACAGTAAGTTTTGAGTCATGTGTAATTTGGTAAATAGATATATGGGCTGGTTTTAGTAGGTAACCTGGTTAAAAAAGGCATTACTATGCTTCCATTTCCATTGTTACTGGGAGAGGGTATAGGTAAAAATTTGTGCTGTGAAAGCAGCTAAATTTGCTACAGTATTGGATTGAGAGAGACGAGTTAATGTATGGTTAGATATAGTTTTGTAAGTTTAGGAATGGATGATTAGATATGGTTTAGTAGGTTTAGGATAAGGATAAAGTGTTAGGGTATGATTTACTTATTATTAGAAATTCTGATTTGGTGCCCAAACCGAATATTTAGTAAGACTGAAAGATAAGATATGCTCAGTATAGATACAAGAGAACATTTGATATGGAGTACAGTTATACCTGATAGATATAGGTTATTGCATATGTTGTAAATATAGTTAAATATAGATGGATGGATAAGTAGTAATGTATACGAAGGTCTTGCACGATATATATTCATTTGTTGTGGTTAGGGTTAGGACTATTTTGCAAGTAGTAAATTCTGGAGCTGACAAATTTAAAATATCCAAAACCATTTGAAGATTAATGCCATCTTCTTTTTATTAACGAGTCCCCTCTTATCAAGATCTAAAAGCCATTCGTGGACAAGGGTTGGTTTGTATCAAGTGGATGGTGAAACAAACACCTTGAAAATTGCAGACCATGGTTAGATTTTGGCTGAAAACGATTCCTTAATGAGATGACTCAAAAGAATTTGTTAACATTGGACTTGAAAATGACCATACTGGAGTTGGCTGGGAAGGAGTCTTGTGGTATTACATTCCACAAACTGACAGTTCTTGAAAAGAAACTCTACTCATTGGAGTTCCATTAAGCCTCAAGTGAACAGAAGAAAAAAGAAGTGTTTTTATAGTGTTTGTAGCTGTGAATGTTTTACAAGAGGAAGAACCAGATATTAGAGCTCAGACAAGCACCTATTATGAAAATAATGATAGAGTAGAGAAAGACTAGCAGTGTCTCTCTTATGAGAAAGAGGTTGTAAGAAAGAGAGCAGTATATCCCCAACTACATTTCTAAGTCGATTTTGTACTCTGTCAAAGCCAGCAAGAGTGTTCTGAATGACAGCGTCGCAGAAGTCGCAACAGTACTTTATCTTAGGTCATATCTTGTTCTTGTATAGGTGAAGGATTAAGATAGGAGTGACATGTTTTCTGGGACAATAGAATGATCTATTTTTCAAGAGACCTTAGCAACAGATCTAATGTAAGTCTTCCACTTAAGATCTTCCACTTTTTCCAGTTTTTCACTTAAGATTTAAATGATGTTAGATTATTGATGAATTCTAGAAAGAGTATTGGGCCAAGAATGGATCCTTCAGACATGCCAGCATTGATAAAATGTGCATCAGATTTCTAACAATCAAAAACTACTTTTATAAACTTATCAGAGAGAAAGGATTTGATGGTTGAGAATACATTTTCAGATATTCCATCACTAGAAAGATTGTGAAACAAACCTTTGTACCAAACTTTATCAAAGGCCATTGATATATCAAGAGCTATCTAGAAATAAAGCCTTCTGTCAACAGATTCACCGATCCTGTGTAATATTACAGTCAACTGTTGATCATCCAGAACAAAATCCCTATTGCTTGTCATTGAGTAGATTGTTTTTGCTGAGAGGGCTGACATCTTGATTTATCACAGATTCAAACAATTTACTTGTGAAACGTAGGAGACTGGTCTCCAGTATTTTTAAATACTAGGCAAATTGATGAAGTTTTCCAAGGTGATGAGTTTTTTTATTTTAACCAATGTTTTGTTGGAATAAGACCTCCAATTGCAACACTTTGTTATCGTTAAGATGCTGGGATCAAGGTTCTTGATAAGTTTGCTACCATCCCGGACACATATATGATGTCACTTAAAATATTTACAGTTATAGTTGGAAATACAGGGGTTAAGCGACCTTGATTGTAAAGTGTGGAATTTGACACAATTTTTACAAACAAGATCGTCTGATCTTCAAAATCTATAAATCTATTGACTGAGCAGTAATAGCAGTGCACACACACACACACACACACACACACACACACACACACACTTGCTTTGAAAATTTTTTATCCTTTTAAAACCGGTTGTCAGCAAATTCAGAATTCTTAAGATTTACTCACTATTCAATTAAGATTTTCTTACTCATTTTAAAAACTGTTCTGTGATAAGTGATTTTGATTTCAAATCAAAAACATTTTAGGCAAAAATACCTCAACCAAATCAAATTTGCTATACTTATGATACAAATTGAATGACACTAATTTTACCTTTCAAAGATAAGCAGTTCCTAAGTTATGACAAAAATGTGAATTGATGATGATATTGACAAAGTTTGAAATATTTCCAGTGTTTTTGCACCACAAATCTTTTGCAAACATACAACATACAAAATATTTTTGATAATTTAAAAAATCGTTTTTTGAGAAAATGATGGTCAAAGTCAACTTGTTTTATTTGACTTCGTTGTGGACTGATAATGATCCAAAATAAATTCGATTAGTAGAAATGAAATGCATTGAACACATAAGCAAGTACAACAAATAAAGAGTTTGGTTATACATCAGTCCGACTGCCAACACTTGTGCATAACACTTGTGCATAAGCTGTGTATAATGCTGAGAGATATATTTTCCCGGTTTTTATAATAAATGGAAGAGTTCATCATCTTTTAGGTGGGCACCACAAAAGACTTCTAAAATAAGAAATATGTTTCATTTTAAATCCATACAAATACTTAAAAAAAGTAGATGAATAAACTTTTGTGGCGCAAAAAAATGGAAATATTAGATTTTAAACTTTGTGTATATCAGCAAAACTTTGCATTTTTTGAAAAGACAAAGCCATAATTTAAGAACCGATTAACCTTGGAAGGTAAAAGTAGTGCCCATTCAATTCATTTTTTATGAATGTAAATGTAACAAACATTCTTCTCAGTCATGGTTGAATACTCGTTTATTTGACATGATTTTCTGCCACTTACATTCACACTACTAGGAAGGAGATGTATCACAAATTCTTTTTTGTGACAATAAAATGCAAAAGACGTGTGTGATTTTGCTCTGCAGACAAGTTGGCAATAAATAATAAAATTAATAAATAAAGTTGGCAATAAATAATAAAATTAATAAATAAAGTTGGCAATAAATAATAAAATTAATAAATAAAGTTGGCAATAAATAATAAAATTAATAAATAAAGTTGGCAATAAATAATAAAATTAATAAATAAAGTTGGCAATAAATAATAAAATTAATAAATAAAGTTGGCAATAAATAAATAAATTAATAAATAAAGTTGGCAATAAATAATAAAATTAATAAATAAAGTTGGCAATAAATAATAAAATTGATAAATAAAGTTGGCAATAAATAATAAAATTAATAAATAAAGTTGGCAATAAATAATAAAATTAATAAATAAAGTTGGCAATAAATAATAAAATTAATAAATAAAGTTGGCAATAAATAATAAAATTAATAAATAAAGTTGGCAATAAATAATAAAATTAATAAATAAAGTTGGCAATAAATAATAAAATTAATAAATAAAGTTGGCAATAAATAATAAAATTAATAAATAAAGTTGGCAATAAATAATAAAATTAATAAATAAAGTTGGCAATAAATAATAAAATTAATAAATAAAGTTGGCAATAAATAATAAAATTAATAAATAAAGTTGGCAATAAATAATAAAATTGATAAATAAAGTTGGCAATAAATAATAAAATTAATAAATAAAGTTGGCAATAAATAATAAAATTAATAAATAAAGTTGGCAATAAATAATAAAATTAATAAATAAAGTTGGCAATAAATAATAAAATTAATAAATAAAGTTGGCAATAAATAATAAAATTAATAAATAAAGTTGGCAATAAATAATAAAATTAATAAATAAAGTTGGCAATAAATAATAAAATTAATAAATAAAGTTGGCAATAAATAATAAAATTAATAAATAAAGTTGGCAATAAATAATAAAATTAATAAATAAAGTTGGCAATAAATAATAAAATTAATAAATAAAGTTGGCAATAAATAATAAAATTAATAAATAAAGTTGGCAATAAATAATAAAATTAATAAATAAAGTTGGCAATAAATAATAAAATTAATAAATAAAGTTGGCAATAAATAATAAAATTAATAAATAAAGTTGGCAATAAATAATAAAATTGATAAATAAAGTTGGCAATAAATAATAAAATTAATAAATAAAGTTGGCAATAAATAATAAAATTAATAAATAAAGTTGGCAATAAATAATAAAATTAATAAATAAAGTTGGCAATAAATAATAAAATTAATAAATAAAGTTGGCAATAAATAATAAAATTAATAAATAAAGTTGGCAATAAATAATAAAATTAATAAATAAAGTTGGCAATAAATAATAAAATTAATAAATAAAGTTTGCAATAAATAATAAAATTAATAAATAAAGTTGGCAATAAATAATAAAATTAATAAATAAAGTTGGCAATAAATAATAAAATTAATAAATAAAGTTGGCAATAAATAATAAAATTGATAAATAAAGTTGTCAATAAATAATAAAATTAATAAATAAAGTTGGCAATAAATAATAAAATTAATAAATAAAGTTGGCAATAAATAATAAAATTAATAAATAAAGTTGGCAATAAATAATAAAATTGATAAATAAAGTTGGCAATAAATAATAAAATTAATAAATAAAGTTGGCAATAAATAATAAAATTAATAAATAAAGTTGGCAATAAATAATAAAATTGATAAATAAAGTTGGCAATAAATAATAAAATTAATAAATAAAGTTGGCAATAAATAATAAAATTAATAAATAAAGTTGGCAATAAATAATAAAATTAATAAATAAAGTTGGCAATAAATAATAAAATTGATAAATAAAGTTGGCAATAAATAATAAAATTAATAAATAAAGTTGGCAATAAATAATAAAATTAATAAATAAAGTTGGCAATAAATAATAAAATTAATAAATAAAGTTGGCAATAAATAATAAAATTAATAAATAAAGTTGGCAATAAATAATAAAATTAATAAATAAAGTTGGCAATAAATAATAAAATTAATAAATAAAGTTGGCAATAAATAATAAAATTAATAAATAAAGTTGGCAATAAATAATAAAATTAATAAATAAAGTTGGCAATAAATAATAAAATTAATAAATAAAGTTGGCAATAAATAATAAAATTGATAAATAAAGTTGGCAATAAATAATAAAATTAATAAATAAAGTTGGCAATAAATAATAAAATTAATAAATAAAGTTGGCAATAAATAATAAAATTAATAAATAAAGTTGGCAATAAATAATAAAATTAATAAATAAAGTTGGCAATAAATAATAAAATTAATAAATAAAGTTGGCAATAAATAATAAAATTAATAAATAAAGTTGGCAATAAATAATAAAATTAATAAATAAAGTTGGCAATAAATAATAAAATTAATAAATAAAGTTGGCAATAAATAATAAAATTGATAAATAAAGTTGGCAATAAATAATAAAATTGATAAATAAAGTTGGCAATAAATAATAAAATTGATAAATAAAGTTGGCAATAAATAATAAAATTAATAAATAAAGTTGGCAATAAATAATAAAATTAATAAATAAAGTTGGCAATAAATAATAAAATTAATAAATAAAGTTGGCAATAAATAATAAAATTAATAAATAAAGTTGGCAATAAATAATAAAATTAATAAATAAAGTTGGCAATAAATAATAAAATTAATAAATAAAGTTGGCAATAAATAATAAAATTAATAAATAAAGTTGGCAATAAATAATAAAATTAATAAATAAAGTTGGCAATAAATAATAAAATTAATAAATAAAGTTGGCAATAAATAATAAAATTAATAAATAAAGTTGGCAATAAATAATAAAATTAATAAATAAAGTTGGCAATAAATAATAAAATTAATAAATAAAGTTGGCAATAAATAATAAAATTAATAAATAAAGTTGGCAATAAATAATAAAATTAATAAATAAAGTTGGCAATAAATAATAAAATTGATAAATAAAGTTGGCAATAAATAATAAAATTGATAAATAAAGTTGGCAATAAATAATAAAATTAATAAATAAAGTTGGCAATAAATAATAAAATTAATAAATAAAGTTGGCAATAAATAATAAAATTAATAAATAAAGTTGGCAATAAATAATAAAATTAATAAATAAAGTTGGCAATAAATAATAAAATTAATAAATAAAGTTGGCAATAAATAATAAAATTAATAAATAAAGTTGGCAATAAATAATAAAATTAATAAATAAAGTTGGCAATAAATAATAAAATTAATAAATAAAGTTGGCAATAAATAATAAAATTAATAAATAAAGTTGGCAATAAATAATAAAATTAATAAATAAAGTTGGCAATAAATAATAAAATTAATAAATAAAGTTGGCAATAAATAATAAAATTAATAAATAAAGTTGGCAATAAATAATAAAATTAATAAATAAAGTTGGCAATAAATAATAAAATTAATAAATAAAGTTGGCAATAAATAATAAAATTAATAAATAAAGTTGGCAATAAATAATAAAATTAATAAATAAAGTTGGCAATAAATAATAAAATTAATAAATAAAGTTGGCAATAAATAATAAAATTAATAAATAAAGTTGGCAATAAATAATAAAATTAATAAATAAAGTTGGCAATAAATAATAAAATTAATAAATAAAGTTGGCAATAAATAATAAAATTAATAAATAAAGTTGGCAATAAATAATAAAATTAATAAATAAAGTTGGCAATAAATAATAAAATTAATAAATAAAGTTGGCAATAAATAATAAAATTAATAAATAAAGTTGGCAATAAATAATAAAATTAATAAATAAAGTTGGCAATAAATAATAAAATTAATAAATAAAGTTGGCAATAAATAATAAAATTAATAAATAAAGTTGGCAATAAATAATAAAATTAATAAATAAAGTTGGCAATAAATAATAAAATTAATAAATAAAGTTGGCAATAAATAATAAAATTAATAAATAAAGTTGGCAATAAATAATAAAATTAATAAATAAAGTTGGCAATAAATAATAAAATTGAATGCTAATATTCGTTACATTTATTCTTCTTGAAAATAATATTTCATAAACGTAACAAATGCATTAATATTATTTATGTAAATCACTAATATATATTTTTTTAATCGTAACTGCTTTTTTTTTTTTTTTTTTTTTACATGGGGGTCACCACTGCTTAAAACTTCTTGCTCACATGTCCTTATTCTGAAATCGTAGCAGTGGGCCGACATCAGTGTTTTTTTTTTTTTTTTTTTCTCAAACTGGTATAAATTATTGCACAGTAAAAATAATTAACTTAAAACAAAAAAACATTTAACAAGTGTAGTCAAATGCAACTTCATTTTCTTTATTTATATGGCCCGGCCAACTCCAAACTCTGCTAGTCTTTTAATAAAAGACTTAACAAAACCACATATGAAGCGTTCTGTGGTAAAAACAAAAAACTATATAAGCAGAATGCATATATTTGATTCAATTTGCTTTAATTCATATCAGGTTGACAAAGTTTTTGTGGGTTTTAACTTTTAAATTCAGATGAACATATCTTGGCTCAAAAATAACATCTTTCTGCAAAAAGTTATTAATTAGAATAAGCACCATCAGACTCAACACACTTTTGCCAACACACTACAACTGTATTTATGCCAATAACATAAAAATCTTGCATTCTGAAGGCGTTTTTTATATTGCTTAGGTTTTTTCACGTAGACAGTTGTTGAGATGTTGAAAAAGTGGTAGTCGGTAGGTGAGAGGTCTGGAGATTATGGTGGATGAGGCCGAATTTTGTAGCCCAATTCGTTCAACTTCTGCAGGGTTGGTTTAGCAATGTGCAGTTGGGCAATGATAATGATTATGCTGATGTTAAAGTCAAAACACATCAGAACAATACCAACCAGAAATAGGAAAAGATAGATATTTTAGTAACCGAGAATTTTAAAATTATCAAGTAGATTATTGTTATTCCATGGCAAAAAGCTTCATTAATGCAATTAATTTAGAAAACTGCAAACAGTGGAAAGTGGTCATAAAAAAATGAAATCGATGCTTCAGCAGAAAATAACATCTATAAGTTGGTGTTTTCACCAAAAGATAGAAATGTAATTTCTTCCCGATGAGTCTTTACAAAAAAGACTACAGCATCAAGTGTTGCACAGTATAAACCAAGATTTTTCTTGACAAAGGATTTTCTTAAATTTATGGGGTAGAATATTTTTCAATCTTTTTTGCCGATAACAAACGTAACCATAGTAAGAATCTTATTCTAACTCCTATCGCAGTATAACCTTAACATCCATCAAATGGATGCATAAAATGCTTATTTAAATGCCCAATCGACTGTAGTAGACAATAATACACCTCCTGAAAAATTCGAAATGACCAATAAAATTGGGTGTGAAAGCTAAACAAATTGTTGTATGGATTAAAGCTAAGTGGTAGAAATTGAAATCAAATATTTCATTATTAACCGAATCACAATTCAAACAATTCAACCATTAGATCTCTGTTTATACATTAAAACTTTAAGCAATAAATCACTGATTTTAGTCTTGTGGGCTGATGGTACAGTAGCATCAAATTGTGACAAAATGTCAATGGATGTTGAAGGATTAAATAAAACATTCCAAATGGCTGATCTTGGTCAGATATGGTTTTTGGTCCTACAATTTACTTATGAAAAAGGAATTATTAAGATGAATCAATTGAGGTACATTGACAAAATCCTATTTAAGTTTGGGATGCAAAATTCCAAATAACATGCTCTCTCTCTCTCTTTGAGGGAATGATCATGGCACTTTTCACGAATCGTCGCCATTGACTCCGGTTCTACAGCATTCTGAGGAACTCAGCCATGCTAATGTCCTTGATGTCATTCACATTGTCTGACATTCTTATTTTTGGTCTTCCATGTCCTCTTTTGCTAGATCTTTTGTTAGGCCATTTGTTCTGGCTACATGTCACAAAAATCGCAATTTCCTGTCATTGATGTTGTCCAGCAGTTTTTGGTATGGTCCAATTTTCTCTAGAGCCCATTTGTTTGTAGGTTTATCCACCCAGTTTACATGAAAACGTCTATGGTAGCATCACAATTAAAAAGAAGCAATTTTTCTCTTGTTGACTTTCTTCGAGGCCCAACATTCTGCTCTGTATGTTGCTATTGAGAATATCAAAGCTGGCAGGAGTCGTTTCTCTGTGCATTGTGAAATGGATCTGTCTTTCTGGATATTGGTTAACGCAATCATTGCTTTGTTTGCCATTGCAATACATTGTCTTACTTTGTTTGTGAAAACTGTACCAAGGTAGTTGAAATCTTCTACACTTTCAACATTTTGTCCACAATTAAATTTTCATCATTTGGTGCCTGTGTTACTTTCATTACCATTTTTGCTGACGTTGAGGAAAAGTCCTGTTGCTTTGCTGGCAACTTTTATCTTGTAGTTCTTGCATACATGTTGCAATCAGAACAACATCATCAGCATATCTAAGGTTGTTGATTTTTCTTCCATCAATTTTGATTTCTGCTGATGTTTAAAATATATAAATATGGTTGGTACCCTAAAGAGGGGAGAGACCCAACGAGAGACTCAAAGAGACAACAAGATTGTAAATATTATATATACTTTCTTATTCTCAATATATCTGTTCTATTTTACTTTTGTGTTGTAGTTATTTCCATGTGTTCGGTCGAGTTTCAACATTTACCATCATTGCTATCATGGGCTAAACATATTTTATGTCATATGAATCAATATCCATAAGACAATGAGTAAATGCTTAAAAAATATGCAGTTTTTAGTTAAAATTTTTGTTATTGTTTTTCGATGTGTATGAGGTTTTACAAAAAATATAAATACTTCAAATGATCTTCAATTTACAATTTTTTGCAAAAAATATAAATACTTCAAATGATCTTGAATGTACAAATTTTACAAAAAAATAAATAATTCAAATGATCTTCAATTTACAATTTTTTACAAAAAAATAAATACTTCAAATGATCTTCAATTTACAATTTTTTACAAAAAAATAAATACTTCAAATGATCTTTAATTTATAATTTTTTACAAAAAAATAAATACTTCAAATGATCTTTAATTTATAATTTTTTACAAAAAAATAAATACTTCAAATGATCTTCAATTTACAATTTTTTACAAAAAGCTAGATGCATAAAGTAAAATAAATACAAAATTCTAAAAACATTCTCTGAACAGATTTCAAAATTATTAAAAAACATTGTGTCCAAAATTTTAAAAAATACCTTTTTATACTTAATTTGATATTTCACATAAACGAATAGAATATTAGGAAAATGATGAAATACGAACAAATTTCTAAATAATAATGTTACTATTTAGAAAAACATTTTTAACGTGAGATTGCGTGAGCTTTCTATGAATGAACTAAAATTTTATTTTAATTATAAAAATTTGGTAGGTTATTAAATTGATTTACTTTGCTATAAAAAACAAAACAAAAACAAAACGAAGTGCAAATGGTGATGATGATGATGACCACGGCGATGACAACAACGATGACTTTGTAGATTAACATGCAGCTAAGTCTCTATTCCAAAGTGAAATATTACTTTTATAGATTACGTGTTCGAACATTTTTTTAAATTGACGGAAAGAAAAGCGATCATGGTACTTGTGCAGTTTACTTCCCTCATTAAAAACGAAAATTTCCAAAAACAATTATATTCTACGTACCCGTTATGGAATGAAGTTCTCCTAAAAAAATTTAACTTAATTTAATCAAGTAGTTTTGTTTTTACAGCTTGTTTTCAATCTCGGGAACATGGAATTTCTCTAATAAATCGCTTGATCAAAGGGAAGTAATCCATTATATTTCGACCAAAATCAATGCTAATGGCGTAGTTTAGATTGACTGTTTCGAATGCCTCAAATGAATGCTTTTAGCGATAAAAACAAAACTACTTGATGAAATTAAGTGAAATTTTTTATGAGAACTTCATTCCGTAACGGGTACGTAGAATATAATTGTTTTTTTTTTTAATTTTCATTTTTTAATGGGAGACGTAAACTGCACAAGTACTGCAATCACTTTAGCATTTAGACTGTGAGATCAGTTTCAAATATAAATTTAACGTAAAATGATCATCGTTTCTGGCCACCCTAATTCTTTATGGATGTTAACTAAATTGTTTCCCACTAAATTATGTTCGATTTGCAACGTTGTAAAACCATGTGTAATCGCTTAAAAAGTAGACACCCCCCTCCTCCAATAAGTGCACATAATTTAAAATTGGTAACACACTACAATGTTTTGGAAAAGCAACTCATTTTACGTTAAATTTATTTGTGAAATTGACCCTCTATTTTAAATTTCTAATCGTTTTATATTTATTTATTTTTTGATAATTATGAGTGTTTATAGGCAATGTTCATATTTCATTTTTAAATAGTTATGTGTAAAATGGTACGAAGATATAAATAATGTATTCTCGTGAAATTATCGGTGTTTTTTATTCCGTTTTCATTTTTTAATCATCGCAATTATAACTTTTTGTTGCAAAAAGAAAAGTTTGATTCTCCATTTTATAAACGACACAGCCCTTTCCTACTACTAACCCTAAGTCCGTGATAATACAAAAAATAAAGTGATTATTTGTGTTTTTATGATTTTGCCGATTGGGTTGTGAATCAATGGTAAAAAAATTAGTTAACTGCTTTAAAACGATTAGAATGGCTGGGAAACGGGTGACCATTTTATATTAAATTTAGGAATTTAAGAAAATTGGGCAACGGAAAAAGGCCATTTTCGCCAGCTAGGAATAAAAGGGAAATTATTGAATAAATATCGATTGAAAATTAATTTGAGCCCAGTTTTTGCGGAAGAGGACTCCCCAATCCCCCACCCCGTTTAAAAAAATATTAATATACTAATTGTTCTGTTTTGAGCTCTCGAATGCTGGAATTTTTCTGTTGAAATCGAGAATCTGCACAGAATTTTGGTTCGAAGTCAAATCGACTGAAACATTAGCAAAGTTTAGTATCTCTTCTGATGCTACACTTCACCTCTTTTCGTTCAATGAAGGAGAAATGACTGAGGCAATTTTAACATTTGTTCCAACCAAAAGTGCCCCTTTTGGGAGCTAGATATTCCCCATATTTAAAAACGACTTTGTGTCTAACTGTACTTTCTGAGGGGGGGGGTGCAAGTAAATAGAAACACTCAATATGTAAACAGTAGTACAAAGCATGTTCATAACTTATAGACATCGATTTTATTTGCTTTTAAAGAACCTTTCACATTTAAATTTTCTTTTTGATATAGTTTTTTTTGGGGGGAGGGGGGGGGCTTTTAAAAAGACTCTTGAACAACAAGCTATTTTCATACGATATTTATTTAATAATTGCCTGAAATTTATATGGACTACTAACTCTCCATCCTAAATTCTAAAATAATTTTGTTTTAGTGGGTTCACAAATATCGCTCAAAAGTAGAATTTCAATGCGGGTGGGGGGTACTTTTAAATGTAGATATAATTTCTTTTTCAATTTAAAAAAATTCTAAATGTTTTCCCTTTATCTATTTTATCCAGACTTTGATAAATTCATTGCGATATATTCATGTATATTTTGTTTGTGAAACCCCAAGAATGATACAAAAAAACAGCTGGTGTCAGACAAAGTGGCTCCAGGAAAATAAAATAAAACTCAAAGCCCAGTCATTTGAAATCTTCTAACATTAAACTGTGAACTCCCTGTGGAAGCGGCCTGTAAACAACTAGGTAAGAAAAAATACTTGACTGTTTTAAACCATTTGATAAGGGGATGGACAAGTGACCTCTAAAACATTTACTTAAACCAATAAAAAATGAAATGAAAGTTGAAAGCGATTCCCCTACAAAAATACAAAACAAAATTAATTGCTTTTTTTATTAATCATGTTTTGGCCAAAAATGTGACCATAACAAATTCAAAATTGATAAATCTAAGAGTCTATTTCTCCATCTCAAATTACATAGATCTGTAGAAAATTACATTGTCTTGTTTTTAGTAAAAGTTAATTGTTTAGGTTTTTTTCATTTCTTACCTCTTTACTACATTGATATTTTTTTTAATTACAACAAGTATTTTTCCATACCAATTAACTGTTTGTTTGTCAATAATTAAATTCATTCGGATATCGAATTGTCTCAAAACTCCATACAAAAATATCTTTAAAAAATATTAGAAATTGGAAAAATATTACATCTGATTTTTCAGTACTCCTCCATCTCCGAGTGCTCAATTTTATGTTTAATACTTTTGGGTGGCTATCTGAAATATTTTTAAGATTGTTTTATGCTAAAGTTGGTGTAGAAAATTGAATGAACAAGGTGTGGCATTGGCAGGCTCATTTTAGACGACAATAGTGTTTGGAGGTATGCCAAAAACCACATCGACAATTAAAATAAAGGTAAGGTAGAAAATGAACTGATGTAAAAGGGGGGGGGGTTCACCTCAAATACACAACCGGAATGTTCAAGTAAGATTATCGCTACAGTCCTCTGTCTCTTCTCTCTCGTTGCCTTCTCTCCTGGCTGATCGGGAATCATCTCCCAGCACCCAGAAATGAACATCATTTTATAGGTCCCATCTTCATGCACACACGAGATTATGTGAGAACGGATGAAATAAAAATGCTGGCCGCCATGTTTGTTCTTCCTTTTCTTCGCCTGAACTCACTCGCTGAGCACCCACGGTAAGACTTCTCTTTCTTGCTTCTAACCACATGCCTCCCTGATCTCAAGATCACATTTCATAGTCTCTCATCCACTGTGGCGGTCGCCTCTCTCTACTTGGCCTCTGAGGTGTCTCGTCCTCCTCCTGTGGCTGCATACTCCCCTCCACTGCTTCGCCCTCAACTGGTCTGACATCGAGAATGTGCCTCAGGACTCCTCCCACCACAATGTTGTTACTAGTGTTCCTCCCAATCACGCGACCTCTACTCCATTGTGTGGTGCAGCGCGCCCCCGGTGGCTTCACCCATACCTCATCTCCGAGTTTAATTGTCCCTGTGGCCTCTACTACTCGACTTGCTGGCTCCACCCTGGGATGTCTCCAGGAATATGCAAACATTGACAGTTGCGGGACCGTCTCTGGTACTTGTCCCAGTTTAGGCGACATGTTATACCAGAAGACTGCTTGCTCAGGTGAGGTGCCTCCTCTTTCCGCAACTGCCTTTATGGTGCGGTGGTTTCTCTCTACGATCCCGTTGCCACTAGGTCTGTAGGCAGACCTGAAAAATTGTTGGATCTTCCATTTCTTCAGTACTTCTGTCACTGCTACTGACTTGAACACAGTCCCGTTGTCGGTTAACAACTCTTCCACGGGGCCTCGCTCCAAAAACACCTCATCAAGGATTGCCGCTATTTCATTGCCTGTTCCTCCACGTAGCTTCTTCCATAGGGCAAATCGCCCAGGCCCACAGTCAATCATGGTCAGGTAAAGTCCACCCCTGTAATGGGTGACATCGCATGCCAGTCTCTCCCAGGTGCCACTCACCTCCAATTGGCCAGCTTCATGCGTGCTTGGAGCAGGATCAATCGACTGACATCTTTCGCATGTCCTGACCACTTGCCTCACCTGCTCCTTGGTGATCCTCGGGTCGACTTTTTTCACTAAGTACCAAGTCCTCTCTACTCCCATATGGTGCAAATTGTGCAGTTCTCGCACGCCAACATCATCTAGATCCGATGCAGCAACAACATCTTTCTTTGGCAACAGCCAACTCTTCTTCACTCTCGTGAGAGCATCTGCTCGGTTCTTTTCAGAAGCCACCATGTCTACGCAAAGCTTCGAACAAAACTCTTGCATCAGCTCAGCCAGCACCCCAAGCCTGCGCTTCACTAACATCTCCGCAGCCCCTTTCGTTTTTATCCTTTTTTCGCTTGAAATGAGAGACTTTAGCCAAGCAAACACTGTGGCAGAGTCTGTTTTGATGCAGATGTCACGTAGTCCCCATTTCAAGGCCAGATTGACTCCTTTTATTGTCGCGTCTAATTCCGCCACATTGATGTGGCTGACGTCATTCTTTTTCCTCAACCAGGCTGCATCTTCTGCAACTACTCCTCCAGTTTCCAAAACGACCCCTGTTGCAATGCTGCTCACATCGCACCACACGACTCCATCCAATGTTCGCGGTATGTTCCAGGATCCCCGGACTGGGTCTTGCCGTTCTGCTTCTTTCAGGAGCTCTTTCATCATGGCGACCGTTCTTTCTCCCACCTTATCATTCCATCCTCGTCCTTCGGCGTGTCTCTTTATGTAGCTGCATGCTGGTCTAAGCCAGCTAGCAATGGGGTAATGTCCGATCAACTTTCCGCATATGGAAAAAATTCACGTCTGTTGTGGGATCTCGTTTCCCCTGCGAAACTCTAGGCCGCCTGACGCACCTCATTTCAGTTTTAGGCCCAAAGCAGCCCCTCCGTCTAATTTTTCCGGCTCTTTGGCGACCAACCCAAACCTCTTCAAATGAGCTACCACCTCCTTGGCAGTTACCACAGTTTCATTCACCAGAATGTCGTCTATGTATGAGCTCACTACCCCATCTCCCTTTCCCATTGTCTCCAGAATCTTCCTGAGGATAGTTGACATAATCTTGGGTGCCGAATTTAACCCAAAACCTACTCGCGTAAGGCAGTAGGTTTTGCCTTTGTACTTGACTAACTGATATTTCCAGAGCTTCTTGGCAACATGGAGTTGCAAATAGGCAGATTTTAGATCTACCAACGTAGATGCGCCATTCATCTGCCTCCATTCCCTAATGGTCTCACTGCACACATCTACGGTGTCGCCTCCCGTATGGCACTTAACATGTTAGTTCAGCTCTCGGAAATCCAGGACCGGTCTTACTTTCCCTTTAGTTGTTTGCAGAACGGCCATCAACGGCAAAATGCCCGACTCCACATCATCCGTCCAAGGCATCAGTATCCCCTCCTCAATTCATCGGTCGACTTCCTGCTCAAACTCCTTTCTCGCCCCTCCTCTAAGCGAATTTGTGTAGCACGCCACCCTGTTTGTCAGCGATAGCGCTTGATGTTTCCATGCCCACTCCACCGTCCACCGCTCTCCGTCGAATTCGGCTCGGAAGTCCTGATCTTTGATAGACAATTTTCTTTCCTCCCCGGCCTTGTTGATCCCTCTGGGGGGCGTTCTCCGTCACCGCGCACTCAGCTAGTCCGAACCTCACGTTGTCACATGTGATGGTAACACCTCCAAGGCGGCATATAACATCCATTCCAATGATGGCTTGGACGCCAGGCACCAGGCGATCAGTGACAATTGCATGGACCCTCATCCGACGTTCAGCAATATCAATAGTGACGGTCTTCCTCCCTCGACACTTCACTCGCAACCCATCGAATGCCACTACTTCACCCTTCCCTTTCCATCTTCCGACCAGGGTAGTGTGCACCATGGTAGTAGTACAGCCAGTGTCAATCAGGGCCATAACTTCCCGTCCTTCCACCGCAATCTTCTGTTTGGGCATCTGCTGCGGGTGCGCCTCTATTCTCGAATCGGGGCGGCCGCTGGTGCGTCGACCTCCCCTCGCCAGTTTCCCGAACTTGTGCATTTTACTGCTAAATGGCCTCTTCGATTGCATTTGTAACACACTGTCCGTTGCAAGAACTTCCTGCAGTCTCTTCTCATGTGTGGTCCCCCGCATTCGAAGCATGTGATCCCCGGGTTTGGCAGATTCCTACCCACATCCTGCTGTACTGTTGCTGTCGTTCCTCCAGACTCCGTGGGCTGGGTGCTCACCAAGATTTTTTTTTTTTTTTTTTTTTTTTTTTTTACACAGTGATCACTTATCAAGGCCCAGAAGCCACTCAGGGATAAGGGTTATTGCAAGTACATTAATTTAGTGAGGAGATTTGCTGAAGTGTTTACTTAAGGGGGGCGGTTCATTAGGAATTTGTTAACATTGGACTTGAAGACATCCAAGTTGTAGTCCGGAGAGAAGCAGGCAGACGGAACAGAGTTCCACAGATGTGCAGTTCTAGGAAAGAAGCTTTGTTCATGGAATCCGCGTTTTGATTTAGGCACAGATAAAGAGTGGGGGAAATTTTTCACAGTGGATTCAGCTAGACGGGTGTTTTTCGTGAAAGATTGGCGAGGGGGGACCAGAGACTGGAGTTCAGACGAGCATCTGCCATGGAAATAACGATAAAACAAGGACAGGCTCGCAACGTCTCTTCTGTGGGAGAGAGGTTGCAGGGTAGAGAAAAGGGCATCCCCCACTAAGCCACGAAGTTTATTTTGTACTCTGTCAAGGCAGGATAGGCTGTTTTTAGCAGCTCCTGCCCAGATATGGCAACAGTATTCCATCCTTGATGGCGTCTGCGTCACCCTGTTCCCGCTCGCTGAGCTCCAAATAGAGGGCCAGTGCGTCCCCTTCCAGAAACAGTGGTATTACTGCGGCCACATCATCCGCATTCTGAATCCTTGCTACAAGGTCCACTTTTTTAAGCTACGCCACCACATCACCGTCGCCATTAAAAGGCTTAATCATGTTGCTTAAGCCTGCGTTGGCCATCGCCGAAATAGCTTGATGTAAAATGGGGGGGGGGGTCACCTCAAATACACAACCGGAATGTTCAAGTAAGATTATCGCTACAGTCCTCTGTCTCTTCTCTCTCGTTGCCTTCTCTCCTGGCTGATCGGGAATCATCTCCCAGCACCCAGAAATGAACATCGTTTTATAGGTCCCATCTTCACGCACACACGAGATTATGCGAGAACGGATGAAATAAAAATGCTGGCCGCCATGTTTGTTCTTCCTTTTCTTCGCCTGAACTCACTCGCTGAGCACCCACGGTAAAACTTCTCTTTCTTGCTTCTAACCACATGAACCATATTAAATGAACGTGTATTTATATTAAAATGGAAATAAATGATACAATGAAGAATATTATGATTATAAGCTAGCAAATGCTAACATAACAGTAACAATATTTTGTAAATGAAAAAGCAAGAAAAACATGATAGAATTGCAAAACATTTCTATAAATGAGTTTACAAAAATGTTTTTTTAGAAAGATTCATGTGGGAAAGATTAAGCAAACACGTGTTTTTTGTAGGAAAATGTAACATTTAGTAGAAAATGAATATGAAAACTTTTGAAATAACGATATTCTTTTTTAATTAAAAACAAATTTGGTTAATTACAATGATTACAATAGAATAATTTAGTTATGTAATACACTTAAGTATCTCGTTGTATCTCATATTTAAGTCCTAAAATTCTTAAATTATACTGTAAAAACATTAACATTTCTCCAGTTTCACCTTTCAGACGATTTCTACTTGGTAAATAAATATTACCTCCAATACTAAATAATCGTTCACTTTCAACAGAAGACGGGGGGGGGGGGTGCTGATAAATATTTCCTAGTTAAAGATGCCAGGATGGGAAATTCATATTTATCTGAATTCCACCATTGAAAAATATAATCGTCGCATTTTATATTTTTTTGATTTTTGATATTTTTCCATTTCTATTTTTAATGAGTATATTTGTTTGTTTATTTCACTGTCTAATTCATTCTTTACTGGTCCGACCTTTTCTTTGTCTTTTTTCTTTAATTCAGTGAGGCATTTTTCAAAACTAAAATTAAAGTCATTATCATCATCACTTTTCTCTACAGATATGTCAGACACATCAGTCTCCATAACTTTTGATACATTGGGTGACGTGTCTATTTTTTCTTTGGTATAGCATAGATATCTTGTGTTAACCATTCTGTAATAGCCTTCTCATGGGGCAGGCCACTGTAGTTATTTTCAAGGAAACCAGACTTGAATCTGGGATCGAGGTATGTTGCTAGAATAAGGTTTTTATCCTGTAAATAATTATTAAATCTAGCATTAAAAGAAGTATTCCATGCTGAAAGTTTTGAATCTAACTCCTGAAACAGTCCTCTATCTTCTCCCCTTTTAAAAGTGATGAATCACTTTAATTTGTGGTATAATATAAGACGCAGTTGCTTCTCTGCTAGACAGTACATTTGTGCATTCATTAAATTGTTTCAGTATTTTTAGTATTTTTCTAACATCTTCCATTGGTTGGATTCCAAAGAATGTGGTTTTACATCATGCTCACTTCAATATGAAATAAGAGCATTCTTTTGTTGGAATACTCTTGAGAGCATAGCATATTAACTGTTCAATCTTGTATTCACATCCTGAATAAATCTATGGTTGGGCAAATTAAATTTTTCTGGTATTTCTGCAGGTGAATGGTTGAAGTGCCCAACTATTTGTTTACAAACAGATATCATGACCTTCACAAATCTGTAAAAATAGCATGATTAAGCGTCAACTGTAACGTGTGTAGAAAACATGGTAAAGCTGAATAATTGCACAGTTGTTGCTGCCATATTAGCTGCATTATCTCGCATAAGAACATGGATTTTGCAAGAAATATCAAATTCTTCTGCATTTTTAATAAGTTCACTAATATTGACTGCAGTGTGTGATGCTTTAAATGGAGTGATTCTTAAAACTGCACTTCTTTGCTCAAAGTTTTCATTGATCCAATGAGATGTCACACTTAGAAAAGATAAGTTCGCTTTACCAACAGACCAACCATCACTGGTAAGAGATACATAACTAGCAGTGTTTATTTTCTCCTGTATCTTATTTCTGACCTTCCTATATATATCATGCACAATATTTTCTTTGATATACTTTCTAGAAGGTATTATATAATTTGGACAAATGTGCTTCAATAGTTTTTTGAAACCAAGGTCTTCTACAACAGAAAAAGGTTGTAAGTCAATTGCAATCATTTCACCAATATATCTGTGAATTCTGTGAGCTTTCCTATTATTTATATCACAAGTTTTATTTTCAGCGACAATATCGTGCAAAGTTTGTTGCTTAAAGGAATCTCTGACAATTTTGACGCGTTTCATAGTTAAATCATCGATTGGCGATGCTCTTTTCATCTCTTCTTTCCTTTTCTCGTCTTTTTCTTTTTGAAGATCTTTGCGATGCTGTGTTTGTGTTTCAACATGTTTGTTGTGTATGCAAGTGTTTCAACATGTTTGTTGTGTAAAAGAAGCAATGTGTGTCCCTCTAGTTATTTGCTTATTGCACAATTGAAATATTGATTTATTTTGATTATCATCAGAAATCTTAAAAAATTTCCAAACTATACTTTGCTGCTTAGCACTGGATCTGATTGCCATACTTTTTGTCTGAAAATAATAAACAACAGTTAATATTTTGATTTTATTTATGTGTAGATTTTATGAAGATTTAAACAATGTTTTATGAATTGTATGATAAACAAAAGTTATATTTTCTTCACTTATTTTAAGCTGACATGAGCAATTTCCTCAAAATAGTATTCGTGCATTTTTCAATCAATGGAACACATTGAGGATAATTCAATTTTAACATTCATTCTGAAAATAACAGACACAATATTGCAACATTATTCTAAGCATGAGTGCATCAAGTATTTTGTCTTACATTAAATTATAGAAATTTGTTTAAATTAGCTTCAGAGTTCACTAAGAACTTTGATTCTTAGTAAATTCTTATGTATTAAAAGATTGAATGTTTATAAGCCTTTTAGATCGAATCATTTTTATGAATAGGCATTAGATCAACTTTATTGTAACAACCAATATTATAACTATTTGATTAATAAAAATAAATTTAACTTTCTATTTTAAAAAAATAATTTGGTAAAATAATCGGCTAGATTAAAAGACTATAAGCAAAAGAAACAAAATGAAGGTAAAAAGGCTAGCGGGCAACATCAGGTAAGGACAGACGTTATATGTATAAAATAAAAGTGCACTTTATATATTATTTTTAATTTTGAACTTTGAAAAGATAATATGAGAACACTTGAATTTAGGTAAAAATGGCAATGGCAAAAATGGCAGAAGTGAATAAATAGGTAAAAATGGCAAATTGAAAAAAATATAGGTTAATATCTCACAATAGGTTTATTAAAATATTGTATACTATAAATGAACAGAAAACATGAAGTTTGTCAAATTAAAAAAAAAAAAAACAACGTTGATACATCTTTAATCCAAAAGCCAAAAAAAAAAAAGAAGAAAATTCTAAAAACAATTTATTTTTTCACTTTTCTGAATCATTTGTTTTTGTTCTGTTTAGTTTTGAGATATAGTTTTAAAAATGTTTTTGAAATATAGTTTTAAAAATGTTTTTGAAATATAGTTTTAAAAATGTTTTTGAGATATAGTTTTAAAAATGTTTTTGAGATATAGTTTTAAAAATGTTTTTGAGATATAGTTTTAAAAATGTTTTTGAAATATAGTTTTAAAAATGTTTTTGAAATATAGTTTTAAAAATGTTTTTGAGATATAGTTTTAAAAATGTTTTTGAGATATAGTTTTAAAAATGTTTTTGAGATATAGTTTTAAAAATGTTTTTGAGATATAGTTTTAAAAATGTTTTTGAGATATAGTTTTAAAAATGTTTTTGAAATATAGTTTTAAAAATGTTTTTGAAATATAGTTTTAAAAATGTTTTTGAGATATAGTTTTAAAAATGTTTTTGAAATATAGTTTTAAAAATGTTTTTGAGATATAGTTTTAAAAATGTTTTTGAGATATAGTTTTAAAAATGTTGTTGAAATATAGTTTTAAAAATGTTTTTGAGATATAGTTTTAAAAATGTTTTTGAAATATAGTTTTAAAAATGTTTTTGAGACATAGTTTTAAAAATGTTTTTGAAATATAGTTTTAAAAATGTATTTGAAATATACTTTTAAAAATGTTTTTGAAATATAGTTTTAAAAATGTTTTTGAGATATATTTTTAAAAATGTTTTTGAAATATAGTTTTAAAATGTTTTTGAAATATAGTTTTAAAATGTTTTTGAGATATAGTTTAAAAATTGTTTTTGAAATATAGTTTTAAAAATGTTTTTGAAATATAGTTTTAAAAATGTTTTTGAGATATAGTTTTAAAAATGTTTTTGAAATATAGTTTTAAAAATGTTTTTGAAATATAGTTTTAAAAATGTTTTTGAAATATAGTTTTAAAAATGTTTTTGAAATATAGTTTTAAAAATGTTTTTGAAATATAGTTTTAAAAATGTTTTTGAAATATAGTTTTAAAAATGTTTTTGAAATATAGTTTTAAAAATGTTTTTGAAATATAGTTTTAAAAATGTTTTTGAGATATATTTTTAAAAATGTTTTTGAAATATAGTTTTAAAATGTTTTTGAAATATAGTTTTAAAATGTTTTTGAGATATAGTTTAAAAAATGTTTTTGAAATATAGTTTTAAAAATGTTTTTGAAATATAGTTTTAAAAATGTTTTTGAGATATAGTTTTAAAAATGTTTTTGAAATATAGTTTTAAAAATGTTTTTGAAATATAGTTTTAAAAATGTTTTTGAAATATAGTTTTAAAAATGTTTTTGAAATATAGTTTTAAAAATGTTTTTGAAATATAGTTTTAAAAATGTTTTTGAAATATAGTTTTAAAAATGTTTTTGAAATATAGTTTTAAAAATGTTTTTGAAATATAGTTTTAAAAATGTTTTTGAGATATATTTTTAAAAATGTTTTTGAAATATAGTTTTAAAATGTTTTTGAAATATAGTTTTAAAATGTTTTTGAAATATAGTTTTAAAAATGTTTTTGAAATATAGTTTTAAAAATGTTTTTGAGATATAGTTTTAAAAATGTTTTTGAAATATAGTTTTAAAAATGTTTTTGAAATATAGTTTTAAAAATGTTTTTGAAATATAGTTTTAAAAATGTTTTTGAAATATAGTTTTAAAAATGTTTTTGAAATATAGTTTTAAAAATGTTTTTGAAATATAGTTTTAAAAATGTTTTTGAGATATAGTTTTAAAAATGTTTTTGAAATATAGTTTTAAAATGTTTTTGAGATATAGTTTTAAAAATGTTTTTGAGATATATTTTTAAAAATGTTTTTGAAATATAGTTTTAAAATGTTTTTGAGATATAGTTTAAAAATGTTTTTGAAATATAGTTTAAAAAATGTTTTTGAAATATATTTTTAAAAATGTTTTTGAAATATAGTTTAAAAAATGTTTTTGAAATATATTTTTAAAAATGCATTAAAAAGTATTTTCTGTTGTTCCTATTTACTCACCTCCCCACGAATGCAAAGTTAAACACAAGGTCGGTTTTTAATGTGAGAAATATACAGCTCCCCAAAAAGGGGCACTTTGGATCAGAACAAAAATAAAAATGCCCTCAGTCTAGAAGGAGTTCTTCAACAATTATTATATTAATACAAAAAATTGGAGGGAAGGGGGTTAGCCTCGTCTTAAAACAATATCCCCCGCAAGAACCGTTCTACAATTTATTATTAATCAATATTTATTCAATAATTGCCCTTTTTTCCTAGCTGGCCAAAATGGCCTCTTTTCTGTTGCCCAATTTTCTGGACACCTAAAATTCATTTACGATTTTTACCGAGTGAGTAAATACTTTCCAAAATATTTATTTTCAAGCATGGAGGGACGCCGTGTTCCTCTTTTAAACTATATGAGTGAGAACCTAACACCTCCCATCAGTGTAAATACTTATTTACAAATAGTTATTTTAAAATTTGGCGGTGAGGGGTTAGCCATATTTTAAACTAGAGGGTAGAGAGCTGAGCCCGGCACTTCTCCAACAGTCCTAATTTTCTGTTACTGAAATGCGGTTTTTCCCTATTTATCCATTTTTGCCGTTGCCACTTTTACCCTGCTATTTATTCCCTTACACATAGCTTCTAAAATAACAGAGTAAAATATTAAGCAATATTTATTTTTAAATATCATTGGGGAGATGATTTAGTTCCCATTCAAAACTAGCGTAGCCCACTAAATCCCTCTTCAGGACGGTCTTAAATTCTATTTTGCGAATTAAAATTATGGATATTGTAAATATCATGACCTCTACAATAAATGTGCTATTGTGATAACTGAAATGATTCTAGATAGTGTAAGATAGAGTATTACCACAACTTCCAATTTCACACACATTTGATGGTATTGTGCCTAATTTGTGAAAATATGCTATATATCTTACCCAATAAATAATTCAAAGTGTAGTATCTGTTCTGATATTACACTTATCCTTTATGTCCTCTGCCACTGACAGAAAAATCCTTCTAGGTGGAGACAAGTTTCAGTGCCTTTGGGAGAGTTGGATTCCCTCTATTAAAAACCGACCTTGTGTCTAACACTTCCTTCGGGTAGGGGACGACAAGTAAATAGAATCACATGTAAACTAACTCACACACCCCAGACAAAATGAGATTCTACATTTTTAGGCGATTATGTGAACATATTAAAAAAAACAAGAAAACAACTAATTTAAAATTTAGAGAGTGGGATTAGTTTAGTATATATATTTAAAGTAAAATCGTCTTCATTTTCAGGCCATTATAAATTATTATGATTGTTCATTAAATTCTTTTACAACTAAGTTATACTGGTAAGTTCATAAAACCCGCATATTATCACTTAAAAAAATAACCCCCCACATACACAAACGCACAGAACTTACATATTATAGCAATCTTTGGTTAACTGTCCTTAAACGTTAGAATTACTTGGATATGGAGGTTCATTTTCTGCCAAATTTACCTGTAAAACAGCTTCTCGTCTGGTGGATGATTTTTCAGAATAAGAAAGGAAGAAAATGAATACACAACAAATAAATGTTACCAAAAACAAGCGCAGCTACATTTTCAACTACCTGGATAATTTTTTCTTTTCTTTTTTTTTGCACTTTAACTTATTTTAAAGTGTTTTTTAACTTAAAATAATTGTAGTGTAAAGCCTATTGAGTTAAAATAAAAATGGTGATATTATTTAAGCCATATTCGAGCCTCGATAATAGCTCAGAAATCAAAGTACTGATAGAAACGCACCCAAGAAATGTCCCTATGTTCCCCCAATGTTATGTGAGAACAAGAAAAAAGGCCGACATACGACTTCTAACTCTCGATAATAACTCAAAAATTAAAAATTAAACAATATACTAGTAGAAACCTACCCAATAAATGTTACCAAAGGCAAGTTAAGTTACACTTCTACCTAACAAAAGAATATATTTGACTTTTACAAATAAACAAAAACAATTCGAACTTTTGCATCACATTAAAATAAATATTAAACAAAAATAAAGTAAAAATATGCTGGTAATTAATTTTCAAATCATGAAACACACTTTGAATATCTTTAAAATAGTTATTTAAAAATACACTTACATTTTATGTTGCCAAATTGAAGCCAAACGGTATGTTAATTACCCCCAAATACTTTCAGTTAGTGGTCTAGGTTTTTATTGCTTTATATAGGGGAGTGAGATTGGTGGGCTCTAACCCTAATCCCTGAGTATAAACATAAATGATACTGGCAGAATCAAAGAAAATCACACGGAAGCATGACATTTCACGAGTTCATTTCAAATTCAATTTAAGGCCAATCCTTTTCACACCTTTCACCATCCCTTGTCATATTTGCCAATGCTGAGTAAGGGAGAGGACAAAAACCTAACTGGACAAAATCCAACACTATTATATTCTACTTTTGATTTAATTAGCAATAATGTTTGATATTATTTTTCTTGACAAAATATTTCTTTAAATCTAAACAATTTTTTCAATACCTTGAAAATAAACTGCATTATTCTAAAGGTTATCTAGCGAATTTTCACAAAGTTTCAAGTTTTATTTTGTTTATTTTATGCAGATAAAATAAATTTAGATCTTCTTTTAATGTTATCATGATCTATAGAGGTTAGTTTTACTAATAGTTTAAAAGGAATAAATATTTATCAACGGTATCAGCAATGAAAAATTAGCATAATAAAATATTAAAAGAATCGGTTTTGGAATCGGAAATTAGGCACAAATTTTTTCGATTCCGATACCCCGAAAACTACCGATTTTTCCGATTCCCGATTCCTATTAATCTGTACAACACTAGTATAGACCCCTTCATTGCTTGGAAACAATGTACTCAACGAAGGCTCAAACCAGGTGAAATGGTGGACGTTTACCTGGCCACTTTGAGAAGGCTGACTGTATCGTTCGGTGGAGCAAACAACTGCATAATAGAATGCACCTTTTTGGCAAATCTTCCAAACAACACCAGTCAGCTACTGTAAGCATCTTTGAGGCTTGGACTAGACAAATTACTACCCAGAGCCCAAAACATTTTTAAAAACTCAGGACCAGTGTTGGCAGCTATAAAAGCACCCGAATCACCAACAGAGGACCCAAGATGCTACAGATGTGATGGACCCAACTATTTCTCCAGGGACTGCTGAAACTGAAGCAATACAGCGGACACAAATAACCAGTGAGAATGAGGACGAATACGCTGTTATCATTACAAGCTAGGCCACATAGCACAGAATTGTTTGGGAAATGAGTGTGAGGACAAGGTACCGTTGCTACCCTGGGCCCAAATCGCTCAATAGATGCGGCATTGCCTATGGTTGACATGGAAGTCAACAGCACTCAGCACACATTGACACCGGATGTTTCCAGTCAATAGTTAGTGTAGATCGATGCTGGACGTGGAGCGGTCAACGAATAACAATTTGGACAATTAATGGAGTGTCTCAGGTTTGCTGTGGAGTCGGAATTGTGTTACATTGGAATCAATGCAATTCAAGTGTTTGGAGGCATTTTCATGTCGCCAGCTGGAAACATGAAAATCGGTAGAAGAAGGAGGTTGTGTGTGGCCCTGTGTATTAATGAACCTGATTTCGATGTCTCCTTCGATTCTGATGAGAAAGTGTGGACTGTCAGATGGAAATGGGCTCAAAAGGACTTACCAATTAAACTTCACAACAACAAGAAGGTTGCAAACTACAAGGTGCCTAGAAGAGTACAAGAAGGGGCTGGAGCTTTGGATCACAAGTGGCTGGTTGACTCCATATCTCCAGACTTGATTCCTTTAATAACGGTCGTGCAGGAGCAAAAGCAGAAGGTACATCCAGTGATGAACTACTTTGAATTAAATAGCTTTGTGAGTGCGTTCACTGCCAACGCAGAAATATGTGCACAAAAGCTAGGACAGTGGTGGCGGCAATGAGTTGATGTATCACTTCTAGATTTAAGGAAGGCATATCTTCAGATTCACACGTCGGTACAGCACTTTGGCCATTTCAAACTCTCTTTTTCAAGGGTCAGCGCTTTTGCCTAGGATTTAGGATCAATGTGATACCTCTTATTATGAAATCTCTTATAGACACCATCATATCGCAAGTGTGCTGTGTCAGCATATGTCGATGACATTATCATCAATGCAAGTGTGGTCACTGTTGCATGTGCATCAGCATTTTTTGGATTTCGGTTTGGTCTGCAAGCATCTGAACATGTTCAATCTATAAAATGGATTTTTTTCACTGGAATTGAAAAAATTTGTTATATTGTTTTTCAAACGTTTTCGAACCTACTATCACTCATATTTCAGAGAAGGCCAATGGTCATTGTCAGTGAGAAATTAGTGGTAAACGGGTCTTGTGATAACACAAAATCATCTGCAATTGTTATTGAAAAAGGCAGAGTGGGCTGTAAATCAGAAGACAGTTGTTATCACTCAAACTCCAAGGAACACCACTTGTTATTGTGAATGAGCAATCAATGCAAATGACTTGTGTGAGAACTATAATATTATTGAGTCTTTTTTCACTTTTGACTGAAGATCAATTTTTTTTAAGCATTAAGTCTTCTTCTTTCTTCTTAAATGCTTGAAAAACAGCAGTTCTAACACTATGTATTTTTAGAAGAAGCATATATACCCCCTCTCCTTATATCATAATGGATATATAGATATGAGCCAGACAGACCTCCCCTTCCCCCTTCCAAGTCAAGCAGCAGACCTCCTCTTCCTAAGTTGAACAGCGAACAATCGAATGACACAACCCCTCCCTCCCTCACTGATCAACTATAAGCAGCAGTCAAACACCCACGCAAACATAGGTAACCATGACAACCGACATCAGGCGATCGTGACGTGAGCGCAGAAAGAAGGGTGCGAAAAAGTTTAGTTTCGAGTTGACAGCCATTGGGAAACGATGACAATATTTTCTGCTCCCCAAAAAGGAGGAATATGCACCCGCGTGGACGACGCATGGTGACCGACAAATGATCAACTCAACTCAACTTGGCGGACGGCTATGAGACCAAAAAGGGACATTTACTCCAACACGGAATTACCTTGGTCAACATAATTTAACGAGAGCCATTCTACCCGAGAACTTTGTCAGGACAAACCGCATGTCGAAGATGACGAAGAAAGAAAAAGAAGTTATAAAGAAAAACTAAGGACATTATCACGTCATCAAAATGCGTGCGTCAGGGGAGAAATTCCCACCAAAAAAGCTAAGTATCGCTCGATATCCATTCTCTCATATTTCACCCCCCCCTCCTCAGCCCGCTCAGTGACAGTTGAGTTCTTTCCGTGAAATAATTTCCTTCCTCACCAAGCATAAAGGTGAAAGAATTGAAAAAAGAAAAGAAGAGGGAAAGAGAGAAAGAACATTGTTACCTAACTTTCATTTTGATTGTTCTAATGTTTGTTTCAACTGTGACTTTATGCGTTATCAAAAAAAAGAGAAATCATAACCCCATCCCAACCTGATATTGTCTGCGACCCGACTTTCATTTTGATTATCCTGATATCTTGCTTTATCTGTGTCTTTATGTTTTGCCAAATTCTGTCACCCGACTTTCATTTTGAATATTCTAATATTTTGTTTTAACGGTGACTCTGTGTTTTATCAAAAAAGAAAAGAAAGAAAAGGAGAGAAAAGGAAGAGAAAAAATAATATATCTCCACCAATGACCCCCCCCCAATCCTGATCTGGTGTTGTCTGGGACTGGACTCTCATTATGACTGTTTTATTATTTTCATTTCCTTCATTTGTTTTTTTTTTGTTTAAATAATAAATTTATATATTTTAACTGGTGTCCGACCTTTTTCATTCCCTGCCATCTTTATTATTAAATGTGAATGTTATCAGGTAGTCCATGACGATTCCACTGATTCGAAACTTGGGAAATGCCATGCGGTTGTGATATTATTACAGCCGGCAAAATTTCACATTTTTTTTTTCTTACGACATGTATTTGGGTATAGAATTTCTTGCAAAATTCCTAACCCCTAGGCTAGACCCGGGACACGTCACAGTATTCAAATTTACCTATATATATATATATATATATATATTGATATATATATTGTTGCTCTGACATTTTTACTAACTGCTGTTTACCCATGCCATTTAACCTCCTTTCTATCTCTGTAAGTAATTTAAATAGCCATTTTTACAAAACCAACTTGTTTTTACAATAAAGAAATGAATAAAAGAAAATCTATATCAAATACAAATAATCCATGTATGTTTTTCATGTTGAACTTATTCGTTTTGTTAAGTTAGAAAAAAGTTGTAGAAAATCCGAAGCAAGTTTATTCAGAATAGAAATAATAGTGTAAAACTCAACAGCTGTGACCAAAGATGGTTCCTGGAGTTATCATATGTGATGCTTGAAACAGCTGTCTTCTGTTGAATATATTCAAACGTATGCAAAAAAGGTTGTGAGGTTTTGTCATTGATCAATACTTACTTATCAGCTATTCATACCTAACAATTCAGTGGTCACCGTACACTTATTAAGTTCATATTACATTTCCTCTATGAATAACATTACTTAAAATATCTTCAACGATGTTTGTTTTACAATTTAAACAATTAAGATAATAACTGTTGTATAAAACTAACCCAGATATGCATCTAGGTTTGAAATCAGTGGATCAGACTTGAAACTGAAGCACCACCGCAATGCATTTAAGGAGAAAACATCCATAGCATTTCTAATCGTTGAATGTTTGAGTTAAAGAAAAAGAAGAATGATTTTCTGATCGCCAAGATCACCACGTCGAAGTACAAAAATCTGTCCTGTTCCCTTTTCAACATTATCACCAACAAGCTTTCTTCAACTGACACCAGATTGCAAATGACACCATATCAACATTGAGCTGACAAAAAAATTGTAGCCAACTGAAGAAATACTGGCTACCATGTCTCAATTTGCATAAGACACATTTTTGTCTCATGTCAGTCAGATTTCGAGTTTAAGACGTTTTCACTTTCTTTTCTTAGGTGAATGACACCCATGCTAATCATGCACACTTTCCCTACACCCCCCCCCCCGATCTCATGATCACAAACAGGTAAGGAAGGTAGTATCCGTCTTTGCCAGGTACTCCTTAACAGAAGTGGGGCTACACGACTAGACACAGCTAGCCCATGCTACATGGCTGTTGCAGTAGTCCAGAAACAAATGTGCATGTTAACGAACATTCGGGCAAAGTTTCCCAACCAACCAGGCTAGGCATCGCAGCTCAGCAAAAAACTTGTCCACTGTCTCATAAGGGCAAAGTTATCAAGTGACAAACTGGTTATATACATTAAATGCATTGGTAGCACACGCAGTTGTAAGGGCCTGCTTGACCTGTTTTGCATCTGCTTTCTGCTCCGTGCTTAGTTGTCTGTATATGGCCAAAGCACCATCTTGCAATCTCAATGGCAGGACACACTCGACACCCCTTATAAGTTCACACATAACTTCCACATTTTCGATCCACTCGACAATGAGCATATCAGCTGCAGCACCACTAAATTCCGGAATCAACCGGACATAATCTTGCCCCTCGTCGCTGAAATAGCTTCTGATCATTGAAAATTTGAGTTAAAGAAAAAAGAATGATTTTAAGATCAACAAGTTCACTGCGTCGAAGCACACGTAACAAAAGCTATCTTCAACTTACACCAGATTGCAAAGTGTACCATACCAATGTCAAGCTGACAAAAAAGAATCGTTTCCAACTGAAGAAATACTGGCTTTTTATATTGTCAGACCCGACCGTGTCTCAATTTGCATAAGGTACATTTTGTCTTGTGTCTGTTAGGTCTCAAGTTTAAGACTTTTTCGCTTTCCTTTTTTAAGCGAATGACTAATCATGCACACTACAATTTTCCCTACAAGTACCAATATTTCTATATATATATTTCTCTACCAATATTAAAATACCTTGTGAACAATCTGCTGGTAGCAGTGATTTGAATTGGACAAAGTAAATCTCTGGAATTGTTAAGAGGCTCAAAACAAAGGTGGAGTTAGACAAGAATATTGTCCTTCCAAGATGAAATCATTGGGAAAATAATGTGATTGGAATTAGAATTTTGAAAGAGGTCTACAAATGTAATGATGATCAGATATATTGACTCTTGATTTTTGGAAGACTAACTGATTTTAACGAAGCTGAGGTCCAAAAGAACTTGCAAGGAAACTGTTCAGAAACTGCTAAATGGTATCCAACTTATCAATTGACCACTAGCAATATTATCCGAGTACCAAAAGTAGTATTGCATATTATTTTCTTTCATACTTATATTGTACTATATTTTATCATATTGAATATAAAAATGATTTTGTGACAACCTTGCAAGACAATATTTAAAGAAATATATTCAACATAAATGTATTTTAAATTCAAATGAAGTCAACCTCGATGAATTGATGTTGCTGTCCTTTTCTTGATGTAGATAGCTCTTTTTAAATACTGGCCAACACATTTTTTGGTGGCCAACGTTTCTAAGTTGATTTAGACTAATTTGGGCTGATTCCGAAAATCATTATTTTTTCTCATTAGGTAAAATTGTTGAGATGTTTTCTATTTTATACCTTTTTTATCTTAAAATTCGGTGTTCTGCCTCCCTGTTATCTCTTAAGTTACTCTTGACTAAAAAGTTACTTTCTTCCTAATTTCTTCTTCTGGTTGATCTTTATTTCCTTTTTGCAACCACTAGCGACTCAGCACACTTTTTTTCTTTATCCACTTCCGCATCAATGGTATGTTTTACTCATTTCTTCTTCTGAACAATATGTTTGTTTACTTTGTCATGCAACATGACATTTCATGTTCCATTTCTTTATGAACTTATTCAGTCTTTCGATTTTTTTAACTCCTTAATTTTCCTACACTCGTTTATTGTTATTGATTTTACTTTCTCATACCCGTCATTTTTTTTTGTTTTAGTTTCTACATTTTACTTTTTCTCTTTAAATAAATATATTTGTAGATTATATACTAGTCTTCAGAGTCGTTATATTTTTAGAATAGTTTATCTGACAAAGAAGCGTAGTTGCATACACCGACAGTACATTAAGCATGTTTCTATATACAGTCTAGCTTCGTAATTACAATTGTAGGTTGTTATTGTGATGTATGTTAATTGATTATGACATCACAAACCTTAAAGTAAATGTAAAATTTGCTATACGATGAGGTATGTAGTTGCTAAGAAGTGGACACTGAGTAGTAAATAGGCCTACCGATTGTAGCATGTTTTTGTTGATTTCTGGGCCAAAGTAAGGTTTATTCTCTTAATGTTAGGAATTCATTTATAAGTCAGACAGGAAATAATCAAACTGCATTATTTTACTTTCATTGCAGATTTTTGTAGAAAAAATTAAGCATGGCTACATCATCTCCTAGGCGACATTGTTTAAGCAATCTAAATGTGTTTTGCTATATTTGCGGGGAATATATGTTACAATCCAACAGGAAAGGGATAAGTGAATTTATCTTGTTTACTTCAAAGTAATGCCATGTTGTATGCAAGCAATGTATTGAGCATCTTCGACAGTGGACAAAAAAGGATAGAAAATCACTTTGCTATTCCAATGGTCTGGCACGAACCGAAAAAATAGTTTGATGACTGCTATTTCTGTGCAGTCAAAATGGAGGGAATCAACAGGAAAAACAGGAATTTGTTGGTTTATCCAAGCTTCAAGTCTGCAATTAGACCAATTCCACACTGCAATGAAATTCCTGTTCCAGTGTTTAAAGGCTTACCCGAATTGGAATTGCTTGGTTCTGAAGAAGACCAAGCTTCTGTTTTGTCCATTGACAATAGTGAAGCCACTGTTTCAGATGGCAGTTTTCCCTTTTCTTCACTACCACAGCTTTTTTCTCGAGGAGAACTTAATGATCTGACTAGAGATCTCAACATTTCCAAAGAATCTCCTGAAATTTTAGCTTCAAGACTCAAAGAAAAAAATCTACTTCAGCCTGAAGCTTTCATAACCTTATATAGACAACGCCATATTGAATTTTTGCTATATTTCACTCAGGAAAGCAACATAGTATATTGCAACAACGTTGCCGGCCTACTGCAGCAGGTTGGTGTCGAAGAGTATTATTCTCAAGATTGGCACCTTTTTATAGACAGTTCCAAAAGAATTTTAAAATGTGTTCTTCTTCACAATGGCAACTATATGGATCATTCAATGACCCTCAAAGAAAACTATGATGAAATCAAATTAGTTCTGGAAAAGATCTCATACAGACAACACCAATGGATCATATGTGTCAATTTGAAAATGGTTGGGTTACAAGGTGGCTACACAAAATTTATCCAGTCACATTTTTAGTATAAATAATAAAAATTTGCTCCACTGCAAAAAGAGAAAAAAAAGATATAGTTACCCACATTTTCAAAACGAGCGAACCATACAAAAACAGAAGAAATTACCCCACGAGATCATGTTACTAATGTGGAAGAAAAATTTTGTCCTTTTGGAATAAAACTTATCAAAAATGTGGCAAGCTTGATCATAAAGGTTCACATTGTAGAATTAAAAGAACAAAGCAAAATAATCCAATGAAAATCAGATGAAAATTTACACAACTATTTAATAGTCAAAATATTTAATAGTCAAACTATTTTATAAAACAGTTAAATTGCAGTTGGTCTGATCTTTCCATAATAAATTTACATACATGGAAGAGACTTAACAAACCGACTTTGCAGAAAACATGAAAGTGAATTGTAGTATGACTGGAGATAAATTAATTTTATTGGCCAATTATTTTTACCAGTAAACTTAAATTGTATAATTAAAAATTTAAAAACTTTTGTGGTAAACATTCCGAGGATTTATTTGGATAAACAGTTTTAACCTTTGGGATCATTAAGTATATACCTTTTGCCAAAAAGTCAAGACATTAAATGCTTAGAATTTAAAAACTGATTTAGAGACAGATGCACTAAAATGACATTAGATGCTTAGAATTTAAAAACTGATTTAGAGACAGATGCACTAAAATGACATTAGATGCTTAGAATTTAAAAAGTGATTTAGAGAGAGATGCACTAAAATGACATTAGATGCTTAGAATTTAAAAACTGATTTAGAGACAGATGCACTAAACTGATATTAGATGCTTAGAATTTAAAAACAGATTTAGAGAGAGATGCACTAAAATGACATTAGATGCTTAGAATTTAAAAACTGATTTAGAGACAGATGCACTAAAATGACATTAGATGCTTAGAATTTAAAAACTGATTTAAAGACCGATGCACTAAAATGACATTAGATGCTTAGAATTTAAAAACTGATTTAAAGACCGATGCACTAAAATGACATTAGATGCTTAGAATTTAAAAACTGATTTAGAGACAGATGCACTAAAATGACATTAGATGCTTAGAATTTAAAAACTGATTTAAAGACCGATGCACTAAAATGACATTAGATGCTTAGAATTTAAAAACTGATTTAGAGACAGATGCACTAAAATGACATTAGATGCTTAGAATTTAAAAACTGATTTAGAGACAGATGCACTAAAATGACATTAGATGCTTAGAATTTAAAAACTGATTTAAAGACCGATGCACTAAAATGACATTAGATGCTTAGAATTTAAAAACTGATTTAAAGACCGATGCACTAAAATGACATTAGATGCTTAGAATTTAAAAACTGATTTAAAGACCGATGCACTAAAATGACATTAGATGCTTAGAATTTAAAAACTGATTTAGAGACAGATGCACTAAAATGACATTAGATGCTTAGAATTTAAAAACTGATTTAAAGACCGATGCACTAAAATGACATTAGATGCTTAGAATTTAAAAACTGATTTAGAGACAGATGCACTAAAATGACATTAGATGCTTAGAATTTAAAAACTGATTTAGAGACAGATGCACTAAAATGACATTAGATGCTTAGAATTTAAAAACTGATTTAAAGACAGATGCACTAAAATGACATTAGATGCTTAGAATTAAAAAACTGATTTAGAGAGAGATGCACTAAAATGACATTAGATGCTTAGAATTTAAAAACTGATTTGGAGAGAGATGCACTAAAATGACATTAGATGCTTAGAATTAAAAAACTGATTTAGAGACAGATGCACTAAAATGACATTAGATGCTTAGAATTTAAAAACTGATTTATAGACAGATGCACTAAAATGACATTAGATGCTTAGAATTTAAAAACTGATTTAGAGACAGATGCACTAAAATGACATTAGATGCTTAGAATTTAAAAACTGATTTGGAGAGAGATGCACTAAAATGACATTAGATGCTTAGAATTTAAAAACTGATTTAGAGAGAGATGCACTAAAATGACATTAGATGCTTAGAATTTAAAAACTGATTTAGAGACAGATGCACTAAAATGACATTAGATGCTTAGAATTTAAAAACTGATTTGGAGAGAGATGCACTAAAATGACATTAGATGCTTAGAATTAAAAAACTGATTTAGAGACAGATGCACTAAAATGACATTAGATGCTTAGAATTTAAAAACTGATTTAGAGAGAGATGCACTAAAATGACATTAGATGCTTAGAATTTAAAAACTGATTTAGAGACAGATGCACTAAAATGACATTAGATGCTTAGAATTTAAAAACTGATTTGGAGAGAGATGCACTAAAATGACATTAGATGCTTAGAATTTAAAAACTGATTTAGAGACAGATGCACTAAAATGACATTAGATGCTTAGAATTTAAAAACTGATTTAAAGACAGATGCACTAAAACGACATTAGATGCTTAGAATTTAAAAACTGATTTAGAGACAGATGCACTAAAATCACATTAGATGCTTAGAATTTTAGAACTGATTTAGAGACAGATGCACTAAAATGACATTAGATGCTTAGAATTTAAAAACTGATTTGGAGAGAGATGCACTAAAATGACATTAGATGCTTAGAATTTAAAAACTGATTTAGAGAGAGATGCACTAAAATGACATTAGATGCTTAGAATTTAAAAACTGATTTAAAGACCGATGCACTAAAATGACATTAGATGCTTGGAATTTAAAAACTGATTTAGAGACAGATGCACTAAAATGACATTAGATGCTTAGAATTTAAAAACTGATTTAGAGACAGATGCACTAAAATGACATTAGATGCTTAGAATTTAAAAACTGATTTAAAGACAGATGCACTAAAATGACATTAGATGCTTAGAATTTAAAAACTGATTTAGAGACAGATGCACTAAAATCACATTAGATGCTTAGAATTTTAGAACTGATTTAGAGACAGATGCACTAAAATGACATTAGATGCTTAGAATTTAAAAACTGATTTAGAGAGAGATGCACTAAAATGACATTAGATGCTTAGAATTTAAAAACTGATTTGGAGAGAGATGCACTAAAATGACATTAGATGCTTAGAATTTAAAAACTGATTTAGAGAGAGATGCACTAAAATGACATTAGATGCTTAGAATTTAAAAACTGATTTAAAGACCGATGCACTAAAATGACATTAGATGCTTGGAATTTAAAAACTGATTTAGAGACATATGCACTAAAATGACATTAGATGCTTAGAATTTAAAAACTGATTTAGAGACAGATGCACTAAAATGACATTAGATGCTTAGAATTTAAAAACTGATTTAAAGACAGATGCACTAAAATGACATTAGATGCTTAGAATTTAAAAACTGATTTAGAGACAGATGCACTAAAATCACATTAGATGCTTAGAATTTTAGAACTGATTTAGAGACAGATGCACTAAAATGACATTAGATGCTTAGAATTTAAAAACTGATTTAGAGAGAGATGCACTAAAATGACATTAGATGCTTAGAATTTAAAAACTGATTTGGAGAGAGATGCACTAAAATGACATTAGATGCTTAGAATTTAAAAACTGATTTGGAGAGAGATGCACTAAAATGACATTAGATGCTTAGAATTTAAAAACTGATTTAGAGAGAGATTCACTAAAATGACATTAGATGCTTAGAATTTAAAAACCGATTTATAGACAGATGCACTAAAATGACATTAGATGCTTAGAATTTAAAAACTGATTTAGAGACAGATGCACTAAAATGACATTAGATGCTTAGAATTTAAAAACTGATTTATAGACAGATGCACTAAAATGACATTAGATGCTTAGAATTTAAAAACTGATTTAAAGACAGATGCACTAAAATGACATTAGATGCTTAGAATGTAAAAACTGATTTAGAGACAGATGCACTAAAATTACATTAGATGCTTAGAATTTTAGAACTGATTTAGAGACAGATGCACTAAAATGACATTAGATGCTTAGAATTTAAAAACTGATTTAGAGAGATGTGCACTAAAATGACATTAGATGCTTAGAATTTAAAAACTGATTTAGAGAGAGATGCACTAAAATGACATTAGATGCTTAGAATTTAAAAACTGATTTGGAGAGAGATGCACTAAAATGACATTAGATGCTTAGAATTTAAAAACTGATTTAGAGAGAGATGCACTAAAATGACATTAGATGCTTAGAATTTAAAAACTGATTTATAGACAGATGCACTAAAATGACATTAGATGCTTAGAATTAAAAAACTGATTTAGAGACAGATGCACTAAAATGACATTAGATACTTAGAATTTAAAAACTGATTTGGAGAGAGATGCACTAAAATGACATTAGATGCTTAGAATTTAAAAACTGATTTAGAGAGAGATGCACTAAAATGACATTAGATGCTTAGAATTTAAAAACTGATTTATAGACAGATGCACTAAAATGACATTAGATGCTTTGAATTTAAAAACTGATTTAGAGACAGATGTCCTAAAATGACATTAGATGCTTAGAATTTAAAAACTGATTTGGAGAGAGATGCACTAAAATGACATTAGATGCTTAGAATTTAAAAACTGATTTAGAGACAGATGCACTAAAATGACATTAGATGCTTAGAATTTAAAAACTGATTTAGAGACAGATGCACTAAAATGACATTAGATGCTTAGAATTTAAAAACTGATTTATAGACAGATGCACTAAAATGACATTAGATGCTTAGAATTTAAAAACTGATTTAGAGACAGATGCACTAAAATAACATTAGATGCTTAGAATTTAAAAACTGATTTGGAGAGAGATGCACTAAAATGACATTAGATGCTTAGAATTTAAAAACTGATTTAGAGAGAGATGCACTAAAATGACATTAGATGCTTAGAATTTAAAAACTGATTTAGAGAGAGATGCACTAAAATGACATTAGATGCTTAGAATTTAAAAACTGATTTATAGACAGATGCACTAAAATGACATTAGATGCTTAGAATTTAAAAACTGATTTGGAGAGAGATGCACTAAAATGACATTAGATGCTTAGAATTTAAAAACTGATTTAGAGACAGATGCACTAAAATGACATTAGATGCTTAGAATTTAAAAACTGATTTATAGACAGATGCACTAAAATGACATTAGATGCTTACAATTTAAAAACTGATTTAAAGACAGATGCACTAAAATGACATAAGATGCTTAGAATTTAAAAACTGATTTAGAGAGAGATGCACTAAAATGACATTAGATGCTTAGAATTTAAAAACTGATTTAGAGACAGATGCACTAAAATCACATTAGATGCTTAGAATTTTAGAACTGATTTAGAGAAAGATGCACTAAAATGACATTAGATGCTTAGAATTTAAAAACTGATTTGGAGAGAGATGCACTAAAATGACATTAGATGCTTAGAATTTAAAAACTGATTTAGAGAGAGATGCACTAAAATGACATTAGATTCTTAGAATTTAAAAACTGATTTAGAGAGAGATGCACTAAAATGACATTAGATGCTTAGAATTTAAAAACTGATTTAGAGACAGATGCACTAAAATGACATTAGATGCTTAGAATTTAAAAACTGATTTAGAGAGAGATGCGCTAAAATGACATTAGATGCTTAGAATTTAAAAACTGATTTAGAGAGAGATGCACTAAAATGACATTAGATGCTTAGAATTTAAAAACTGATTTAGAGACAGATGCACTAAAATCACATTAGATGCTTAGAATTTAAAAACTGATTTAGAGAGAGATGCACTAAAATGACATTAGATGCTTAGAATTTAAAAACTGATTTGGAGACAGATGCACTAAAATGACATTAGATGCTTAGAATTTAAGAACTGATTTAGAGACAGATGCACTAAAATGACATTAGATGCTTAGAATTTAAAAACTGATTTAGAGAGAGATGCACTAAAATGACATTAGATGCTTAGAATTTAAAAACTGATTTAGAGAGAGATGCACTAAAATGACATTAGATGCTTAGAATTTAAAAACTGATTTAGAGACAGATGCACTAAAATGACATTAGATGCTTAGAATTTAAAAACTGATTTAGAGAGAGATGCACTAAAATGACATTAGATGCTTAGAATTTAAAAACTGATTTAGAGAGAGATGCACTAAAATGACATTAGATGCTTAGAATTTAAAAACTGATTTAGAGAGAGATGCACTAAAATGACATTAGATGCTTAGAATTTAAAAACTGATTTAGAGAGAGATGCACTAAAATGACATTAGATGCTTAGAATTTAAAAACTGATTTAGAGACAGATGCACTAAAATGACATTAGATGCTTAGAATTTAAAAACTGATTTAGAGACAGATGCACTAAAATGACATTAGATGCTTAGAATTTAAAAACTGATTTAGAGAGAGATGCACTAAAATGACATTAGATGCTTAGAATTTAAAAACTGATTTCAAGAGAGATGCACTAAAATGACATTAGATGCTTAGAATTTAAAAACTGATTTAGAGACAGATGCACTAAAATGACATTAGATGCTTAGAATTTAAAAACTGATTTAGAGAGAGATGCACTAAAATGACATTAGATGCTTAGAATTTAAAAACTGATTTAGAGACAGATGCACTAAAATGACATTAGATGCTTAGAATTTAAAAACTGATTTATAGACAGATGCACTAAAATGACATTAGATGCTTAGAATTTAAAAACTGATTTAGAGACAGATGCACTAAAATGACATTAGATGCTTAGAATTTAAAAACTGATTTAGAGACAGATGCACTAAAATGACATTAGATGCTTAGAATTTAAAAACTGATTTAGAGAGAGATGCACTAAAATGACATTAGATGCTTAGAATTTAAAAACTGATTTAGAGACAGATGCACTAAAATGACATTAGATGCTTAGAATTTAAAAACTGATTTAGAGAGAGATGCACTAAAATGACATTAGATGCTTAGAATTTAAAAACTGATTTAGAGACAGATGCACTAAAATGACATTAGATGCTTAGAATTTAAAAACTGATTTAGAGAGAGATGCACTAAAATGACATTAGATGCTTAGAATTTAAAAACTGATTTAGAGACAGATGCACTAAAATGACATTAGATGCTTAGAATTTAAAAACTGATTTAGAGAGAGATGCACTAAAATGACATTAGATGCTTAGAATTTAAAAACTGATTTAGAGAGAGATGCACTAAAATGACATTAGATGCTTAGAATTTAAAAACTGATGTAGAGACAGATGCACTAAAATGACATTAGATGCTTAGAATTTAAAAACTGATTTAGAGACAGATGCACTAAAATGACATTAGATGCTTAGAATTTAAAAACTGATTTAGAGACAGATGCACTAAAATGACATTAGATGCTTAGAATTTAAAAACTGATTTAGAGAGAGATGCACTAAAATGACATTAGATGCTTAGAATTTAAAAACTGATTTAGAGACAGATGCACTAAAATGACATTAGATGCTTAGAATTTAAAAACTGATTTAGAGAGAGATGCACTAAAATGACATTAGATGCTTAGAATTTAAAAACTTATTTAGAGAGAGATGCACTAAAATGACATTAGATGCTTAGAATTTAAAAACTGATTTAGAGAGAGATGCACTAAAATGACATTAGATGCTTAGAATTTAAAAACTGATTTAGAGAGAGATGCACTAAAATGACATTAGATTCTTAGAATTTAAAAACTGAGTGAAAAGAAAACTTTCCCTGAAGATATTTTTTTCAGCTGACTTAGAGACAGATGCACTAAAATGAGAGCAAAATTTGACATCAAAGAAAAAGCACGACCCATTTTCAAAAAAATAGAAATGTTCTATTCACAACATTGAGCAAAATAAATGAATAACTAGGCAGATTAGAAAATATTAAGGTTTGAGCTTAGCAAACAGGCAGTATCGACTGTCTATTTACAGAAAAAAATCACAGGAAATACATGTTTGCACCAATTTTTCTGCACGATTAAATGCAACTGTAGTATAAAAAAAAATCAAAAAAAAAAAAAAAATGGTGCAAACCTTTTTACCACTGGCAACGCCCGCTTCAGAGAGTGAAAGAAGAAGAAGAGAATGGCCTCTGCGTCTATTTATAGACTAGAGATCATGGGAAGAGTATGCAAATAACTTTGGACGGTTTTGTCCTATAAAAAGCCTGTATTTGGGAGAGAGGGTGTCTTTTTTGTTTGGCAGAAGCAATTGCTGTCAGAAGTGCATTGGACTGCAGGATTGAAGAGTGAAGATTGAGTTGTGGAGTCATTGTATTTAACCACAAGCTATTTTGGCCAAGAACAGATCATGGAATCTGGGATGTTGAGATTGGGAAAAGATGTGATACCACCTTTTAGTGGAGAAGGTGATGTAGTCGGATGGATAAAGAAAGTAAAACTGGTGGCTAAGCTTCAACATGTGCCAGACCTTGCCAGTTTTATTCCACTTTTTTTGCAGGGAGATGCACTCGCTCTCTATCTTGAGATGAATAATGGAGAACAAGAAGATGCAGAACTGATAGAGATGAGACTCGTGACCGCCTTCACTGAGGGGCCTTTTGAGGCATACGAAAAACTGCAACGATTCAAGTGGACAGGAGAATCGGTGGATGTTTATGCTAATAAAATCAAAAGATTGGCTGGACTGGCGGGATATCTGGGAAGAGGGCTGGAACATACAGCCAAACTGGCATTCATAACTGGATTCCCAGACGATGTATCTGTGGCATTACAGCAGCTACCGAACATAGAGAGAATGGATGTCAGCAAACTGATACCGACTGCACGGCTTTTAGTCAGCAAAAGAGTCGTAGAAACTCGGACATTGGCCGCAAGTGCGCAAACTAATGAGACTAATAAGGGAAAGAAAGAATCAAGCCTTCAGTGCTTTAGATGTCAAGGACCGCACCTAAAAAAAGATTGCACAGAGATCCCTAGGGCCAGGGCAACATGCTACAATTGTGGAAAATTTGGCCACATTGCGAGATATTGTCCTCAGATTCAGGGAAACGGGCAAGGGGGAGCTTCTGCGCCGCAAGCTACCCTAGCAATGAAATGAAGGCGCGATACTGGCCTCTTCCTATAATAGAAGTAGAGGTGAATGATTCTGTAATGACTGCACTTGTCGATACTGGGTGCACCACTACTTCAATTCCAAACTTTTGAAGGGATATGGAAGGAGCGGTACAGTGAAAGCAGTTGATGGGAGGAATATAGAATGTAAAGGAGCCAGACAAGTGGAGATAAAAGTCTGTGGAATGCACGTAAAGGTGAGGGCAATCTTGATGAATCACATCGTTGATGGGATCGACATCATAATTGGAATGGACGTGATTAATGAGCTGGAAGGTGTAACTATAAAGAAAGCCAAAGTGAAGTTTGGAGATATACAATATGCCGTGGCTGCCCATCAGCTGAATGTTTGCAAAATCGAGGATAAAGACTTTGAAGCAAACTTCGATGGAGATAAATGGACAGTAAGATGGACATGGAAGGGAGAGCCTCCAGTATTGCAGAACAAAGTCCAATATTATAAAAACTCTCTGGAAGGCGATAAGAAATTAGAATTCGAGAAAGAGGTGGAAAGATGGATATCGGATGGTATTCTGTTACCATGGAAAGGAGAAAGAAAAGGCGTGTTGCCATTGATGGCAGTATTTCAGGCCACAAAAGGGAAAGTTAGGCCAGTGTTCGACTTTCGTGAGTTGAACCGTTTTGTGGCGTGTCATACAGGGAGCGACATAATAGATGTATGTGATGAAAAGATAAGAAAGTGGAGACAGTTGGTAGGAGGGACCGCAATAGTGGACCTTAAGTCTGCCTACCTGCAACTACATGTGGCAAAGGAACTATGGCAGTACCAGCTGGTCTGTTATAAAGGAAAAACCTATTGCCTAACACGATTAGGATTCGGACTTAATGTTGCACCAAAGATTATGGCAGCCATTTTAAAAACAGTATTAAAGAAAGGAAGTAGGACGAAAGAGGCCACTGATTCATACATTGATGATATAATGGTAGACGTAACGAAAATATCGACACAGGAAGTTGTGGAACATTTGAAGGGGTTTGGGTTAGCAGCAAAATCTCCGGAATCCCTGGACGGAGGAGCGGCACTGGGCCTTAAGCTTATGAAAAATAAGATGGGTGCACTAATGTTCAGGAGAGGCAACGAGATCCCAGAGATGGGAGGAGAAATTAGTAGGCGGGAGCTATTTTCGATCTGTGGTAAATTATTGGGGCACTATCCAATTGCTGGATGGCTGCGATTAGCATGCAGTTATGTGAAAAGAAGAGCAAATGGAGTGGATTGGGAAGAAAAAGTTGATTGCAGAACCATGAAAGTGATGCAGGAGGTTCTAGCTGAGGTGAAAAAAGAAGACCCTGTTAATGGCGCTTGGCACATACCTGAAGTGAGCACAGGAGTCGTGTGGTGTGATGCAAGCAATGTTGCAACTGGCGTGGTTGTCGAGATTGGCGGTGTGGTGGCGGAAGATGCAACTTGGCTGAGGAAAAGTGATGACTTTAATCACAATAACATAGCTGAATTAGATGCTGTTCTAAAGGGTGTCAATTTGGCTATCAAATGGAGACTGACAAATATTGAAATAAGAACTGATTCAGCCACTGTACTCAGTTGGGTGAACTCTACTGTGGAGGAGAGTGGCAGAATACGAACAAAGGGTGCTGGAGAAGTGATAATAAAGCGGAGATTAGGGATGCTTAGAGAGTTGATGTCTGAATTGAAACTGCAGATAAAAGCAGTGTTTGTGCCTTCTGAAAGAAACAAGGCAGATGCGCTAACACGGATAAAAAAACAGTGGTCAATTGAGAAAGAGGAGGTGCCGATATGCTGTCTTGGAATTGGAGAAATTAAAGAGTTGCATGACATGCATCACATGGGAGTGGAGAGAACATTATATTTGGTGAGGCAAGTGGATCCGAATGTAAAACGGGAAGAAATTCAGATGATAGTAAAGAACTTTGTACGGTGTCAATCGATCGATCCTGCCCCAAATATACATAATCCTGGGGAAATTGGAGTTTTAACGAACTGGACGAGACTAGCTATTGACATAGCACACTACCGAGGGGGAGCGTACTTATCAATAATTGATTGTGGGCCAAGTAGACTGGCGATATGGAAGGAACTGCGAGTGGAAGCCGCATCTGCAGTTGCAACTGAATTAGAAAAGGTGATGCTTGAACGAGGTCTAGTAAGGGAGGTGATAATGGACAACGGCACTGTTTTTCGCTCAGAAATCTTTCAGACGATGCTAAAAAAATGGAAGATTAAAAGTTATTACAGGGCAGCCTACAGACCTGGAGGAAATGGCATTGTGGAGCGACATCATCGGACCGTGAAAGCAATAGCTGAGAGAGGAAGAATATCGCCTGAAGAGGCCACATTTTGGTACAACATGTCCCCTAAGGTCGGGCAAAGAGATGACACAGTACCACATAGAGCAATCTTTAATTACGAATGGAGACATCCTAGAGACATGTCACCGAAAATTAATGATCAAGGACCAGCCAGAATCCAAATAGGAGAAGAAGTTTGGGTGAAACCGCCTAATGCCCGATGCACAATGCAGTGGGGAAGAGGAGTGATAACAGGAGTGCAATCCCCAAACAACTTAAGTGTCAATGGAATGCCACGACATGTTTTAGATTTAAGGCGTGTGGTCCATTTAGGTGATGAGGATGGTGGTACTGAGGCAGGGAGTGATGAAGATGAACCGGTGCCGATGCAGAGACCGCAAAGAGAACGCAATGCGCCGATCTGGACACGGGATTATGAGATGTGAATGATCTTTAATGATCATGGGGGCGTGTAGTAAAAAAAAAAAAAAAAAAAAAAAAATGGTGCAAACCTTTTTACCACTGGCAACGCCCGTTTCAGAGAGTGAAAGAAGAAGAAGAGAATGGCCTCTGCGTCTATTTATAGACTAGAGATCATGGGAAGAGTATGCAAATAACTTTGGACGGTTTTGTCCTATAAAAAGCCTGTATTTGGGAGAGAGGGTGTCTTTTTTGTTTGGCAGAAGCAATTGCTGTCAGAAGTGCATTGGACTGCAGGATTGAAGAGTGAAGATTGAGTTGTGGAGTCATTGTATTTAACCACAGCAACATTAGGAGACCACCATTATCTTCTCTCAGCCCCGGAAGAAGGATTTACAAAACTCAACCGTGGAAAAGTATTCTCAAAAGTTGACTTAAGTGATGCATATTTACAAATTTAAGTGGAAAAGTCAGGCGAAAATCTAATGTACAAAAAATGCTGGAGAATAAAAGAGAATTTCAAAATGTTGTTGTGAATTGGGCGCATTAAATCAGAGGGGAGACAGTAATGTTTTTGTAGCTGTTGGTAACTTTAGCTAGAATTACAAGATTCATGGTGAGGCGTGTGGGACAGAGTAGTGATTATAAAACATTAGAAAGAACTAATGTTATCTATAAGTTTAAGTGCCCTTTACAAGAATGTAACTCCTATAAGAATATAAACGTTAATAGCTACATTTTTGTAGCTGTTGGTAACTTTAGCTAGAATTACAAGATTCATGGTGAGGCATGTGGGACAGAGTAGTGATTATAAAACATTAGAAAGAACTAATGTTATCTATAAGTTTAAGTGCCCTTTACAAGAATGTAACTCCTATAAGAATATAAACGTTAATAGCTACATTTTTGTAGCTGTTGGTAACTTTAGCTAGAATTACAAGATTCATGGTGAGGCGTGTGGGACAGAGTAGTGATTATAAAACATTAGAAAGAACTAATGTTATCTATAAGTTTAAGTGCCCTTTACAAGAATGTAACTCCTATAAGAATATAAACGTTAATAGCTACATTTTTGTAGCTGTTGGTAACTTTAGCTAGAATTACAAGATTCATGGTGAGGCGTGTGGGACAGAGTAGTGATTATAAAACATTAGGAAGAACTAATGTTATCTATAAGTTTAAGTGCCCTTTACAAGAATGTAACTCCTATAAGAATATAAACGTTAATAGCTACATTGGTTTAAACCACTACTCTATCCTGCCACCTCACTATGTATCTTGTAAATTTTAGTTCACTTTACCAACATCTACAAAAACATAACTCTCCCACCTCCAATTTAAGACAAATCCTAGTTAATAACATTAAAATATACATTCCAAAACCGTTTTTTCCCTGCTATCTACATCAAAACTCAATAATTAACAATATTTTTTAAATGCTTAACGTAATACAATTTTATCCACTATCACAGAATTTAAATTGTTAACATCTCTTCTGGAGCAGCGTAAAATCATTCTCCTGGCTGTTAACTGACTTCAATATGTTATAGTCAGATTTTAAAATTCTCTTCTTTTCTCCAACTTTTCATTTGCTTTTTTACCTGATAATGATTCAACAAAGAATCAAAAACGTTTGTGATTTATATATGAAAGAAAACCTCCTTAGATTTTAAAACCAGGTACAACAACAATAAAATCACATTCATTAGCAAAAACACTGATTCAAAATATCATTAGTGAACCATTACTGGGAGCTGAAAGAAAGCTGCTTGTCGCTAATCGATTGAAAAATATGTAGGTAATTAATGATCTGTATAGATTATGATTGAACAAGTTTGAAATTTTTAATTTTAAAGATCTACAAAACTTATTAAGTTGTATAAGCAAAATAGCAACCAACTGTAGATATAAATAAACTTCGCTTTTAGATGACTATATTCACAACAAATTAATAAAAGGAAATATATAACAAAATAAAATAAATCAATATTTAAAGTACCAATAAATAACAATAAATAACAATAGAAAAACGAAATTATCCCAATGCTACTTGCTAAAATAAGGTTGTACTCACAAAACGAGATGTGCCATAAGAAAAGGGAATCAAGTAGAATCGAATGAGAAAACATTTTTATTTGTCCATTTATAATACAGAAATTAGAACAACATAATATAATAAACTAGCTGGATTCTTGTCCCAGAGTTGCAAATATAAATAAATGATTTAACATTAATAAAATAACTATTGCAGTATCATTTCTAAAAAAAAAAATCAGAAAATTAATTCACTGTCGGTAATTTTTCAATTTCTTACTGTTGGAGTGTGTGTTAGGGGTCGGGGGTCGTTTTTAAAATTCTGAAAGTAACAACCACTTGACAACAAAAATTGACCATCATGGAACGTCTCCATGTTTGGCTACATAAAAGTGATGATAACAAATTTCACTAAACAATCCAAATGCAAACAATACAAACAAAACTGTTGTTTTTTGTTTTGTTTTACCCTAATCCTAACTAAACTAATCCTAAGTTTTAATTTGCGAAGTCAGTTTAGTTCAGTTTATATTGTGTAGAACCACCGGAAGTCATTTCAACTTTCTCCAGAAAGTCGGAATCGCTTACATTACCACTGCGAATTTAAAAAAAAAAAAATTAAATAAAAATAAATAAATGCGCGATCTATCATCAGCACACACACACACACACACAAAAAAAAAAATAGTGTGGTGGGGTCAGAGAAAAAATGTATCTTAAAATATTATTGTTTGCACATTACACTTAATTAACACACATAAACTTATGCCCGATACTGACAGCCAGTATGCAAGTCTCCTAGACCTTTTTCTCACAACTGAACTGTGTTCAGCTTCCATTCTGTCTCCACTTGGATCTTCCAACCATTCTGTTGTATCAGTTAAGATAAAAATGAATGTAATAAGTCCTCAGATGTACCTTTCTATCATACAGTATAGCGATACTCTATGGCTGACTGGGATAGCTTCCGTACATTTATATCAGATCTACCTCTGCGTTCCATGTTTAAAAAGGATGTGTCCTCTATAGTATCAGACCTGATGGAATGGTTAATTGTAGGTAGAGACCGTTTCATACCCTCGAAAAAAATTCCAGCAAAAACCTAACAGCCGTGGTTCTCTCTAGAAAGTGCTGCTGCCATTGCGCACAGAAATCACTTTTTTCCATTGCTTCCAATGTAATAGATGTACTGAGACTAAAGCCACTTTCAGGACTGCCAGCAACCACTGTAGAAAAGTAATAAAGAAAACAAGAGAGTTGTATGCTCAGTCTGTTGAGTCCAAAGTAGCTGAGCAGCGGCTTGGTTCCCACCAGTTTTGGCAAATGAGGTAATCTCGTCAGCATCAGACAAAGCCAAACTCTTTGCCAAGAACTTTGCAGCTAATTCTACCCTTTGCGACCAAGGCCACCAGCCTCCAATATTTCCTCTTGTATCAGAAAACACATTATGTGATATACAAATATCTGTACGTGATGTTGCCAAGCTAATCAAAAACCTTGATTCCAGTAAAGCAACTGGCCCTGACGGTATTCCAATTATAGTACTCAAAAGACTTCAACCAGAACTACCGCTCACCGTTACAAAACTGTTTAAGAGATTTGCTTCCCATAATCCTAGAAAATCTCATCAGTATGCCATGTAATTCAGGTGATCGCTCATCTCCCTCTCAGTACAGGCCAATAAGTCTCCTGTGCGTCATGAGTAAGTTGCTGGAATCTGTGTTAAATAGACAAGTAATCAACCATCTCAACCAAAATAACCTTCTTAGTGACACGCAATACGGTTTCCGTTTTGCTAGATCTACAACAGATGTGCTTACAGTTATATCTCATAGGATTAGCGAATCTCTCGGTGAAGGCAACCTTTCTAGGGCAATTGCTCTTGACATATCAAAGGCCTTTGATAGAGTATGGCATAAAGGTTTACTTCACAAGATCTCCAGCTATGGTATAGCTGGAAATGTCTTCTCAGTTATTAAATCATTTCTCTCTGATAGGTTCACAAGAGTAGTGGTTGATGGGCAGAAATCAGAAGCTCTCAGTATTAATGCTGGAGTCCCTCAGGGATCCATCCTGGTCCCAACTCTTTTCCTGATCTACATTAATGATCTTCCAAATCACATCCTTACATCATTCGTAGACATTTATGCTGATGACACTACTATCTAAGACCATAAACCACCAAGTTCTTTCTGATTCTCTCTTCTCTGATCTTGAGCAAGTGGTACAATGGGGGAAGAGGTGGCTTGTTACTTTTAATGCATCTAAAACCATGCTTTTACCTTTACATCATCAACGCTCTGATCTCCATCTGGCATCAATTGAAATGAATGGCTCTCGTCTTGGGGAGGCCTCATGTTTTGGCAACTTCTGGGCTTGACCTCTTGAACTTAAATGAAGCACATACATTAAATCCATTGTCAAAGCTGCTGGAAAAATGGTGGGATCCTTCTATCGATCCAGTAGATATCTCACTGCTGATGCAATTCTCTATCTATATAAGAGCCAGGTACATCCAAGGATGGAATACTATTGCCACATTTGGGCAGGAGCTGCTAGAAAGGACTTATCCTGTCTTGATAGAGTTCAAAATAGACTTTATAGCCTTGTCGGGGATGTCCTTTTCTCTTCCCTGCAACCTCTTTCTCACAGAAGAGATGTTGCGAGTCTGTCTGTGCTTTATCGTTATTTTCATGGCAAGTGCTCGGCTGAACGTCAGTCTATGGTTCCCCCTCGCCAAACTTTCACAAGAAACATCCGTCTAGCAGAAATCACTATCAATAATCCCCTCCACTCTTTACCTGTGCCTAAACCTTAACATAGATTCCATGAACAAAGCTTCTTTCTTAGAACTGCACGCCTATGGAATTGTCTTCCGTTTTCCTGCTTTCCAGCTGACTACAATATGGTTGTCTTCAAGTCTAACGTAAACAAGTTTTTGATGAGCCGTTCCATATAAGTTAACAAATTTACTGAATTTCCATTACTAACGATTACTATATTGTCCAATTTCTACTGTACACTCTTTAACCTTTATCCTCGAATGGCCCCTTGGCTTTGATAAGCGGTGATGCCTGTGTAAAAAAAAATATATATATACTTCTATCTAGCACAAATTTTGATTAGGGTAAATTATTGGAAAAAAAAATTGTCCATGTCTCCACATTCCTGCTAAATGGGCTGAAACTGGGTGGTTATTTTATGCTCAATTTATATAGTCATCCGTCATCTATATATCTATAAAAGTGAATGTGTCTGTGTATCTGTGTGTCTGTGACGTACCTGGCTCTTATATAGATAGAGAATTGCATCAGCAGTGAGATATCTACTGGATCGATAGAAGGGTCCCACCATTTTTCCAGCAGCCTTGGCAACGGATTTAATGTATGTGTTCCATTTAAGATCTAGAGTAAAGGTCAAACCCAGAAGCTTGCCAAAACATGAGGCCTCCATAAGACGAGAGCCATTCATTTCAACTGATGCCAGATGGAGATCAGAGCGTTGATGATGTAAAGATAAAAGCTTGGTTTTAGATGCATTAAAAGTAACAAGCCACCTCCCTACGCAATAGCTTTGTTAATTTTAAGTCCACACACTCGAAATTTGATATACAGGGTACTGAGATTTGGGAAAATCTTTATAATCCATTTTTGGCCAGAAATTTGGCTTTTAAGGAGTCAAAGTTCAACGAATTGACCTTTGAAAACTCTACCAAACTCCTCCGCCAAATTTTGGTTATAAACACTTGAAATTTTAGATATAGGTTCCTTGGACATGGATCTAACTTAATAACTTGACTTGATTCCCAAGCAATAAATGTTAAGGGGTCATAATAAGGGTCAAAATTAAAAAAAAAAAATTGACCTCTGCCGTCTCTACCAAATTACTCAGAAAGTTTCTGTTTTTATTTATTTATTTATTTTTTGTTTTTTTTACATGGAGGTCACCACTTGTCAAGGCCCGGAGGCCACTCAGGGATAAAGGTTATTGCATATACAGTAATCAATGAGATAGTATTGTAGTAATCATTAGTATTGGAGATTTGATAGTGTCTTATTTAAGGTGGCGGTTTGTCAGGAGTTTGTTTATGTTGGACTTGAAGACATCCAAGTTGTAGTTAGGTGGGAAACAGGCAAACGGCGCAAATAAAGAGTGGGGGAAATTATTGACAGTAGTTTCAGCCAGACAGGTGTTTCTCGTGAAAGATTGGCGAGAGGGGACGAGAGATTTGAGCTCAGACGAGCACTTTCCATGGAAATAACGATAAAATAAAGATAGGCTCGCAACATCTCTTCTGTGGGAGAGAGGCTGCAGGGAAGAGAAAAGTGCATCCCCCAATAAGCTATGTAGTCTCTTTTGTAGTCTGTCAAGGCAGTATAGGCTGTTTTTAGCAGCTCCTGCCCAGATGTGGCAGCAGTACTCCATCCTTGGACATACTTAGCTTTTATACAGATAGAGAATTGCATTAGTAGTGAGATATCTTTTGGAGCGGTAGAAGGATCCCACCATTTTCCCAGCGTCCTTGGCAACAGACCTAATGTACGTGTTCTATTTCAGATCAGGAGTAAAGGTCAAACTCAGAAGCTTATCAAAACATGGAGCCTCCCCAAGACGAGAGCCATCCATTTCAATTGATGCCAGATGGGGATCAGAGCATTCATGATGTAAAGATAGAAGCTTGGTTTTGGATGCATTAAAAGTGATCAGCCACCTCTTCCTCCATTGTACCACATACTCAAGATCAGAGGAGAGAGAATTAGACAGAACTTTGTCATTTATGGCCTTTTTTGTGTTGTCATAGATGGTCGTGTCATCAGCATAGATGTCAACGAATGATTTTAGTATGTGTTTTGGGAGATCATTGATTTAGATCAAGAAGAGAGTTGGACCCCTGAGGAACTCCAGCATTAATACTGTGGGCCTGGTCTAAACATTTGAAATTTGACATGAATGGTATTCAGAGATAGGGCAAGCTTTTTAATCGGTTTGGGTCGAAAATTTTTAGTTACCAATATATAAATGTATGTATGTGTTGCATACTGGTCTTATTAAGATGACGATGACATGTAATACAATTGGATTAGGGGAGATAGATAGAAGAGTGATACATTTATACACTTCTGTGAATGCTTCTATAACATATTTTAGAGAGGAGAAGGGTTATCAGTTCTTTTATCACAGGAGGGGACATTCATTATCAAGATGAGTGTGGGAACATTTATATGAGTTCATATAAATGGTTCACAATACCTTTGTTTGTTGAGAATGACACAACACAAGACGCAATTACAAAATGATGATGTTCCTTTTATTTCTTCGACCGGTCAATGAAGACATTCCAGAAATTCAAAGTCACTACATGATTTCAACTTCTAACCCTTCGCTTCTAAAGGGGGATTCCTTCTGACTCGACTCTCCTGTCTGACCCTGTCAACTATGTCCAACCCTGTCCCCTTGTCTCACTAAAACTAGCCAACTATATTGAGAACTCATCTCTTAACCATGACGTCATTGCATGGCTAACAACGTGCAGATCGATCCCATGGCCTGGACATGCTTCACGTGTCTCGTTCCCCCATATCCGAGCATGTGCTCGACTCACGTAGTCCTGAACTCATGTGCACTGTTCACACATATTCTCTAACCTATTTTTCGACATGTTTGACATTTTCTATTGTTCGCTTCTAGATAACTTTATTTTAATTTAATTTTCATAAACAGAATTGAATCATCAAATTCCTTTTTCACAATAACATTTCTAAACAATCGAATTCCTTTTCAAACACCCATATCTGCTATTTATTTTAAAACTAACAATCAGAATTCTCCTGAATATTAATTCCAAACCTAACTTCCCAGGTTCGAATTCTCGGTCTATCCTATCTCATTTTTACTTACTTACAAGAACAGGGGACTTGTTCTCGTAACATATGTATGTTTACATGTCTGCCTAAAACTTTCGACAGAGGCGACGGATTTTACCAAGATCAGTATTGTTTTGAAGTTCAGCCTTTCAGACAGCAAATATCGAAAAATTGGCTAAAAACATTAATATCTTCACCTTCAACTGGGCACTTTTTTACAGGGGGGGTCGCTTTTTTCGCCGATATTTTTGAAAGTTATCCTCTCCTTTCGGTTGTCTAGCCTTAATTTAAACACAAGTCACTTCATGTTTGGCAGTGATTGTAACAGCAAAGACGTCAGATGTTTTACCCGTTCTTTTCCTCCTTCTGGTACGGTTTTGAGCCTGCCTTTCTACTACCACTTTTTTTTTTTTTTTTTTTTTTTGCTTAACATACACATCCAACCACCCAGGCAACGCCGGGCTGAAATGCTAGTTCTAATTCTAAAAAAAAAAAAAATTTTATTAAAATTTTTTTTTTTTTAGATTTTCTCCTGCTAATTGAAAGTAAAATGTAGTTTGTTAAAATATTGTTAAAAGTATTAAATTACCAGTGTCCCAGCTGTGGCCTGGTAAAATAGAAATAAAGAAATAAAATAAAAGTTTAAATAAATAAGTATTAATTTTGTAAAAAAAGACACCTATGAGCAAATTTTGTTAAGAAAGACAGGTGTTAGTGTTCTGGTATCATATGTTCTGTTCTTGGTATGTGATAGAGAATTTCTGTAAACAATTCCTTCTAGAGTGAGTGGATGTTTCTTTTGTTATGGTAAATGTTTCATTGTTTGGATAAAATATAAGTGGAAAAAGTTAGTAGTGAAAGTGTGATGGTAATTTTTTTTTTTTTACACGGTGATCACCACTTATCAAGGCCCGGAAGCCACTCAGGGATAAGGGTTATTGCAAGTACATTACGTTAGTGTGGAGATTTGATGAAGTGTTTACTTAAGGGGGCGGTTCATTAGGAATTTGTTAACGTTGGACTTGAAGACATCCAAGTTGTAGTCCGGTGGGAAGCAGGCAGATGGAACAGAGTTCCACAGGCGTGCAGTTCTAAGAAAGAAGCTGTGTTCATGGAATCCGCGTTTTGATTTAGGCACAGATATAGAGTGGGGGAAATTTTTCACAGTAGATTCAGCTAGACGGATGTTTTTCATGAAAGATTGGCGAGGAGGGACCAGAGATTGGAGTTCAGACGAGCATCTGCCATGGAAATAACGATAAAACAAGGATAGGCTCGCAACGTCTCTTCTGTGGGAGAGAGGTTGCAGGGTAGAGAAAAGGGCATCCCCTACTAAGCCACGAAGTCTATTTTGTACTCTGTCAAGGCAGGATAGGCTGTTTTTAGCAGCTCCTGCCCAGATATGACAACAGTATTCCATCCTTGGACGTATTTGGCTTTTAATGAACAAATTGTTTTGAATTCGCCTAAAAAGAAATCTTTGTAGACTGAGACAGAAACTATTCTGTATTGAAGAAAGAGAAGTATTTCTTTTAAGTGAACCCACAGCCTAAAATCTAAAATGATTTTTGTTTGTTTTTTAATGTTTGTAGCTAATATGTTTTCAAGTTGTAACCTATTTTCATGATGACGTCATTTGTTATGATCGCTAGCAAGCATGTTGTTGATTTTGTTAATATTTGATTAAAAGTCGTTCAAAATTTAAATTCATATAATGAAAAGAAAAAGACAAATAATTATTCAATTCTAAGTAAATTTAAATAAATGAAATCATGAAAAAGGTGGGGGGGGGCGTGTTGGCCTAACAAAGACAAAAATTTGAATTTGGCATGTAGGAAAACAAACAATTCATTCAATTTTAAGTAGATCGAAGTAGATGAAAGCAATGCAAAATGAAGAAATTAAAGGTTTTTATTGACTTCTTCATAAAGTATATTTAAACTACGAAATGGTTAAAAATGTGGAAGAAAATATAATTTTAATTTGATGTGACTTTTTGTAATCTATCTATCTATATATCTATAAAAGTGAACGTGTGTGTGTGTGTGTACATTTCCCTGCGCATTAACTTTGCGTTTTGAGAAAGTGTTTGTGATCGGTTTTCGGTCAGAAATTTGGCTGTTAAGGGGTCAAAGTTCAACGATTTGACTTTTGAGAACTTTACCAAACTCCTCCGACAATTTTGGGTCTAAAAAATTGAAATTTTAGATATAGGTTCTTTGGACATGGATCTAACTTAATAACTTGATTTGAGCCCAAACAATAAATATTAAGGGGGTCATAATAGGGGTCAGAGTTAAAAAAAAAAAAAAAATTGATCTCTGCGGTCTCTACCAAATTACTCAGACAATTTCTGGTCTAAACATCTGAAATTAGACATGAAGGGTATTCAGAAATAGGGCAAGCTTTTTAATCGGTTTGGGTCGAAAATTTTTAGTTACCAATATATAAATGCATGTATGTATGTTTGCATGTCTGCCTAAAACGTTTGACAGAAGCGACGGATTTTTACAAGATCAGTATCATTTTGAAGTTCGACCTTTCAGACGACAAATATCGAAAAATTGGCTAAAAACATTAATATCTTCACCTTCAACTAGGCATTTTTTTACAGGGGGTGGTCGCTTTTCCCCCCGATATTTTTGAAAGTCATCCTCTCCTTTCGATTGTCTAGCCTTAATTTAACATAAGTCACTTCTGGTTTGGCAGTGGTCAAAACAGCAAAGATGTCAGGGTTTTTTTCCCATTCTTTTTCTCCTTTGCGGTATGAGTTCGAGCGTGTCTTCCTACTACAACTTTTTTTTTTTTTTTGCTCAACATATACATTCAAACACCCGGGCAACGCCGGGCTGAAATGCTAGTATATTTCTATAAATTCGTATTTCTTTTGTGTGTGTATATTAAAAATTCTCTTTTCTATTTATTGTATTTATTTGCTTCCCCACGAAAGCAAATTAGACACAAGGTCGTTTTTAATGTGGGGTTAAACCAGCTCCCCTAAAACAAGGGTAAAAAGGGAGAACTCTGGCAGTATCCAAAAAATAGTAATTGTCTCAGTATGGAGGGTTTCCCCTACATTGAACAAAGACCAATTAATTTATGTGCAACATCTGCAAAACAGATACTAGACTTTGATCCTGGCCCGAAGGCCAAGAACAACAGAAAAAAGGTAAGATATTTATTTGCTCCTCCACCAAGCAAATAAGGCACAAGGCCGATTTTTAATGTGAGGAGTAAAGGGGAAATGGGGACCAGCTCCCTGGGGAGTAGGGGAGCTGGATAGTGACAATTGGTATGAAGGGTTGCTCCTACATATGTGAGGTTGCCCCCACATATGGTCTTTGCTTGCAGTATCTGCCAGAACAGCTACTACACTTTGATACCGGGCCTGAAGGCCAAGAACAACAGAAAAAAGGCAAGCCTCTTTTCTATTTAAATATTTATTCAGAAAGAAAAATTACATACTTTACAAAATTTTTTTTGAATGGAAATTATATAAAATGTGCAAATGATTCTTTTTAAATGTGGCATGGGGCCAAAAAGGGTGTGGGGGCGGGGGTCGTCCACTTGGTCTATTCCCTATAACTAGTTGCAGTCACCACAATACCGCATTCAGTCTAGGGATGGATCTACTTAAAGCCCCAGATGACATGAACAATATTTACAAGCTTTTTTTTTTTTTTAACCAATGACTTTAAAAAAATTTTTTTTTTTTTATATTATGATTTTTATTTACAATGCAACAATGAAAGATGGAAATGGTGATGCGTATGATATATGCGGGTGATGGGCGGGGGAAATGAAAGCCTTAAAATACCCCAAAATAAAGAAAAATAACAGTAATAAAAAACAAATGAACCAAATAAAACATTAAAGGATGAATGTGTTAATGAGGACCCACCCTTACCTATTTAATTTTGAAATGCTTCCTGTTTTCCGGTATCAGCCGAAAACAAGGGAGCACTTGCTAAAAGGAAATGGGCACAACTACGGACAAAATAAAGGGGGAGCATGGGCATATTCGGTGACCTCCAAGAAAAATACCATTTGGACGGGTTTGGACTAAACGGGTTCTTTGGAGGTATTCTAACACCTAAAATAAAGATTGGGGACATGGAGCTCATTTATACCAACTAGCTAAGCTCACAGATGCTTCGACCTTGGTCTGTACCTCCGACCAATTCTTATCAAGACAGAGACTGGGTCCAAACCAAACATCAAGGATCCTGACTGGGCCATCAGTCCAGACAAATACGCCAGGCAGAGCATTCACTCCCCGCCAAGCGGCCAACCTCAGGCCAACAGATTTGCTGAGATTGACTACGGCCCCTGTAACTTTTTTATAACGCTTGAGAGCCTTAATCACTGTAATAATATCAACAACGCTCAAAACAAATACGGTGACATCATCGGCAAACGTGGAAGCCCTGGCTCGCGCACCGCTAGAAAGAGCAATACCATGCAGGGCCGGTCCAGCCACCCTGGACCTCATGTTCCTAAGGAATGGTTCTAACGCGAGGACATATAACATGGACGACAGCGGACACCCCTGTTGCACCGAACGAGAAACCATGATCCGCGCCGACCGCACCCCGTTGACCTGCACAACTGCCATTGGCTGAGCATACAAAATGAAGATCAATCTGCAGAAGCCGGACCTAAAGCCGGCGGTCTCTAAAACAGCCATCAGGAAACGATGATCAACCCTATCAAACGCCTTGGACTGATCTAAATCGTGACTTCGGTGTCGTCTTCTAGGTTTTCTAGGACTGTACGAATCAAATGCAAATTGTTTTGAATTGATCTTCCTTTCACGGCGTAGTTCTGATCCGGTTCGATCAAGTCAGTGATAACAACCTGCAAACGATTCGCAAGAACTCGGGCCAGGATTTTCAAGTCCGTATTCAACAACGTGATGGGCCTAAAATCATCCAACCCCCCAACATGTGTGTCCTTCTTCTTCGTCAGAAGTGTGACCACGTCTTTGGTAACCTGACTCGGGATGGATCCCGTGTCAAACACACCTGTCAGAATCGGAACAAACATGTGCGACAACCTCAAGAACAGCTGGTAGGGCAGTCCATCGAGTCCTGGTGATCTATTATAGGCGACCTGCTTCATAGCAGCTATGACCTCACACTCTGTAACCCGACCATCACAACTAGCCGCTTGGGCCGCCTCCAGGCGGGGCGAGCCAGCCAAATAGTTGCCAAACTCCTGGACGCAGAGTCTGGACAGCTGTGCGAAGCGATCTTCAAAGTGCACTCAAAACCGCTCGCAAATCTCCCGAGCTGACACTAAGGAGTCTCCTTCCGGACTCTGAATCTTACGAATGTACCTATCCGATTTGCGCCCGAGCGAATAGACTCGTTCTGATTTGTCAACATTCACAGCTTCGTTGGGCATCTTTTTAATTCTAGCCTTAACTACCTGGCCCTGATATCGCTCACTAGCCAAGTCCAGGTCCACCTTAGCTAGGTCTATCTCTAGGGAATCCCCTCCTGCTACCCCCGGGATAGTCTATCCTCTAGACGCTTCTCTGCCTTGGCCCTATCTAGGGCGAGGCATTGGCCATATTTGACAGAGATGTTTCTAATACTAGATTTGGCGTTTACCCACCACCTCCGCCCGGTAACCGCCCCCACTAATCCCTTCTTGATGTGTTCAGTTAGCTTTTCCCGGGAGTCATCTATCTCCAGTAAGGAGGTATTTAACTTCCAGTACCCGGCTAACTTGGGGTTCCTATCAAAATCTAACCTGGCCACAAGTAGTTTGTGGTCAGAGTGGCCTAACCAGTGGAATGTGGGACAAGATATGTATTCTACATTGCCACTTCTAACTAACAACCGATCCAAATAAGTACTTGAAACGGAAGGCCTGCTAGAGAGCCATGTCCACATCTCCCGCCCCGGATGATCCACCCGATACCTGTCTACCAGATCGCATCTAGCCATCAGGTCCAACAAACTGGTTTCTCACTCTTCTGTCCCTCTAGTCCCGCCCACCTTATCTACCCTGGGATCAAAGATGGGATTCCAATCACCTACTAGGACTAACCGTTCCGAACCCCCGAGAAACACCTCCAACTGCCGAAAAAAGGAAACCCGCTCCCGTACACAATTGGGCGCATACACCACGACGACTCAAAACGCTCTATTTGCAACGGCAACATCGGCCAAAATCAGTCTACCATCAGCATCCGCATGAACAACGCTAAACATTGTAGAAAGGGTGCGCCTAACTAACAAAGAAACCCCCCTTGGCTATCACCCTATGCTGAAAATATATATATATATATATTTATTTAAATACTAGCTGTACCTGGCCACGCGTTGCTGTGGCTCAGTTTGTTAAATGGAACACATTCCTCAAGAATTTGCATTTTGTTCTTTATTTGCTTTTATTATTTTTTGAAAATTTTTTAATCAATAAAAGTTATTTTTTCCCCAGAAAAAAAGATTAATTTTTTACCATAAATTGTTAGGTGAAAGTTTTTTTTTCAGGAAAACTTGCACTTTTTTTTTAAAAGAAATTTGTCAGTAAACGTTTCTCTTTGAAAACGGAATTTGTATTATAAAAAGAACAGATGAATGCTTTACATGAACACTGCAAATAATTATGTGAATGTAGAGAAAAGTTCAATTCTTTTTTTCATGAGAATATACAAATTATTTTCTTTTTAACAGATGTTAAGAAAATAAACAGAAAAATACTTCCATCATTAATTATGCAGAAAAATCAATAAAATGTTGATTTAGTGTTTCAACATCATGCTTATAAATTATGATAAAGCTTGCTGAGTATGCGCTGTTCTATGGTTGTTGTAAAAATGGAACAGAAACTTAAATTTCGCTTCGTTTTAATCTTTCTTAATTTTTTAATTGTGCCCCTCCAAACGAATATAATCAAAACAGTAACATTCAACTATTGTACTTTATGTATATAAAACACAAAATATTTATTCAAAAAAAAAAAAAAAGAGTTAATAATGAAAGGGAAATAATTCCTTTTTTAAACGGAAAAGTCAGTTTGGTATATCTTTTTGTTATTTTTTACATAAGTCCAGCTTTCACATTGGAAATGTCGACATTTATAGGTTGTCGGGTACGTTTACAACGAATAAACACTCCAATCTAGTAGATGTATCAGAATTTTTGTAGGAATTTTTGACACCCCTATCACGAAACTGCAAATAAAATATAAAAAACTCGTAATTTCTCTTTTAAAAGTGGGTTGTTTATTTTCTTTATGGATTATACTTCCAAAATAAACTATTGAAGTTGTTTTAAAAGTAATAGAAATATTTTTTATTTTTTAAAAAACAGTAATGAATTTTACGAACTCAATATTTTTCAATTTTTAAGCTTTTTATCAAAATTTTTCTATTGATTCTATTTTTACGATATTTTCAGGATCAATGTGAAATTTTATGCTTTTTCCAATAAACCGAATATAATAATTTAGACAAACGTTTTTTTTTTAATTCACGCCCCCCCCCCCCATTTTCAAGAACTTATTAAAAAGTAAATAATTAATTTACACACCAAAATTTTATATATCACAAATTGAAGAGAAAAGGTCAATAAATAATATATTCAAATTTAAAAAAAAAAGTAGTGTTTTTTAGAAATTTACCTGTAAAGTTTGAAGTTTTTTTTTTTTTTAAACCACGTTGTTTGTTTTTTCTTTTGTTTTTTTTGTTTAATGAAACCTTGGTCCTTGCTCATTTAATTGAAAAAAATTAGGGCTTGAATTACATTTTTCGAGTAGTTATAAGCTTGGAAAGACAGGGGGTCGAATAATTCACACCTCCCATTTTGAAATGTCTATTAAAAAGTAAATAATTAATTTACTCACCAAAGTGTTATATATCACAAATTGAAGAGAAAAGGTCAATAAATAATATATTCAAATTTAAAACAAAAAAGTAGTGTTTTTCAGAAATTTACCTGTAAAGTCCGAAGTGTAAAACCTTTTTTTTTTTAAAAACACGTTGTTTGTTTGTTTTTTTTTTTGTTTTTTTTTTAAGGAAGCCTTGGTCCTTGCTCCCTTAATTGAAAAAAATTAGGGCTTGAGTTACATTTTTCGAGGAGTTATAAGCTTGGAAAAACGGGGTGGAATTATTTACTATTTTTCACGAAATTTCTGACACATCTACCAATCTACCCATGTTAAGAACGGCTTTCGGAATAGACATCCCTAACCTTGCCAGCATACCCGAAAAGCTATAAAAGTTGATGTGTCGAATGTGAACGATGAGTTGGACGTAATGTAAAAATGTACCGAATTTAAAAGGGAACGAAATTCAAATTTACGTTCCATTTTTACAACACCCGTAAAGCAGAGCATTCTATGCAAATTTTACATAACTTACTGTATTAATGCTATTTTTTTAAGCCAAAAAAAAAAATATTTAGGTTTGGCTATAAATTCCTAAACTTTTTTCACCGTAAATAATTTAGGTGACTGAAATAGGAATCTAGTTGAATCTTTAATTTCCTGAATAGTATGCGAGAATTCATTTTTCTTCGAGTTATATCGAATTCATTAATACGGATTTAGGGGCTTTTTTCGTAATGTTACTGTAAAAATTATGTTTTATTGTTACAAATTACGATGCTTTAAAAAAAATCAAAAATAAATTCTTGCGTTTTTTATTTACTACTAAAAACCATAACTTTAGTAAAGGTATTTTTTGTTTAAACAAAATAATACATTTCCACTAAAGTTTAAGTCAAAATAATTAGTTCATTATATTCTGCGATCATTATTTGATAAATACTGAAATTTTCATTAAAATTGGTTAATTTCCTGATTTTTGGTGAATTTTTAAGTAAAGGGAGGGGTAAAAATGTTTATACACTTTGAGCGTCGGCATTCATTGTCTGTCCCTACTATTTTTCGATGAATATTTGATAGCAAAGCGACCAGGTGTGGTTAATTTAAATCAAATTTCA
>NC_136507.1:2520050-2530050 GCF_053919585.1 Euprymna scolopes | reverse complement strand
GTATATATATATATATATATATTCATACATACATATATATTTATATATATATATATTTATATATTTATTTACCAGTGGTAAAAAAACCGGACTAAAGTGCTCAATGTGTAGTCAGAGCAGTATATAGGAAATTTATTACTGTGAGTCCAGAATGAGTTTACAAATTGTTTCAACTAGAGGAAAATCCTCAAAGAGAGGAAAAATCCAACTAGCATCATCAGAATTCATAGATGGACTAAGTTATAAAGTCAAATAAAAATGGAAAGATCATAGATAAAGGGGAGTTAGAAAAGAAGGGGGAGTGGTGGGGAGAGGACGTTGGAGTTTAAAGTAGTAGGAGTGTATTAAAAAAAGAGAGGGGTTTATAATTAAATATTAATTATGTGTAAATTCTTATATACGTGTTTTTTAACAGTTTAAACTTAAAAGACGCTACTTTTGTTGATAACGGCATAAGTAACAGTTAATTTAAAGGATCACCATGGCAACAGGTTGGAAAGTTAATGTTAGTGAAGGAACGGGTTGAAAATGGGGTTTAAAGTAATTTAGCCGGGCGGAGAGAGATTGAAAGATATTTATTGTTTATAAAATGGAAAGAAAAAGAAAAGGAAAAATAAGTTAATGAATTATACTTTACAGGTTTATTTTAATAGTGTGATGATATATATAATTAAATATAATAAATAAATTAGCCGGGCAGGTAGAAATAATACGTTACAGGTTTATTTTAATAAAATAAAATAGGTGAAGGAACGGGTTGAAAATGGGGTTTAAAGTAATTTAGCCGGGCGGGGAGAGATTGAAAGATATTTATTGTTTATAAAATGGAAAGAAAAAGAAAAGGAAAAATAAGTTAATGAATTATACTTTACAGGTTTATTTTGATAGTGTAATGATATATATAATTAAATATAATATATATATAAATAAATAGCCGGGCAGGTAGAAATTATACATTACAGGTTTATTTTAGTGAAATAAAATAAAATAGGTGAAGGCTTAAGTAAGTAACTTAAATAATAGAAAAAAAAAACATTTTTAATAAGTAACACACAAATATAAGCACACGCATAAATATGTACAGCAAATGCACATACGTAAATGGGGGAAAAGCACATGCGTGATCACACATACATATATATATATATATATATATATATATATACATATACATATATACACAAACATACATATACAAACACATATATATATATGTACACATACACAGATACGTAAAAATACACGCATATATACACATATAAACACATATGCAAGTACACATACATCTAGATGCAAACACTTACACATACATATATATATACATATACATATACATACATATATATACATATAAATATAAATTAGCTGGGAGGGGGGGGAATTGAAAAATATTTTATAAATAATTTTTAAATTTTCAGGCGTTGTAGTTGAAGGAAAGAGAGAAAGAGAAAAATATAAATTAATGAATTATAAGTTACAAGTTTATTTTACTAATATAGAAATAGGTAAGAATATCAGTAAGTTAATCAAATAATAAAATTCATAAAATTATTAGGGAGATATTTATAATAAGTGAATAAAACACATACACACAGAAAAACACACACACAAATATACATGTAGAAGATACGTAACCAAATACAAATATATATAAAAAAAACACATACATATACACACATATAGAAGATACGCACAAACACAAATACATATATATACATACATATACACACACACATATATATACACACATATAAATACATACATACACACACATATACATACATATACAAACACACACACATACACATGCACACACGCACATATATATATACATGTGCACATATATATACACATATATATATATATATAAATTAGCTGGGCAGGAAGAAATTGAAAAAATTAATTTTTTGTTTTTAATTTATTATTTATAGTTTTTTGAATTGTCGGGCGTTAAGTTGGAAGAAAGGAATGAGAAATAGAAGGGTAAATAGGTGAATTATACGTTATAGGTTTATTTAATAAAGTAAAAAAACTAAGGATATAAGTAAGTAAATTAAATAATAAAAATTAATATAATTATTAATAAAATGTAGATAGTAAGTAGATAACAAAAACACACAAATGCATACACATGAGTACACATGTAAAAAATACACACATAAATGGGGGAGAAGCATGTGCTTGAGTATATGTACAAACACAAATACGAAAAATATGTAAATAAGCTTCGTGTTAAAAAATATATGATAATTATTATTGAAAGAATTAGTAAGAGGTAAATATAAGAGAAAAGCGTATTATATATGTTATATGTAGATGGTAAATTAAATAATTAATTAAAATAGAAGGTAAGTAAATGATTAGTTGTTAACAAGTAGATAATAGACCGAGAGGCAAGTCGAAGGATACCAATTGTGATAAGTACGTAATTGAAATAATAGAAATCGAGACCTGATTATGGAAATAGCCAATAAGAGACTATGGGGCGAGAACCTTTAAATAATGACATAAGGAGTGATTAAGGCAAAGGGGGGGGGGTTACAAAAATGAGTTTGGTAAAGAGAGATGTAGCTAAAATATGGTGGGATAAATAGGTGGGGGTTCTGTGGAGGGGTTCTTTTAAAATGAATGGGGGACTATATAGTTTAGGTTGTAAATAGGGTGTGTGTAATTCGTTAGTGTTAGATTTTAGGGGTGGGTTATAGTTATTATTAGAAGGGTGAGAAGTTGCTTAAGAGGTGGGATTTATAATGTTTACAATTAAGTGAGGTTTCAGTTTTTTTATTTAGAAGTTTATCTCTATCTCTAAAATTAGTAATCAGTAATTTTTCAGTTAAGCATAAATAACATGGGGAGTTTAGTGATTTACAGGTACTAGCTCTATTAAGAATTTCCCAGCTAATAATTGGGGTGAGGTTGTTTCGGGTAAGTAGTAGATAGTGGTTAGTTAATGAAGTACTATTTGGGTGGTTGGGGTTATTTAGGGAGCATTTATGCACTCTAAATCTGTCTTTGAACGTGGTGCTTGAAAGGCCAATGTAAAATTTTTTGTTTTGTGGGTCTTCAGCAGGGGCAATAGTTGCTTTGTAAACCACATTTGTTGAGAGACAATTTTGCTGGAGCGGGCATTGGGGTTTGTTAAGGCAGTTACAATTATTTTGACCATTGTTATTATAGTTGTGGTTATTTAGTATTTTATTGTTGTGTTTTTTAATTTTATTTTCTAGATTATTTGTGCAACTGTAGCTAAGCTTAATAGTGTTCTTATTAAAAATTTTATGTAGAATATTACTGGGGGGAAGTGGTGATTAAGAAGCATGAAGAATTTTTTACCTAATTTAGTTTTTATCATATTATTATAGGGAGGGTTAAACCAGAGGACTTTGCGGGATCTGTTATTCCTATTTGTATTGTTGGGTTTATTAGGGTCCAAGTATGTAATATTAGGGTTGGAATATCCAGATTCCTTTAAAGCATTTTCAAAGAAGGGTTTGTGTAGGTTAAAAATGCTGGAGTTAGATGAGTTTGTGCTAAGCCTTTTTTCTATTGATTTAGGGATATGTTTAATAATGTGTTTGGGGTGGTTGGACATAGGGTGTATATATAGGGGGTATGTATTATTTTTAGTGTATGGTTCATAAGTATTATTAGGGAGGTTAAAGGTAACATCTAGAAAATTTACTGTTTTTAAGTTGGAAGTTACTTCAATCTTTAGATCCATATTCTTCAGTTCCCTGATAATGTTCTTTTTAATGCCTTCGCACTTTGGGCCGCTTGCGTTTTCAACAATGATAAGGCCATCATCTCTGTAAAGTCCCACGTTGTTGTTGGGGATAAATTTTGTGATATTATATAGGATGAAAAGGCCTACTAAGTCAGTAGCCTCAACTGCATCAAAAGCACCCATCGCAAGGTCGAAGGAGGTAGGTTGGTCTTTTTTAGTCCATTGAGAGTCCTGGCTTAGTAGGACAGTTTTACGGCATTTCAGAATGATGTCAGTTTCAAATGGTTGAACATCGGAGAAGGTAGAAGCAAAATCCAAGACAGTGTCAAAAAGGTGTTTAGAAATAGAAGGGTAGTAATTAACTATGTCAAATTGAATAAATGCAGCCTTGTTCTTGTTAGGTATTCTTTTGAACCAATTAATGGTGTCTTCGGTGTTAATCCACTGGGTTAGGTTGAATTTATTTTTGATTTGTTTATTGATTCTTTCAAGAATTGTTTTGCTGATTCTGCCAATTTCGGGTCTGGTGGGGTTGATAAGCCTGGTTTGTGGTCTGGTACGGAAGTGTTCTTTATGGTCTTTTATGAGGAGGTATGCATTTTTAGTATCTAGCTTAGCTACCCTGTTGCTTAGGTTTAAAGTATCTGTGATTATTTTACTTTCTATATTAATGTCTTTGATTAAGTCAATATTTGATTTTTTGTATGTTGAGGTGAGATTATCATTTAGAAGTTTTAAGTATTTTTGTTTGGAGACTTTGTAGAAATTTTGTGATTTATCAGCCTTGAGGTATATTTGCTTAGATTTATCTATATCTTTAATTATTTTGTCCATGTGGAGTTGGAAAGGATTTTTTTGTTTACGGAAAGAAATGTGGTTAATAATATCTGTTAGATCCGTTTCAAAAGCGGCCAATTGTTCTATGTATGGAGCTGTGTTTTTGTTGGTAAATCCGTAGTGGTTGGTTGGATTAGCAGGATCTTTTTCTTTAAGGAAGAAGTAGGCCTTCCAGCGCATTTTTCTAATGAGTTCCTCCATTGTTCTTATAAGAATAAGAAAGTATTCATTTTTTGGTATCGTTGGAATGTTTTTGAGGGAGAGTCGGAAGTTGATCTTTTCCATTCTTATTTGTAAAGTATAATTCATTAACTTATTTTTCCTTTTCTTTTTCTTTCCATTTTATAAACAATAAATATCTTTCAATCTCTCCCCGCCCGGCTAAATTACTTTAAACCCCATTTTCAACCCGTTCCTTCACCTATTTTATTTTATTAAAATAAACCTGTAACGTATTATTTCTACCTGCCCGGCTAATTTATTTATTATATTTAATTATATATATCATCACACTATTAAAATAAACCTGTAAAGTATAATTCATTAACTTATTTTTCCTTTTCTTTTTCTTTCCATTTTATAAACAATAAATATCTTTCAATCTCTCTCCGCCCGGCTAAATTACTTTAAACCCCATTTTCAACCCGTTCCTTCACCTATTTTATTTTATTTTATTAAAATAAACCTGTAACGTATTATTTCTACCTGCCCGGCTAATTTATTTATTATATTTAATTATATATATCATCACACTATTAAAATAAACCTGTAAAGTATAATTCATTAACTTATTTTCCTTTTCTTTTTCTTTCCATTTTATAAACAATAAATATCTTTCAATCTCTCTCCGCCCGGCTAAATTACTTTAAACCCCATTTTCAACCCGTTCCTTCACTAACATTAACTTTCCAACCTGTTGCCATGGTGATCCTTTAAATTAACTGTTACTTATGCCGTTATCAACAAAAGTAGCGTCTTTTAAGTTTAAACTGTTAAAAAACACGTATATAAGAATTTACACATAATTAATATTTAATTATAAACCCCTCTCTTTTTTTAATACACTCCTACTACTTTAAACTCCAACATCCTCTCCCCACCACTCCCCCTTCTTTTCTAACTCCCCTTTATCTATGATCTTTCCATTTTTATTTGACTTTATAACTTAGTCCATCTATGAATTCTGATGATGCTAGTTGGATTTTTCCTCTCTTTGAGGATTTTCCTCTAGTTGAAACAATTTGTAAACTCATTCTGGACTCACAGTAATAAATTTCCTATATATTTATATATATATATTTATATATTTTTAAGTATATTTATGTATATTTATATATTTTTAAATATATATATATATATATATATATTTACATATATTTATATTTTTATATTCTTATATATATATATTTCTATATATATTTCTATATATTTCTATATATTTATATATATATATATATATAAATATATATTTATATATATAAATATATATATATTTTTATATATATATTTATATATTTTTAAATATATATATATGTACATATATTTATATTTATATATTCTTATATATATATATATATTTTTATATATATATATATATATGTTTATATATATATATTTATATATATATAAATATATATATTTATATATATATTAATATATATATTTATATATATATATATGTAAATATGTATATATTTATATATATATATATATATATATATATATATATATATATATATATATATATATATAGTAATTTATAAAATATATATGGCGATTACGCTACACTGAATATTCGGTGTTTCATACACTCGTGGATGAAACGCCGTTTTCAGCACTTATTAAAGTGTACGTATAAATCTATACTTTCGTATATTCAGTTTATTTGAGTAAATGAAGTAGTTATATATATATATTTATATATATATATATTTATATGTATATATTATATATATATATTTATATATATGTATATTTATGTATATTTATATATATGTATATTTATGTATATTTATATATATTTGTGTATATTTATATATATATATATTTACATAGATATATATATATATTTACATGTGTATATATATACGTATATATAAATATAGTTGTATATGTATATATGTACATATAGATATAGTTATATATGTATATATATACATATAGATATATTTATATATGTATATATATACATATAGATATATTTATATATGTATATACATATAGATATATTTATATATGTATTATATATATTGATATATATATTTATATTAATGTATATATATATTTATGTATATATATTTATATATATATATTTATATATATACTTCTATATATATTTATATATACATGTATATACATATTTATATACATATGTGTATATATATATATACTTATATATATTTATATATATATATATATACATATATATTAGTGTTGTGCCGATGAATCGGAATCGGAATCGGGAATCGGTTAAATCGGTAATTTTCGGGGAATCGGAAAAATTTGTGTATAATTTCCGATTCCAAAATCGATTCTTTGAATATTTTTCAAAAGTTAATTTTCAATTGCTTGTACCGATTATAAATATTTATTTCTTTTAAACTATTAATAAAACTAAACTCTATAGATCTACGTACTCGTTATAGAATGAAGTTCTCATAACAAAATCACGTAATTTCATTAAATAGTTTTTGTTTTACGCTCCCTTGACTAATTATCGCAGTTTTTTTAGGAAGATTCCGAATTTCCCAAATCGTTTTTACGGCATAAAATAAAAACTATTTGATGAAATTACGTGATTTTTTTATGAGAACTTCATTCCATAACGAGTACGTAGAATATATATATTTTTTTATTTTTCGTTTTTTAACATAGTGTAAACTGCACAAGCACCCTTTTTTAATACGTGAAGACAGTTTAGAGCTTCATCCTAGATCTAAAAATAATTTGGTTTTTAGTGGGTTTACAAATATCGTCCAAAAGTAGAATTTCAATGAGGGGGGACTTTTAAATGTAAATATAATTTCTTTTTCAATCTGAAAAATTTCTAAATGTTTTCTCTTTATCATTAGACTTTGATAAATGTTTTCTCTTTATCCAGACTTTGATAAATTCATTGTGAGATATTCATGTATATTTTTAACTTTTCCGAAACCAGAGAAAAATGCGACAGTGTCAGACAATGTGGCTCCAGGAAAATAAAATAAAACTCTATTCGTTTGAAATCTTTTCATATTAAACTCCTTGAGAAATTTGGCAAGTGGGTGTGAAAAAGTATTGTTGTCGAAACCAACGGCATCGAAGGTGTTAATTACCCCATAATACTTTCAACTCAACTTTTGAGTGAGATTGGCGGGCTTCAGCGAGGCCTCCGTGATATATATATATATATATCTCATGGAGGCCTCGGCTTCAGACGGCATTGGCGCCGTCATAGCAATCCTTAAGTATAAACATAAACAATACCGGCAGAATCAAAGAAAATCACACTGGAAGCATATTTCAAATTAAATCAAAGGCCAAGTCTTTTCAGAATTTTGCCCATTCCTTGTTGGTCCCCCCCGATTTATCATTTATCGGAGAGGGACTATAGTTTTCAGTGGCGTTCGTCCGTTCGTTCGTCCGTTCGTCCGGATGATTCCCGGATAACCGTCCATTACTTTTTTCTGAAATTTTGCCACAAGTTGTACTCCAATACGTAGATGTGCACAACATCGAGTTTTTTTTAAAGAAAACTCTCGTTGCTCCCCCAGGGGCTGAAAAGGGGTCAAAAATGCCCAAAATGGCAAAAATGACACTTTTGGCCCCATAACTTTTTTCCCGTCCATTAGATTTTACTGAAACTTGTCCAAAATGTGAACGCAATTGTTGCAAATGTAAATTCAGTATCGCTGACCCTGGCAAAACTCTGGTTTCCGCCCCCCCCCGGGAACTTTTAGGGCTAAAAACCACCCCTTTTTTAAGCTCTTTTTTCATATTTGTCTAAACACTCATGATTATAATATATATATATATATATAAAACGATTAGGAATTTAAAATAGACGGTCAGTTTCACAAATAAATATAACGTAACATGAGTTGTAGTGTGTTACCAATTTTAAATTATGTGCGCTTATTGGGGATAGGGTGTCTACTTTTTAAGCGATTACATATGGTTTTACAACGTTGCAAACCGAACTTAATTTAGTGGGAAACACTTTAGTTAATATCCATAAAGAATTAGGATGGCCAGAAATGATGATCATTTTACGTTAAATTTATATTCGAAACTGATCTTACACTCTAAATTCTAAATGATCGCTTTTCTTTCCGCCAATTAAAAAAATGTTCTAACACGTAATCTATAAAAGTAATATTTCATTTTGGAATAGGGATTTAGCTGTGAGAGAAAGCACAGAAAGCTCACGCAATCTCACGTTAAAAATGGTTTTCATAATAGTAATATTATTATTTAGAAATTCGTTCGTAACAATGAGATGTGGCTTTGCTAAGTGGCGTTGTTAAATATATTGTTTTTACATCGTTTTCTTATTTTGCCTACCAATCTTCGAATATTTTCCACTATTCATGTAAGTAGCATGTTATACAGTAAATACGAACTGGTACAATATAGCTTTGTTTTAAAATCAAAATAAATGTTTTGTTGTGTTACAATTTTTAATCAATTACAAGGCAAACATTTGAGATAAAATATACGCGGACATTAACCAGGGGTTTATGTAATAATTTGAAAATTTACGAAAAAACAAACAAAAAAAATCTCTAATTAAATATGTATAAATTTTACAAGAATCGGAATCGGGAATCGGATCGGAATCGGAAATTTTGAACGGAATCGGAATCGGGAAAAATTTTGGCATCGTCCCATCACTAATATATATATATATTTTATGTACATATATTTGTATATATATATATTTCTTCATTCGCAAAGGGCGAATGAACTCTTTTCTTGGTCAACGGCCAGCTAGCACCGTGTATATTTGTATGTGTGTATATGTGTATTGGGGTGGAGAGGGCTCCCGTAACCCGTGGTGAAGGCAACCTATCTAGGTACTCGTGCACTTATTGATCCGTGTGTAAATAATAACTTTATTATTTAAAAAGCCATTCTTAACATTGGGGGAAGAGGATCTTTTGTAACTATTCTGTACTTTAACCTTACAATTGAATGAAAAGAAACGGTAAATTTTTAGATTAGGTCCACCTCCACAATTTTCTTTTAAATGACGACTTTTGTTGGTTTTCGACTATGCTGAATACGGAAATCGCACTGAAATTTTGGAGAAATAAGTAGTTAACAAGATATTAAAAATTTGTATAATGCATTGTAATCTCTGGCAGCCGTCTGTTTTACACACTTGCGCGTGTCATAAAAAAATCTACGCGTGTAACAAAGATGGCCGCCAAAGAATATAAGGCATAAAACAACTATCTG
>NC_136507.1:2512550-2515050 GCF_053919585.1 Euprymna scolopes | reverse complement strand
TTGTAATCAATTAATTTTTATGTCTAAATAATATTTACGATTAATTGAATAATTTCATTTTAAAAAGTATTTATAAATAGAATTTTACTTAAGACTTATAGTTTAGCAATATTGAACCGCATCAACCATGTGTGAATTGAACACAGTCAACCAAAAAAAAAACATTCAAAAGAAAATGCATATTTGCATTTCATTATGTGAACTTTTATACATTGGTTTCAAAAATTAAATTCTATAAGTTTTTTTTGTTAACAACCGGTTGGTACAATTTACCGCCCCATCCCTTTATATTTTTTTCTTTTTGTCTTTTTTAGCGGATTTTTTTTTTTTTTTTTACACAGTGATCACCACTTATCAAGGCCCGGAAGCCACTCAGGGATAAGGGTTATTGCAAGTACATTACGTTAGTGTGGAGATTTGATGAAGTGTTTAATTAGGGGGGGCGGTTCATTAGGAATTTGTTAACATTGGACTTGAAGACATCCAAGTTGTAGTCCGGAGGGAAGCAGGCAGACGGAACAGAGTTCCACAGGCGTGCAGTTCTAAGAAAGAAGCTTTGTTCATGGAATCCGCGTTTTGATTTAGGCACAGAGATAGAGTGGGGGAAATTTTTCACAATGGATTCAGCTAGACGGGTGTTTTTCGTGAAAGATTGGCGAGGGGGGACCAGGGATTGGAGTTCAGACGAGCACCTGCCATGAAAGTAATGATAAAACAAGGATAGGCTCGCAACGTCTCTTCTGTGGGAGAGAGGTTGCAGGGTAGAGAAAAGAGCATCCCCCACTAAAACACGAAGTCTATTTTGTACTCTGTCAAGGCAGGATAGGCTGTTTTTGGCAGCTCCTGCCCAGATATGGCAACAGTATTCCATCCTTGGACGTACTTGGCTTTTATATAGATAGAGAATTGCATCAGTAGTGAGATATCTTCTGGAGCGGTAGAAGGATCCCACTATCTTTCCAGCGACCTTGGCAACAGACTTGATGTACGTGTTCCATTTCAGATCAGGAGTAAAGGTCAAACCCAGAAGCTTGTCAAAACACGGGGCCTCACCCAGACGAGAGCCATCCATCACAATTGATGCCAGCTGGGGATCAGAGCGTTGATGATGTAAGGATAGGAGTTTGGTTTTGGATGCATTAAAGGTAACCAGCCACATCTTCCCCCACTGAACCACGCGCTCGAGATCAGAGGAGAGAGAATCCGAGAGAACTTTGTCATTTACAGCCTTTGATGTGTTGCCGTAGATGGTCGTGTCATCAGCATAGATGTCAACGAATGATTTAAGTATGTGTTTAGGGAGGTCATTGATGTAGATCAGGAAGAGAGTTGGGCCCAGGATTGACCCCTGAGGGACTCCAGCATTTATATTGCAGGCCTCCGATTTTTGTCCATCTACCACTACTCTTATGAGCCTATCGGAGAGAAATGATTTAATGATTGAGAAAACATTTCCAGTTATACCGTAGCTGGAAATCTTGTGAAGTAGACCCTTATGCCATACCTTGTCGAAGGCCTTTGATATGTCAAGAGCAATTGCCCTAGAAAGGAAGCCTTTGTCAAGAGATTCACTAATCCTGTGGGATATAACCGTCAGCACATCTGTGGTAGATCTTGCAGAGCGGAAACCATATTGTGTGTCACTAAGAAGGTTATTCCTGCTGAGGTGGTTGACTATTTCTCTATTTAATATGGATTCCAGCAACTTACTCATAACACACAGGAGACTTATTGGTCTGTACTGAGAGTGAGAGGACTTATCACCTGAATTCTTAAATACAGGGCAAACAGATGAGGTCTTCCAGGGGGTCGGAAAGCACTTCTCCTTAAGGCAGCGCTTAAATAGTTTCGTAAGTATGGGAGCAAGTTCTGGTTGAAGCTTTTTTAACACTATAATTGGGATGCCATCAGGGCCAGTTGCCTTACTAGAATCTAGGTTCTTGATTAGCTTGGCGACCTCATGCACGGATATTTATATGTTACCTAGCTTGTTCTGTGTTGTAGGAGGAAATACATCGCATAGGGTAGAATTAGCTGCAAAGTTCTTTGCAAATAGTTTGGCCCTGTCTGACGCTGACGAGATGACCCCTGGTCCATTGATAATGGTTGGGATAGAACGCACAACGCCAAAGTCCAAAAAAAGTCTTGCATGGAAACTTTTTGAAGTTGATGAAGATGATGAGTTGAAAGCCATTTGCAAAGTCTGTCAAATTAAAAAATATCGCGAGGAATAAACCATCTAACATGACCACAACCAACATGTTAAAACATTTAACTATGAAGCATCCAAATAAATTGGAGGAGCAAAATAAAAAAGAAAAGTAACAAAAAATTTACCAACTAGTCACTCAGAGCAGTTTTATTATTGAGGGTCGAAATCGCAGTGTCTTTTTTTTTCGTTTTTTTTTTTTTGCCTACGTCACCATCTAGGTGTCACCAATTTTTTTAACCCTCCCTAACTTCAAAGAGTAAATACAATATACACAACTAAAAAAATAAT
>NC_136507.1:2500050-2502550 GCF_053919585.1 Euprymna scolopes | reverse complement strand
CTCAGCTGGAATTCCTTTGCACCCACAACCAGGAAATTTAATCTTATTAGAAACCTAACCCATCGGGCACTTGCTATTTGTTCCCCACCTTTTATTGATGTGGAAATTGAAAACATTAAAAAGATTTTTATTATGGATGGATATCCACCTCCATTAGTTAACTTAGTTATTAATAAGAAAATTCAATCCTTTTCTGAGCTACCAAAATACGGTCCATGTAGATTTCCGGTATACCTTAAGTTACCCTAGATTGGACCTGTAGGCCAACTTATTGGCGATAAGATTTCCTCTCTAGTGTCTTCTAATTTTGGTGCTCTATCGCTCCGTATTGCTTTTTCCACAAAAACCGCCTTTCCCTCATTTCGTAAGGATGTCTTGCCTGTCTCTCAAACAAGTAATATTATTTATAAATTTCAATGTCGGTGTGGTGTCGTCTATATAGGCAAGACGACCCAGCGTCTTCAGGTCAGAATCGCCCAACATGTTCCCCGTTTCATCCGAGATCATCAACCTACCACCAGAAAATCTCAACTGATAGAATCGTCCATCGGCCAACACTTGGTCGATAAAAAGGAGTGCGGTCTTATTTTCTCTCCGGAGTGTTTTTCTGTTTTGTACCGAGGACGCACAAAGTTCCACCTGTCTGTCCTCGAAGCACTTGCCATCATTGCTAACCCCCCTACTTTGTGCAAGCAGAGAAACCTCCGGCTTCAATTAGAATTATTTGGGTAGTAAGGTTTTTTTTTTTTTTTTTTTTTTTTTTCATAACCTCCTCTCTGCTCTTACTCCATACCACTACCAAATATTCTAAAAAAATAATAATTTTCAGACTTGAAAATGTTAGTCTTAACGAAAAGCGCTTCGGGTGTATTTTAACGATCTTGTATTTAATCGACTTATTTATTTTATTGAATTGTACATGTGTTACATGTAACTTGCCCCATTTTTTTTTCCTTTTCCTCACCCCGTTTTCCATCTTATTTTAGTTGATTGAATTTACGCGATGGTTAACTTCTTTATAATTATTCTAAAATTTTGCCAATCGAATAAAGTAATATATGTATATAAATATATATCTATATATATAACACTGTAAAGTTGGTTCGTTCTAAACAAATAAAACCCTATTTCTAAGATACCAATTTATTTGAAATTTTCAGACAACCCATCTTTAGAGTCGAGGTATGTTTTTATGTTATTGAAATAAATTTACCTCGCGATTTATTAAAATTAAAATATTAAATAAAATAAATATATTTTTTTTTACTGCGAATCTGTTCTGTTGATAAAACTGAACTTCCGGTTCGATTCATTTCACAGCCACGAATTGACGAGAGATTTCATTTTCTGTTAACTTGATAAGTAAAAAAAAAACAAAAAAACTTACTCAAGCAGAGAGTGATCTGTGCTGAAATAATAATGTTATTATTTAAAAAGCCATTGTTAACATGGGGAAGGGAGGGTGTTTTGTACCTATTCTGTACTTTAACCTTACAATTGAATAAAAACATATCATAAAACTTTAAACATGGAAAACGATTTTAAAAAAATAGCGCGGATCACTCTCTGCATTAGCACACACACACACACACACACAAAAAAAAATAATAATAATCCCATATTTTAAAACTTTAAATTCATTTATGTACTTATGTTTTTTAAATTTTATTTATGTTAAGGCTTCACTCATGAAACATTACGTTTTAATTGTTTAGTTTATTTTCACGGCATTGTTTACATAAAAAAGTTTGTTTTAACTTTTTCTAAACTGTTTCATTTTTACGACATGCCTCAACGTATTATAAACACCCTAACCCCCCCATGTTAAAAAAAACAGAAAAAAAAACGCCCTTCCATAAACCTCGAAAGCCATTCTTAACATGGGGAAGTTAGGGTGTTTATAATGGGGCGAGTCGTAAAATTAACGAAGTTGCTATCTATTATTTATTGCAAAATTGCTTGAAATTTATTTATTTGACAAAAAAATAAAATTTTGGTACTCCTTGGGCGTTGAGTTCCATGGCGACCAGTAGAAAAAAATAATAGTCGCTCCCTTAGTCTCCCACCTCACCCCGCGCGTAACATATTTTATTTACTGACGTTGCCATAACTAAACGATTATCTGTCACATTTACAAACATTTATTTATTTATTTTGAAAAAAGTTTTACTTTTTATGAATATTAAAAGAAAAATGGGTACTCATGCAGAGAGTGATCCATGCTGAAATAATAACGTTATTATTTAAAAAGCCATTCTTAACATGGGGAGGGGAGGGTGTTTTGTACCTATTCTGTACTTTAACCTTGCAATTGATTAAAAAAAAAAACATGATTTAAAAAATAGCGCAGATCACTCTCTGCATTAGCACCGAAAAATGTTACTAAACATTTATTAATAATTTCTCACTTTTTACAAACATTTGATTTTAAATTTCTTTTTAAATGACGACTTTTATCGACTTTTTTTTAAAATATCCCCCCCCCCCCAATGGTGTTTAT
>NC_136507.1:2450050-2490050 GCF_053919585.1 Euprymna scolopes | reverse complement strand
TATAGCAAAAAATGGTGAATTTATCGATTAAAAATATTATGATATACATATTCTTTGAATGAATTCAAATTTTTCGTTACCACATTTGATGAAAAATGTAGTCATTTCATAACAACTACTGTGATTCGAAATTAAATTGAAAATGTTATATGTTACCGTAACGGGTATAGAGCCGGGATTGGTGGAAAGATTGTAGGTTCAATCCCGTGTAATGGTTTTTTTTAAAATTAAAAACCGATGAAAATCGAACTATTAATATGCTAATAATTCGCCGGTTCCAAGTTATTATTATAACTACTACTCTTAGAGCTGCTGCTGCTGCTGCTGCTGCTGCTGCTGCTGTGAGATCGTGTCTTGTCCATATTATCATCAGCAGCAGTGAACCTGCTTGCCTAGTTTCGGAAGTAAATAAGTCGAGTAATACATGTGAACTTAAAAGACTAAAAAGAAGAAAATACTAGTGAGAGTGGCAGAGACAATCAGAAGAAGCCAGAAAAAAAAAAAATGGATAAAATAAAAGGTTTAGTTTTTATTTTATTTTAGTAGAAGAAATAAAAGAAAAACAACACAACTTTATTTAAACTGACTCGAAAATACTGAAAATAGTTTAAATATTTTTAAAGGTGAATTAAAAAAAAAAGGATAAAAGCAGACGTCACTTTAAATGTCGATGACAATGAAACTTGGATAAAATAGAAGGTTTAGTTTTTATTTTATTTTATTAGAAGAAATGAAAGAAAAAACAACACAACTTTATTTAAACTGACTCGGAAATACTGAAAATAGTTTAAATATTTTTAAAGGTGAATTAAAAAAAAAGGATAAAAGCAGACGTCACTTTAAATGTCGATGACAATGAAACTTGGATAAAATAGAAGGTTTAGTTTTTATTTTATTTTATTAGAAGAAATGAAAGAAAAAACAACACAACTTTATTTAAACTGACTCGGAAATACTGAAAATAGTTTAAAGATTGTTGAATTTTTATTTTATTATTCATTTATCTCATTCGTTCAGGGAATGAAAGAGAAATATTTTTTTTTAGAAAAACAGACAACATTGTCGATTATTCCTGTATTTTTCTTTGTGTGTATTTATATATATAATATTAACAACGAACTTGGAATAATAATGATAATAAATATATATTTATTTACAAAAGAAAAAGAAACCCTTCATGACCGGCGTCCAGGAAATAGATATGCGGTTTTCTTTTCCTAGATGGTTTAGATTTTCAATGCAGCACAGTACGGTTTGGGATCTTACCATACTATTCTCCAATGCTTTAATAGCTGCCTGACTATCTGAAAGGATAGCTATTTCTTGTTACTGAACCTCTTCCATGATCAGAACCTCAGATTCAAAAGCCTTAAACATGCGCTATCTCTCCTTCTTATTCGGTTTTTGTCGTGATGTTTACCGAATGTTAGAGCTGACTTGTCAGACTTAGGTCTGAGATCCTGCTCTTCAGTGAAGGCGGGGGTGGTGTTTGGTATCACATCCAATGGTGCCAGCTCATGACTGGTGTTTGGTGTTGTATCCGATGATACCTGTATGGTGAAGACTTCTGCCTGGAAGACCGTCCTCAGTTTACCAAGATAATAAGATTTTTGACAGGTGAGGTGGTTTGAGTATTCTATATAAACACTCGCACCAATCCTATCATTCATTTTAGCTCCATCAGTATAGCATTTGATTACGTTGCTTTCCAGCTCTTTTTCATAATCTCTTGCGCCTGTTCTGTCATAAACCATACATGTGAAATGCTTTTCAAATGATCTGGTTTTAGTCATAAGGTCATCCGGCGCATGCAAGAGCGGTACTTCCTTCCTAGCCTCATTACACAAATCCACGTGACTCTTTGTTTTTCCAGTAGTCCCAACAGATCTTGACCACCACAGACCCATGAGATCTATTCTATAGGATCCCCGTATCGCTTCTGCCTTCAGGAATTCTTTAATCGGAGGGATATTCAACAGCATCTCCAATGCTTCAGTAGGTGTGCTCGGATATGCTGAAAAAGTCATTAAACAAGCAAGTCTTTGTACCTTCTGGAGTTTCTTCTCAAGTACAGTTTCTCTGTCCCGCAGATCCAGGAAACACATGCATACGACAAAATGGGACATACCATAGTAATGTATATCCACCTCATTACATGCAGGTTAACTGCCCAGGTTTTCCCCACAATTTGTTTGCATTGCATAAGGGCTGCAGTCGCCTTGGAGGAAATCTTTTCTATGTGGCTTTTCCTGGTTAGCTTACTGTCCAGGATTACCCCTAACAGCCTTGCCTCCTATGAAAGTTTCAATTTCTGTCCACTCAGAAAAAGGTCACCAAGTTGGCAATTCCTTTTATATGTAAACAAGGCCATTTCTGTTTTACGGCTACTGAATTCTAATTCATTTGGATTAGACCATTTATTAGGAATATTTAATGCCATTTTGGCAATGCGTCTGACCAATGATGCTTTTGAACCCGCGACCAGCACTGCGATGTCATCAGCATCAGCCTGGGCATAAATATTCCTATTTTTAAACTCCTTTAAAAGAGGATTCAGCATACAGTTCCATAGTAAAGGTGATAAAATCCCACTTTGGGGGTTTCATTTAACTACTTCCCTATTAACAGTTGCCCTCAGTAGTTCTACTTGAACTGTTCTGTGCCTCACCATATACTCAATCCATCGGATGAGCACTGGTGGCACATTGAGTTCTCGTAGCGACTTGAACATACTACTGAAGGGTATGTTGTCAAAAGCTCCAACGATATCTAAAAAGACACCGAGTGCCATCTTCTTTTTTGTTAGTTTACGCTCTATATACAGATCACGAATTCATGAACCACAGTCTCGGTAGAGACCCTGGCTCGGAACTACTGTGATTGAATGATAAATATTGCATAAATGTGTGTTTGAGAGCTAATTTTTTTTTACAATCATTAATAAATATTATAAATTTATATATTAATACAATAGCAATGCCTGGAAAAATCATGGATTATATGGAAAAATGCGCACATGAAAAGTAATATTCTTAAGATTTTATTAAACCTGGAAAAGTAAAAGACAAGAAATTCAACCTGGAAAAGTAAAGAACAAAATATTCTAGTAAAGTAAAAAATAAGAATTTTTTAGACTTAAAATATTGCAGCTAAAAATAAAATTTGAATATTGATAAATATTTTATTTATTATTTGCATATGTTGTTGTTTATTGTTGAGTTAGAAAGGGTGTCAGTCGCTGGATTGAACTTATTTTCCCCCTATTATTTGCATATATTTATGTAGTGAAAATTGTTTGAATAAAATTAATTCATTAGTTAGTTAGTTAGTAGATGGAATTAATAATTTTATAATTTACATAAAAATTAATAATTTTATTATATCATAATTAGGATCATTTAATTCATTTTTATGTAAATTATAAAATTGCTTGAAATTTATTTATTTGACAAAAAAATCTTGGCAATTCGAAAGAATGTTTAAAATTATTTATTTGTTCGAAAAAACCAAAAAAAAACAAACTATTTTATAAAAGTCCAATGTTGCTTTCATTTCAAAATTGTTTTCTAAAAATTATACTTTTTTACGCAAACTTTTCAATCAATGTTTTTACAATTATATTTCGATTCCCAGTAAAAAATTAATAATAAAAGATAAAAAACAACTCACTTCTCCATTAAAAAAAAACAAAACAATCATTTATATTAATTTGTTATTGGCCTTTCAAAGTTGCTTTAATTAAAAAAAATGTATAAAATTTTTATTTGTTCGAAAACACATATACACACGCACACACACACACACACACACACGAAAAAATAAACAAACAAAAAAAAAACTAATAAATGTTTTGGTTTTGTTTTGGTTTTCAAATGGCGCTCACCCAGTTTAAATAATTATGAATATGTCATTTCAATTTTCTGTTTTTAATAAAAAAATACAAAAATGTTGCATAAAAAACTTTCGCGTTCTCATTAATTAAATCGAAACATTTCCAATTAAACAATGATGGATATATGTTCTCTTTCACTTTCTTTATTTACTTTTTTCATAGTTCTTTCTGGAAGTTTACTGTTTTTGTTTTTTTCGAACAAATAAATAATTTTAAACATTCTTTTGAATTATCAAGATTCATTTTCTCCAGTAATATCGGTTTACCAAGTTTCTGGAAGTAATAAATGATAATTTTAGTTTAATTTAACGTTTCCGGAAGCAATCGTTCGGTCATATAATGATGTCTCCCCAAGATTTGGATAGCAAATGCGTGCAAAAAAATGTCGTCTCCAATTTCGGCAATAAAGGGTAGAAGCACCATTTTATTCATTGTTGATTTATTCAAACAGTCCTTTGGAAAATAAATATTTAAAATAAAGTGGGGTACTCCTTGGGTGTTGAGTTCCATTGCAACCAGTAGAATTATTTAATGGTCGTACCCTTAGCTCCCCCCCCTTAGTCAACGCTAACGCATGCGCACGTAACATTTATCATTTATTTACTTACGTTGCCTTTCGCACTTTCACAAACATTATTTATTTACGTTGGCTTAACTCTTGTTGCGAACCAGGGTATATACCCTGGTTCACCACAAGAAAATAATGAAACGAATGGAATTGAAGGAAACAAAGACTCAATTGATGGATAAGATAAACGTCGTTTATTTGCTGTTGAAAGAATGAACGTTTTAGTTATAACATGTGTTCATGTCCACGCGTGTGTAACCAATGTTCGTTGCGGGACTGGTGTTGTAGCAAGAATAGGAAATGTGTGTTCATCTCAAGTTCGGGTCACTATCGTTTGTTCGCGCGTGGGAAGAGAAATGAATTTTGTAGTGGAAATGAGAATGATAGTCCAGCGTGTAGACAAAGAAGAGGATATGAGAGTTGACATCAGTTAGTAGTCAGCTATGCGAAGGTGTTCTCAGGGACTAGTAGTAGATAGAGAGAGAAAGAGTGGGAATGTGTACATACAGTCTGTTAGCTCGTGCCCCATACATAGTAGTAAGTGGGCGTGACGCGCGCGAGAGCCTCCCAAAAGGGAGGCGGCTGGTTAGCCCAACCTTTCTGGTCGAGAGTTGATTCTAAAAAGGGTTAGAAAGCACTTGTCGCTTTGTTTTATACTCGTTTCCGGTGGTCATTTGCACATGTGTATAATTCCCTAGAAATCGGAGGTGACGTCGTCCATGTGTGCGCTCGTGTGCGCGTACATATGTGTGCGTTAGCGTGTGTGTATATACCGTGAATGTGAGTGTATGTACGCGAACGTGAATATGTGTACATGTGTGGGGACGTGGGCGCGTATGTTTGTGTGCGCGTATGTATATGACATAGCTTGAAAATGTGAATGTGTGTTTTTGCGCGATGCTAGAAAAAGCTCGCACACTCTTTTCATGAATAAAAAAAGTAACCAAACCTGAATTTGTCACTTTTACAAACATTTGTAATTCATGTATTTACTTACGTAAATACTTTTCATGAATATTAAAAAAAAAATAATAACTAAACCATGTATTGATAATTTCTCACTTTTACAGACATTTTTAATTTACATGAGGGGATACTTTTTGGGGTAAATATTTACATTTAGGTCCCCCTCCATAATTTTCTTTTTTAAATGACGACTTTTATTAATAAATAAATCTACTTCTCTGCAACGGGCACTGAACCCCTCCTTTTTTTTTTTTTTTTTTTTTTTAAATAGTATTTTCGGGTGGGTATGCCGACAACAAATATCAGTTAAATTTTGCAAATATTTTTCACCCCCCCCTCCAAAAATGGTGTTTATTTCGGAAGCTGTTCTTAAGATGAGGAGGTTGGGGGTGATTATAAGGTGGACCTAATCTAAAACAAAAAAAATACCAAGTTTTTTAAATGATTAAAATAATTTCTCACTTTTACAAACATTTTTACATGCGCACATAAGCAACTATTTTTTATTAACTTTATTTTCACTTTTTTTATTTAAAAATTAGTAAATTTCAATGAATAGAATAATAAATCATTTATCATTAATATGTGTTTTTGGTTTTGTGTTGAATGAAACTTTTTTTTTTTTCATTACAACAATAATGAACCAATTTAAATCTTCCGGCATGCGTTTAAGGGTTACGAAATTATCAATAAATCGTTTAGCTACTAAGCCAACGTCAGTAAACAAAAAAATGTTATGTGCGAATGCATTAGCTTTGACTAGGGGGGGGGCTAAGGGAGCGACCATTAGATAATTATGCTGGTCGCCATGGAACTCAACGCCCAAAGAGTACCTAAAGTGGCACTTACCCACTTATGTTATTGTGCTATTTTTTAAAATAGTATTTTCACACTAAATTCAAATTTTACAATATGTTTTTCTTTTATTAATTTGTTAGGTGAAAGTAAAGATAACCCGGTCGGTTTCTAATGTGTGGAAAATCTAGCTCCCGAAAAAAAAAAAAAGGTACTCTGGATAGTAATAAAAAATTAAAATTGCCTCAGTCTCGAAAGATTTCTTCTCTACTGACCGAAGAAAAAAATGGCGAAGTGTAGTTCATCTTCTGTTTCTCTCCCCCTCTCTCTTCCTCTCTTAATATCTCTCTCTATCCATCTCTCCCTTTCCCTCTCTCAATCTATCTCTTCTCTCTATATCACCCTCTCAATCTCTCTTTGAGCCCCTTTCTCTCTTTAACTCCCTCTATCTCTCTCTTCTTTCCTCTGTCTCACCCTCTCTGTTTCTAACTCTCTCCCTCTCTCTGTCTATCTATCAATCCCTTTATCTCTCTCTATCTCCTTCTCTTTCTCTATTTTCCTCTCACTTTCTCTTTTCTATCTATATATCTTCCTCTCTATCTGTCCATCTCTAATCCCTCATCCTATTTTAGTCTCCTAAATTAATTACAGTGAATAAAGCATTGTCAAAACATGGATAAATCCTATTTTAGTCACCTAATTTACTAACTGTGAGAATAGAAGTTATTTGGAAATTACTGCTACCTTGAACAGCACCAGAACTAACTGGTAAAACCTTTCTAATTAAATTGATTTTGGCAGCCATTCGGTAACAAAATGACATAGCCTTAGCCCTTGCTGCATGAGGAATACCTGTGACCTTGCTGCCAAGTAGAAGAATTATTTATTCTACTTTAAAACATTCAATTTTTCAAAAATCTCATGTACGACATCTCTAAAACATCCAATATGGGGGAAAATATTGCAGAAATGCAAACTTATTGTTTAGATGAATGCACAATGGTACGCAAAAAATCACTTGGTCGAACCTTGCAAGATTTGCATGGCACTGTCAGACCATTTGGGAATGCAGTAATATTGCTTGCAGGAGATTTCGGACAAATGTTACCTGTTATTCTTCAATCAACACCAGCAGATGAAATAAGGGCTTGTCTCAAATACTCTACGTTTTTGTTCCATGTGAAGGCATTAAACTTAACTCAAAATATGCATATCCAATTGCAGACTGTTCGATCCGCACATAAATTTTTGCATCACTTGTGGGAAATTGGGTACGAAAAAGTGCCAGCTGATCAGAGATGAGGGCAAAATTCTTTGACTTTTAACTTCTGTAATTTTATTTCATCAAAAGAATAGTTAGTTTAAAAGGTTTTTACAGATATTCAAATTATAAGAATTCCACTTGACTGAGTGAATGAGCTATTCTTGCAGGTCAATACAAAGACGTCCACGCTATTATACAATGTAAAATTCCAAGTGAGGTAGTCAAATACAAATCCATCGACACTGTTGTGAAAGCAGATAAAGTGGTTATCCAACAGCTATATTTGCCAGGGATGCCACCGCATGTATTGCAACTGAAATTTGTCAAACTTTGTAATGTGCACATAAAGTTATGAATAGTACGTATGGCCCAAGCTAAACAGGGCTGAACTGCTAGTATATATGTAAAGGAACAAACCGAGTTACGTGTTCATCAACAACAGAAGCAGCAAAACTGAAGCTGCTTCCCAGGACCCTAAATATACAAATATGGGCAAATTTAGACATATTTTATTGGTTTGAAAACATAGGGTCATTTTTACCAATTGTTATAAAATTTTAACCATAGAATAGTGTTATAATCTTCACAAAGCTTGCAAATTTTCATGTAGTTTCGTCGTATAGAACCAAAGATATGAGCATTTCAATGTTTTGTTTGGCTACGAGTATAGATTCATCCACGTATAAATATACCACCTTTTTTTTGGCAATTTTATAAGTTGTAAATATTGGCGATTCAATAGAATTTAACAAATTAATGCTCGTTAGAAAGTTAATGACCTGAATCGTGTCGTGGGCTATGTGACATGTGCCCATAAGGTCGCACATTATTGTTTCAAAAAGTGGGGGTATCACTTTTCAACATTAATTTTACATAAAATTAACACTCACTTTATGGCTACTTTTTTTTAGGTCTGTTATTTTTTTAGGGGTGATGTTTATTGTGGTTAGGTAGAACAACACAAGACCTATCTTAAAAAAACTTGTTTTCTACAAGTTGTCAGGTGTGGTGAAAACAAATATCTCATTTAAATTTTCTGTAAATAAGTACTTTTCCGGATATTAAGCAAACAATGGCTACCACTTATAACATAAAGAATTACATTGCTAAATACCCGGAAAAATATTTTTGCAGAAAATTTAAATGCGATATTCGTTTTCAGCACACCCCAAAACCTTGTATTTTTAGCTTAATTTAAAGTTTTACGATATGTTCTTTCTTATTATTAAATTGTTAGGTGAAAGTACACATTAGTTACAAAACACCCTCCTCTCCGCATGTAAAGAATAGCTTCCGAAATAACGTTATTATTTCAGCATGGTTCAAAAAGTGCACAAGTACCAAAAAACAAATGAAAAAAATTCAGTTTCATCAACGGAATTTTTTTTTTTTTTTTACTTTTTGACCATGACCTTTAAGTAAATATAAATCAGCATTAACTGGCTTTGCAAAGATATCAAACTTGACTATATTGGGAAATATCAAAATGTTTTATATGAAGTCGCAGGTACTACATTCTGCCATTTTGAATTTTCCCACTTCTTTAAAACGCTTGTAATGATAGTTCTAGTGAAAGGCCCATCCTGTACTGTCATAAGATAGACAAATCTTCTGTCAAAATTTAAAAGAAATTGAACGAACGGTTTTTGAGATAATTCAGGTTAAAAGTTAAGGTCAAGGTCAACTTTTTTAAGTTGACCTTGAAAAAAAATATTCCCAGATAAAATTATAGATCAATCCAAGTACTTTAAAATGATATATGAATGAACTTTGTAGGCCCATAAACAACAGAGATATCGTCTTATAAATTTGGTCACTTCTTCATAAAAATTGACATTTTTGTAAAAGGTCAAGGTCATATCTCAGGAACCCCTTGACCTTGAGATGTTTAACAAGTGTCATTCAATTCCTTTCATGGAGATCTATAAGTGTAGCAAATTTGAAAGAAAATCCGTGTTGGACATGGTTTTACCCCCTGTAATGAGCTATATATATATATATATATATATATATATATATATATATATATAAAATAAAAAATAAAAAAATAAAAATTACAATAAGTTTACCAAGGTAATCAAAATGGTAAACTTAAAATATATTATAATATTAAAGAGTTAATATTTACAAGTAATCTCAGCCAGATGTAAAAGCTCAATAAAACCGAAAAGGAAATAGAGCTTATAATATCCGATTCTGCATTTTACTAATTCCTGCCCTTTGATGAGAAGGAGGGTATTTCTTCGAAACTCCGCGGATTAAGGACTATCCACTTATCTTGTGCTTCCTTTTTTAAAATTAAATATGTTTTTAACTCTTTTTCAAGATGTCTTTTAACATGTTTTATTAATCATTTGTTCATATATATATATATATATATATATATATATATATATATATGCATATGTATATATATATATATATATGCATATGTATATATATATATATATATATATGCATATGCATATATATATGCATATGCATATATATATATATATGCATATGCATATATATATGCATATGCATATATATATGCATATGTATATATATATATATATATATATGCATATGCATATATATATATATATGTATATATATATATATATGCATATATGCATATATATATGCATATATATATATATGTATATATATATATATATAATATGCATATATGCATATGCATATATATAATATGCATATATGCATATGCATATATATATGCGTATATGCATATGCATATATATATGCATATATATATATGCATATATGTATGCATATATATATGCATATATATATATGCATATATATATGCATATATATATATGCATATATATATATGCATATATATATATGCATATATATATGCATATATATATAGATGCATCTATATATATATAGATGCATCTATATATATATATATACATGCATCTATATATATGCATCTATATATATACATGCATATATATATATGCATCTATATATATATACATGCATCTATATATATATAGATGCATCTATATATATACATGCATCTATATATATATATATACATGCATATATATATATATGCATATATATATATATAGATGCATCTATATATATACATGCATATATATATGCATCTATATATATACATGCATATATATATGCATCTATATATATATACATGCATATATATCTGCATCTATATATATATATATATGCATATATATATATACGCATATATATATACATATATATATGACAGCCCCTTTAAGAAATTCGTTTCTTATCGTTGAGCACTTTCAGTTGAATTAAAGTCGGTCAATTTAGCTCTTATGCATAGATCGTCGTATAACGATTAGATCACTGTCTGACTGACGTAAATGAACATTTAAAATTAAGATGTTTAAATTCAACGTTATTTCACGTGGTTAATGGTAGCGGAATGGATTAGGTCTCCGCTAATCGAGCCAGAGATGTCTCATGTTGAGGGTTCAAATCGTTCGACTGGTCTTAATCGTGACACCCTGCACTTAAGATTCCCAAAAGGATGAAACACTAGTGTCTGTGTGTGTATATATATATATATATATATATATATATATATAGAGAGAGAGAGAGAGAGAAGGACCCTGGGAGAGAAAAAGAAAGAAAAGAAAAGCGGAGGAAATGCTAATCTCAGATATATGGGGGTAGAATTAGCCATGTTCGTAAAAACCAAGGGACCTGCTAGAGAGTACGTCTTTTTCTCTCATAGAAGGGTGTCCCCCTTTCCTTCCGACCAATTGAGGGGCAAGTTTCTGTTCCGTGAACATAAATAAAACTGAGAGTTAAGAAAACTAATTGAAGAATTTGATTTCAGTTTAAAACCCTGCCCCCAAAAAATAATCTGTTGGGACCGAAATTATTTAACTCTTTTTGTATCTGAAATTATTTTATGCAAATAATTATTTTTGTTCAGAAAATTATCTCAGGTGTTTTCATTAATTATTGACTGCCTGTTGATTTGAGAGTAACCCATTTGATTCCAAATCTTGAAACATGATACACAAGTTGCAGCTGAGAGAACATCACCAGAGCACCTATGAATGAAATAGGTCGGATAACAGGCGACCAGCCAATTAGTTAAAGGTGAGACTTAGGGCCGTGTACGTTTTGTGCGCTCTGGGTATCAGCATCAGAGTGGTAATTTCCAGTAACCAGTTATATTTTGAAGGGTTCAGCACTAGAAGAAGTTATTTTCTCATCTTGGTTGTTAATTTCACAACGTTTTGGCTAATATAACGTCTTTAACCCTTCTTTCAGCTTTTCGAACTTGAGAATCTTTACATCGAACTATACCGGATTTCGAACTGAGCCTTTTATCAAAGCTGTCAGAGTAGATTGATCTCGTTCTGTCAGCCATAACTAAGTGTTAAGTATTATACTATTCTCAGTTATTGTTACCTACAGTAAGGATTGAACCTTCAACCTCGAGAAGCCTATCACTTAGAACTGATTTATCATCGTTTTTAATTGCTCTACAAATTTGTGAAAAGAACAAACAGAAGTGAATCGTAGTTCAACTACGAATAATATAAATAAAAGGTTTAGTTTAAAAATCCTCTCAGGAGACACATGGAAAAACGACTTTCTAAAACACTGAAATAAGATCAAAATGTAGTATCAGATGCTTCAGATGCTGCACTTCAATTTCTTGTTCTCTGTCAGTGGAGGAGAAATCCTTCACGACTGAGACAATTTTTATTTTTGTTCCTTTTCTCCACATTAAAAAAGACCCTGGTGTCTGACTCTGTCCCGTGGGGAGACATTGTAAATAGGAACAATGAGGATAACCTGATAAGGTGTTAGCCATGTTTAAAACATAACATCTCATCTCATTTATAAAGATTTTTTTCTTTTTTAAATTATTTTATTGTTAAACCAATTTATTTTAATCCCCTTTAATCCTCATTAAATTATTTTATTGTTAAACCAATTTATCTTAATCCCCTTTAATCCCCATTAAATAATTTTATTGTTAAACCAATTTATTTTAATCCCCTTTAATCCTCATTAAATTATTTTGTTGTTAAACCAATTTATCTTAATCCCCTTTAATCCCCCATTAAATTATCAAAAAGTTACAGATTAATAATAATAACTGACATGTTTTAGTAATAAGTTTTTAAACTCCTGTTTTGTTTTTGTTTTGTTTTTTAACAGGGGATCGCGTTTTCTTGTTTTCTGTTTTAACTTTTGCTTTACACTAAGCAAGTGAGCGAGCAACACTCGTCTCTGCTATGACAACGCATCGAGCTATTGACAACCTTAAAAAGCAACTCATGAACTCGCTCGTTTATTTTTCCTCAACACAAAATGCCTGAAGCCGAGCTGTTAAAATCAATTTTGCCCGAGTCCACGAAGTATGACTTTTTATTTATCTCCTTGTCGTATCTGAACTGCTTATTGTAGTTATGTGATTTAATTTGTGTATATACGTGTCGTTTATCTATGTTCATTATGTGATAAACATAATAATTATTATTATTGTTGTTGTTTGTTTGTTTGTTTGTTTGCTTGCTATCTTATCTATTGTTGTTTTCAAAAATAATGTTTAAAACTGAAGTCCATTTTTTGTTATTTCATTCGGAAACAGTTTTGTAACTTGGTTTTATACTTATTTTCACTGTCTTTTCTACTTTTGAAAACAGTTCAAACAGATTTAATAAAACGAAAAGGTATATTAATTTTTAAAATATTGTATTAATCAATGCTGCTGATAGATTGAAAATGTTTTGCTTTTGTAATAAGTGATTGTTCTCGATTCCAATCGAAATTAAATCGCTTCATTTTTATTTTATTTTAAATAGCAATAAATAATAATAACGTAGGGTGGTCAAAAAGTAGAAAAAAAATGCAGTTTTTTTTTTTTTTTTAACGAATTAAAATCCATTATTCTTGAGCAGCTTTTTTTTTTTTCAGCAAGATAAAAGCCATTTTTTTTTTTTTTTTTTTTTTTACATAGGAGTCACCATTTATCAAAGCCCAGAGGCCACTCGAAGATAAGGGTTAAAGAGTGTACAGTAGTTAATGGGACAATATCATAGTAATGGTTAATGTAAATTTTATAAATTGGATTACTTAACGGGAACGGCTCATCAAGAACTTGTTTATGTTGAACTTGAAGACGACCATATTGTAGTCAGTGGAAAGCAGGCAAACGGAAGACAGTTCCACAGGTGTGCAGTTCTACAAAAGAAGCTTTGGTTATTGAATCTACGTTTGGGTTTGGGCACAGATAAAGCGTGATGGAAATTATTGATAGTGTTTTCAGCTAGACGAGTGTTTCTCATGAATGTTTGGTGGGAGGGGGCATAGATTGGAGCTCAGACGACCACTTGCCATGAAAATAATGATAAAGCAGAGACAGGCTCGCAACGTCTCTTCTGTGAGAAAGAGGTTGCAGGGAAGAGAAAAGGGCATCTCCCACAAGGCCACGAAGTCTATTTTGTACTTTGTCAAGGCAGGATATGACCTTTCTAGCAGCTCCTACCCAGATGTGGCAACAGTACTCCATCCTTATACGCACCTGGCTCTTATATAGGTAGAGAATGCAGAGGCACATCTGAGGACTTATTACATTTCATTTTTATCTTAACTGAGAGGTCGGAAGATCCTAGTGGAGACAAAACTAAGGATGAACATAGCTCAGGGCAAGTTGTGAGGAAAAGGTCTAGGAGACTTGCATACTAACCGTCAGTGTTGGGCACAGGGGTGGGTTTGCGAAAAATTTGAGTGCGGTCATAAGCAATGGAGAAATCATGACAGAACCTCCCCTCATCATTTGTCTTGTTTGAGTGGGTTAACCATTCCACATTGTAGACATTGAAGTCTCCACAGATGTGAATGTTAGCTGACAGAATGTGGTCAATTTTCTCAGATATGCTCTTAAAGATAGTAACTCCGCTGATGTGGGATATCTACTGGATCAATAAAAGGATCCCACCATTTTTCCAGAGACCTTGGCAACGGATTTGATGTACGTGTTCCATTTCAGATCAGGAGTAAAGGTAAGACCCAGGAACTTGTCAAAACATGTAGCCTCCCCAAGACGAGAGCCATTCATTTCAATTGATGCCAAATGGGGATAGAAACTTGGTTTTAGATGCATTAAAAGTAACCAGCTATCTCTTTCCCTATTCTACCATGTGCTCAAGATCAGAGGAGAAAGAATCAGAAAGAACTTGGTCATTTACAGCCTTTGATGTGTTGCCATAGATATTAGTATCGTCAGCATAAATGTCTATGAATGATCTAAGAATGTGTTTTAGGAGATTATTGAGATTGTTATATCGTAGGTTGCGTTAAATCAATATAACATAAAATATCTTACCGCAGGAAGTCCAGCCTTCACGTTGGGTTTTTAGCAACTCATAAAGAAAGAGCATGACATTTACGAACAAATAAGGAAATATTTCACTGATATATGACGAAATACGTTTATTAAGAGACACGCACACACACACGTAACTACAATTCCAACATAATAGATGAAAGTTTGAAGTCCAAATATGATAAATGGATGAACGGAAAATGATGTTCATCTGGTCATTTTTAAAGTCATTCTCTTTTCTCTCCACTCTTCACTTCCGGTCGTTGATCTCGCGATTTCTTGCGAGAAATTAAAGTTTTAGGACTACAGTCAAAGGGAGGCGACTTTGCCCAAAGTTACTCCCCTTTGCATTATGAATTTGTCTGATCCCAACAGATGTAGATCAGGAAGAGTGTTGGGCCCAGGATGGACACCTGAGGAACTCCAGCATTAATACTATGAGCTTCTGATTTCTGCCCATCAACCACTACTCTTATGAACCTATCAGATAGAAATGATTTATTCAGAAGACATTTTTAGCTATACCATAGCTGGAGATCTTCTGAAGGCCTTTTATATGTCAAGAGCAATTGCCCTAGAAAGGAAGCCTTTGTTGAGAGATACGCTAATCCTATGAGATATAACCATAAGCACATCTGCTGTAGATCTAGCAGAACAGAAATCATATTGCAGGTCACTGAGGAGGTTATTCCTGCTGAGGTGATTGACAACTTCTCTTGCAGATTCTAGTAACTCATGATGCACACGAGACTTATTGGTCTTTACTGAGAGGGATATGAGCGATCACCTGAATTCTTAAATACAGCGAATACTGATGAGATTTTCCAGTGTGTTGGGAAGGAATTCATTTTAAGGCAACACTTAAACAACTTTGTAAGTATGGGAACTAGTTCTGGTTGAAACTTTTTCAGCACTATGATTGGAATGCCGTCAGGGCCGGTTGCTTTACTGGAATGAAGGTTCTTGATTAACTTGTAACGTCACGCACAGATATTTGTATGTCGCATGATACACGAGAAAATATGGCGACCTTGGTAGAAAAGAATTAGTCAGCTACAGAGTATTAATGTATGATGTGCGGATGATAGACGGCAATATAAATAAAATGCAGTAAATATAAATGTAAATATAAATGCAGTAATTTGGGCAAGTACAACCTATGCATATAAGGTAATTTAGGGTTTTCTCTGGAGATGTCTCTACCACATGGAAAGCCATCTTTAATGTAAGCACATATTCCATGCCCATGGCGATCTTTGGGGCCAGATTTGGATGTTAAATTAGAGTATCTTTTAATTACAAACTCATCTAGGGAAATAATCGGTCCAATGTTAGGTCCACTTAGTAATAATAGGTCTGGTTTAGTCTCCTGTAATTGGATTTCAACCTCTGGAAAGTTTGAACGTAGACCCCCTGATGTTGGAGAAGGAGACATGGTAGTGGGGGTCTATATTGGAAGTTGGAGATCTGGATTTATGTATGTATTTTTTTCTTGAAAATTTCATGATGGAGTTTTGGGATTTGTGGACTATGTCGACAGAGTTGCTTGCAGGGCAGAGAGGGAAAGTAAGAGAGAAAAAGAAACAAAGAAATATATATATATATTTTTTTTTTTTTGTAACACATAAGGTAAAGCCGTAACAATTACCCACTAGTATGGCATTGAGAAACCTCATCAGAAGCTACTGCATAGTCCAGAATCCATTCACCAAATGGCAATACAGCAGCCCCAGTACTTTGCATCTGCTGATAGGACAGCCTCCTTAGTGGTTAATCCAAGGTTCGGGTCCCTGACTATCAGGCAAATAACGTCAGCCCAGATAAAATGTTTACCTCCAGCACCCTTACCAGTGACATGGCCTCAAAAATGGACATAGAAACAGAAAATTTCCGATATCTCTGGCGACTGTTCACGCAAAATACTGCCAACCTAGAATATAGATTTCTCCTTTTGTCAGAAAAATCACCCATTAAAAATGACGACTGAGGGACGAATTAGGAGGAGCGAGAGTAACGGGAGCTGCTAATAATACATCCATAATGCAATGTCTACTCTCTATTAAGAAAAAAAATAATATTAAGTATTTTACTTAATATAAGTTCAATTAATGTGTTTAAGGGAATTAACTGAAAATGAATAGGACTATCGAATCTATTTATGCTATATTTAAAATCAACTTGCGTTCAAAAGTTTTTAAAATTAACTATTGAAAACGCTACTTTTGTTCCACAGTTGGCCTGGTGACGTTTTAAGGAATGTGAGATACAGGGTCAGAGTGGAGGTAAAGAGAATAGAACTGTCCAATGTATTTATGCTATATTTAAAAACAACTTACTAGATATAATGGATGAGAACATCTATTAAAACAATCCAATAAAAAATAGAAATAAAAACTGAAATAAATATAATATTAACGTTTGTATCTAATAAAACAGAATACATATCACAATGAAACTGCTAAAAGCTTCCATCTTCAATGCAAACTATTAAAAAGCCTGAATTTTATCATATGAAAAGCAAAATAATATAAAACCTTTTCTACTATTTTTAATAGAATTAAAAATTTTCCAAAACTACACCATTCACTGCCATTTTTGTCTTGATAATTAAAATATTTTTAAAAGTTTTTTGAACCAATTTTTTTTTTTTTGTCTAAATAAGGTTTAGGATGATTTGCTATAAAAATATGCAAAAATATTAGAATGTACCTGAATTTCAAATAATTCTAACCTTTTTATATCACTCTATAAATTTTGCGTCATGAAATTAAAAAAAAAAATTAATGATAGTTTAAAATAAATTACAGAAGCCTCAATAGGACTAAATAAACTTCATTCATATATATATAAATATATATATATATTTGTTGTCTACATAACCTCCAAATTTAAACAACAATGAGGCTGGCCAGTACTAGATGGGTGACTATTTTGGGAATGTTAGGCATCGTATGTGTTGAAAAAAAAAACTCCTGTATCTTCTATGATGGCTGGGACACCATAGGTTAATAAACAAGAAATTGCAGAAAGAAATTATCATATTTTTAGCAAAATGCGCAGTTATTTATCAATTTTTTTCTTTTTTGGTATTACTTCTTATATTAGCAATATTGGGCTCACTAAAAGAAAATCATTAATTTATTTTTCAAAGATTTACAAATAGTGTCATTACAAAAATATTGAAAATATATATATATATATATATATATATATATATATATATATTTGCTTATCTGAAAGATAATAATTATCATTAACATATTCAACGAATTTCACACTTCAAAACACAAAAGATGAAAAATTGAACACTTCAACCTTAAAATCGGGTATATGCACAATTGTTTTTTTTTTTGTTTTTTTTTTTAAATCTGCAATCTTCCCCCTCCCCAAAATACAATCTATTTTGTTCAGTTTCGGCTGATTATTTTAAGCATATTTGTATCCACAAGTAAAGAAGAGGGTTTTTGTAGGTAAATATATATATATATATATATATATATATATATATATATATTTTAAGTGACCTGTACATTTCAGTTGACCTATTTTATTTTGCCCTATATATATTTTCGCGCCTTTAACATTTCCTGTCTGGGTCAGTTTGACTTTTGTTTCCCTTTATTTTATATTTAACTTTATCATTTTTTTTTTCTCCTTTCTCTTCCCAGATTTTTTTTATTTATAGTTATGTCTCGGAAGTAGAGTGAAAAGCACATCTTATTTTTCTTTTATTAATATTATTTTTTCCGTGTACACACTTTTTTGTGAATTATTCCATGGAGTTCTACCTTTGGATTATTATGGACCATCTTCTTCCAATTACGGGATTTCTTTGGATTTTACTTGTACAAATGGAAATTCTTTTAACTTTCTTGAAGTTTTACATTTGGATTTTACCGTCACTGGATTTTTTATCTTCCACCAGACTATCCATTAATGTGTAATCACCTTTTTCTTTACCATATTCCCTCTGCTTAATTTATTTTATTTTCAAGTAAGATCTTTGACTTATTTGTTGTTTCATCAAATACTTCTGCATGCAAAATCCGATCCTGCATTTTGCTAATTCCTACCCTCTGATGAGAAGGAGAGTATTTCTTCGAAACTCCGCGGATTAAGGACTATCCATTTATCTAGTGTTTCCTTTTCAGATTAAATATGTTTTTAACTCATTTCAAAGTGTTTTTTAACATATTTCATTAACTGTTTGCTCATATTATAAGCTCTATTTCCTATTTGGTATTATCGAGCTTTTATATCTGGCTGAGATAATTTTATAAATATTAATTCTTTAATATTTATAATTTACTTTAATTTTACCATCTTGGATCATTTTGGTAAATTCAATTGTAATTTTCATTTTATATATATATATATATATATATATATATATATATATATATATATATATATATAACATAAAGCTGTGTGTGTGTGGTCACGAATAGGCTCCTATAAGGTTGACTATTTTAAAAAACTGATTACACATAATGATAGAAGATGTATCGAGACACAGGAATGGGTATGTTTGATCTGGCAGAACGGTGGTTCATTAAAATTGTGGGTCTGTGTTCGCGCCTGGTCCACATAGTATGGAAATAAAAAATTTAAAAATTAAAAAAAAAAAACGTTTACATGTGTTTTTGATATAGATGTACATAAGAATACTTTGATAAGTATATTTTAACTTAAATAGGGATGGTGTGATAAAATTGTGGGGTCTGCGTTCGCACCTGACCTCCATAGAATTGAAATAGGCACAAACTTTAATGACGACTTTTCATATCTATCTGCGTAAGTATACTTTGATAATTTTGTTTCAGTTTGAAGAAATATGGTATAATAAAATTATGGGGCGTTCGTTCGCACCTGACCTCCATAGAATGGAAATATGTCACAAAGTTTAACAAGGTTTTTTTAATATAGATCCACAGAATATTGTGATAAGTGTTTCAGTGTGAACAGGTATGGTATAATAAATTATGGGGTTTATCTATTTTATTTTTACTTTCATCATATTTTGCTTTGGTTTTGATAGCCCCAAATTTACAACCCTTCCTTTTCATAACCTATCATACTTTCATAAATCAGAGTCCATTTTCTGTAGGCTGTTTTTGAACCCAGTCAGCGATGGGTACTTTTGCTAGTATATGTATATATATATATATATATATATATGAATATGATTATGAAAAAAAGTGTACACTATTATAAAGTTCATTCTTCACTTAATAATCCGTAAAATTTCGTATTGATTGGATAATTACTTGATTTTTGGTAGATTTTTAAAGAGAGACTTCATCAAAAAATACTTACGTCCGCCTTCCGTTTTCACCGGGCATAATCCTTTTCTTTAGAAAAATGAAATTTTTACTAATTTTAATAAGTAAATGCCAATTCCTAGTTACATTCTAAAACAAATTATGTTCTGATTTACTTGCCTCCCCTCGACGACAGACTTAGACCGTGAGGTCAGCTTTTAATGTACAGAAAATCCAGCTCTCTCTAAAGAGGTATTCTGGATTGGAACAAAAATAAAAATTGCTTCTTCCTTCACTGACCGAAGACAGAAAGGATAAAGTGTATTATCAGAATAGAGTGCTCGGTAAAAATGGCACCGGGGGGGGGGGAATGACAAAAGTGAATAACTAGGTAAAAATGGCACTTTGACAACAAAAAATTAGGACCATTCGAGAAATGTGAGCTAAGCCCCTATTCCCCTCGGTTAAAGTAGAGGTTCAAATTCTGTAGAAAAACCGAAAATGAAAATTATAATGTTTCATTTAATAATTATTTTATAACAAATATTTATATATAATTATCTGAAAGAAAACCTGAATAAAATTTTGTATTGCCATATTTACCTTAATTAAATTTAATTTATTAAGATTTGAAAATGGAAACTTAATTCAATTATTGAATTGCTGGCGGCCACTGCTTTAATTTTCTTGCACCAAGAAAATTTTTACTTAAAAAAAATGTTATACTGCAGAAAATTGGCAAAATTTGTTTACAAATTACAACTGTTGAGCGTTACTTGAAAACAAGAAAAAATGGCTGGCACGATATGGTAATATCTTTGGAGTCCTGATAAGGGCTTAAAAATATAAATAAAACAAATTACTGGTAGAAATTCACCTAATAAATATTATGATAACGTTTATGGGGTGGGTTTCTTCCAGTATTTTGTTTTATTTTTATTTTTAAACTTTAATTGAGCCTCTAAGTTAAGGATGTCTTTGAAAATAATCTGCAGAACTTTAACTATCCTTTACTTTTACCTAACAATTTAATAAATAAATAAACTTGGGATTGGAAATTAATACCCTTGCCAGAAGTTATATTGTTGATAAAGTTTAATATCAGGAACTGAATCTGATCAAACACCGTTTGCTGCTAACTGTGAATGGTATTTTTTTGGTTTGCCAATATTTATGAAAGAATGGGTGCTTTTGTTTTGTTTTTGTTTCTCCCCAAGTAGCAATTATAACTTTTTTGTTGTGAAAAAAGTAGCTATTATCAGAGCTCTGGATACTTATGCAGAATAGTATGGAACATGCTTGAATAATGGCATTATTATTTTAAAAATCATTCTTCATTGAGAAAAATACTATCAAATTGATATACATAGTTTTTTTGGTTCAGTATTGAAGAGGAGGTCTCTTAGTGGCTGGTAAAAATTACAAGTTTTCTGGGCAGAAACAAAGACCATAAAAAGAAATCAAGCATAATAAATATCAGTCCTGCAGTGATGACTCCTGACTTGGCTAAGGTTATAAATTATGATGAAAGAAAGAGAGTGGATATACAAGCAGTTAAATGTTATTTTTCTTATTTCTACCTCTACAAATACTTTTCACACTGGCTTGCGAAAAGGATTGATCAAACTAGCTGAAAGCATTATTGGCCTTGATTAGCCCTTATTTTAAAAAAAGAAAGCCTAAACCCATCCCTACCGGTGTAAATACTTCTTTTTTTTTTTTTTTTAGACGGAGGAGTCTTAGCCCTATTTTAACATAGATGAATGGGAGCTTAACCTGTACTTCCTCAATGGTTCAAATTTCAGAACAGTCCTCCTACTCTCGGTTGTCAAAGTGAGCATCCCATCATATTCCTCAAGATACTTTGGTAAAGTTGCAGCATCTTTCGACCCTCAAAAAATCCTTTAAAATGATCACTATTAAACGTTTTGCTGAAAACGAAAATAACCTTTAAAATTCCAAGAAACAAGTAGTTTCCAAGATGTGAAGAAATTATAGTTTCAAAAGTTTATTATTTTGTTAAGATTTTAGCATAAAAAGATAGTTTCATTATTTTGTAAACATTTTAGCATAAAAATATTTTAATTATTTTGTTAACATTTTAGCATAAAATATATTTTCATTATTTTGTTAACATGTTAGGATAAAATAGTTTCATTATTTTGCTAACATTTTAGCATAAAAATATTATCATTATTTTGTGAATATTTTACCATAAAAAATATCATTGTTTTGTAAATATTTTAGCATAAAAATATTTTCATAATTTGTTAACATTTTAGCATAAAAAATATCATTATTTTGTTAACATGTTAGCATAAAGATATTTTACTTATTTTGTTAACATTTTAGCATAAAACTATTTTCATTATTTTCTTAACATTCTAGCATAAAAAATATTATCATTATTTTGTTAAAATGTTAGAAGAAAAAAATATTTTCATTATTTTGTGAACATGTTAGCATAAAAAATATTTTCATTATTTTGTTAACATTTTAGCATAAAAATTGTTTTCATTATTTTGTTAACATTTTAGCATAAAAATTGTTTTTATTATTTTGTTAATATGTTAGCATTAAAAAATATCTTCCGTATTTTGTTAACATGTTAGAATAAAAAGATATTATCATTATTTTCTTAACAGTTTAGCAGAAAAAATTTTTTTCATTATTTTGTTAACATTTTAGCATAAAAAATAGTTTCATTATTTTGTTAATATTTTCATTATTTTGTTAATATTTACATTATTTTGTTTATATTTTAGCACAAAATTATTTTCATTATTTTGTTAACATTTAAGCATAAAAATATTTTCATTATTTTGTTAATATTTCAGAATAAAAAATATTTGCATTATTTTGTTAACATTTCAGCATAAGAAATATTTACATTTTGTTAACATGTTAGCATGAAAAATCTTTTCATTATTTTGTTAACATTTTAGCATAATAAATATCATTATTTTGTTAACATTTTAGCATAAGAAATTATTATCATTATGTTGTTAACATGTCACCATAAAAAAATATTTTCATTATTTTGTTAATATTTTAGCATAAAAAATATTTTCATTATTTTTTTAACATGTTCGCATAAAAATTGTTTTCATTATTTTGTTAACATGTTCGAATAAAAAGATATTATCATTATTTTCTTAACAGTTTAGCAGAAAATTTTTTTTCATTATTTTGTTAACATTTTAGCATAAAAAATAGTTTCATTATTTTGTTAATATTTTCATTATTTTGTTAATATTTTCATTATTTTGTTAATATTTTCATTATTTTGTTTATATTTTAGCACAAAATTATTTTCATTATTTTTTTAACATTTAAGCATAAAAATATTTCATTATTTTGTTAATATTTCAGACTAAAAAATATTTGCATTATTTTGTTAACATTTCAGCATAAGAAATATTTACATTTTGTTAACATGTTAGCATGAAAAATATTTTCATTATTTTGTTAACATTTTAGCATAAAAATATTTTCATTATTTTGTTAACATTTTAGCATAAAAATATTTTCATTATTTTGTTAACATTTTAGCATAAACAATATTGTCATTATTTTGTTAACATTTTAGCATTAAAAATATTATAATTATTTTGTTAACATTTTAGCATAAAAATATTATCATTATTTTTTAACATTTTAGCATAAAAATATTATCATTATTTTGTTAACATTTTAGCATAAAAAATATTATCATTATTTTGTTAATATTTTAGCATAAAAAATATTATCATTATTTTGTTAATATTTTAGCATAAAAAATATTATCATTATTTTGTTAACATTTTAGCATTAAAAATATTATCATTATTTTGTTAACATTTTAGAATAAATATTATCATTATTTTAACATTTTAGCATAAAAAATATTATCATTATTTTGTTAACATTTTAGCATAAAAATATTTTCATTATTTTATTAACATTTTAGCATAAACAATATTTTCATTATTTTGTTAACACGTTAGCATAAAAAATATTATCATCTGTTTCTTAAAATTTTAGCATAAAAAATATTTTCATTATTTTGTTAACATTTTAGCATAAAAATGTTTTCATTTTTTTGTTAACATTTTTGCATAAGAAATTATTATCATTATTTTGTGAACATGTTACCATAAAAATGTTTTCATTATTTTGTTAACATGTCAGCATAAAAAAAATATTTTCATTATTTTGTTAATATTTTAGCATAAAAAATATTTTCATTATTTTTTTAACATGTTAGCATAAAAATTGTTTTCATTATTTTGTTAACATGTTAGCATAAAAATATTTTCATTAATTTGTTAACATTTTAGCATAAAAAATATTTTTATTATTTTAACATTTTAGCATAATAAATATTACCATTATTTTGTGAACATGTTAGCATAAAAAATATTTTCATTATTTGGTTAACATTTTAGCATAAAAAATATTTTCATTATTTTGTTAACATTTTAGCATAAAAAATATTTTCATTATCTTAACATTTCAGCATAAAAAATATTATCATTATTTTGTGAACATGTTAGCGTAAAAAAATATTTTCATTATTTTGTTAACATTTTAGCATAAAAAAATATGTTAATTTTGTTTACATTTCAGCATAAGAAATATTTTCATTATTTTGATAACATGTTAGCATAAAAAATATTATCATTATTTTGTTAACATTTTAGCATAAAAAATAGTTTCATTATTTTGTTAACATTTTAGCATAAAAAATATCATATTTTAGCATAAAAATATGTTCATAATTTGTTAACATTTTAGCATAAAAAAATATTATCATTATTTTGTTAACATGTTTGCATAAAAAAATATTTTCATGATTTTTTAACATTTTAGCATAAAAATTGTTTTTATTGTTTTGTTAGCATTTTAGCATAAAAAAATATTTTCATTATTTTGTTAACATGTTAGCATAAAAAAATATTTTCATTATTTTGGTAACATTTTTTTATTTTACATATGGGTCACCTCATATCAAGGCCCGAGGGCCACTCGAGGATAAGGGTTACTGAGTGTACAGTAAGTAGTCAATGGGATAATATAGTAATCATTAGTAGTGCAAATTTGGTAAATTGGATAACTTAAGAGGACGGTTCATCAAGAATTTGTTTATGCTGCACTTAAAAACAACCAAATTGTAGTCAGATGGAAAACAGGCAAACGGAAGAGAGTTTCACAGGCGTGCAGTTCTAAGAAAGAAGCTTTGTTCATGAAATCTATGTTTTGGTTTAGGCACAGATAAAGAGTGGGGGAAATTATTCAAAGTGTTTTTTTCTAGACGAGTGTTTTTTGTGAAAATTTGGAGAGGAAAATTTGAAGAGGCCATAGAGTGGAGCTCAGACAAGCGCTTGCCATGAAAATAACAATAAAGCAGAGACAAGCTCGCAATATCTCTTCTGTGGGAAAGAGGTTGCAGGGAAGAGAATAGGGCATCCCCCACTAAGCTACAAAGTCGATTTTGAACTTTGTGAAGGCAGGATAAGCTACTTCTAGCAGCTCCTGCCCAGGTGTTTCAACAGTGCTCCATCGTTGGAGTAGAGAACGGCATGAAACAACTCTAGATTTACCTTTATCAGCTCTCTTACGTACCTTTGTAGGGTCATTGACAAAGTTCTTTACATTTTGATGGTACCTTCCTATCATTTTCGATATTTCGAGGGTAGTCCTAACTTTTCCTAGCTGTTCTGTAATAGGACTCTTTTTAGAACTACTCAATCCACCTTTACAACCAATTTTATTGACGAAACAAACTGCCTTGTTAATAATTTGAAAAACCTCAAATGCCGTGGATTCACCAATTATGATGGCAATTACGATGGCATTGTGCAGAACTATGAAAGTTTCACAGTATGCGCAGTTCAGCATTGCCAATGTTTCCGAAGCTTTTGATACAAAACTACCGGTAAGTTTATGAAACTGGTAAATAAATATTATCTTGTTAATAATTTGATACGCAGTATATATATATATATATATCTATAAAAGTGAACGTGTCTGTCTGTCTGTCTGTGTACATTTCCCTACGCAATAACTCTGTCAATTTTTAGTCTATAGACTCGAAATTTGAAATACCGGGTACTGAGATTTGGGAAAATCGATGTGACGGGTGTCAGCCAGAAATTTGGCTGTTAAGGGGTCAAATTTCAACGATTTGACCTTTAAGAACTCTACCAAACTCCTCCGACAATTTTGGGTCTAGACACTTGAAATTTTAGATATAGGTTCCTTGAACCTGGATCTAACTTAATAAAGTGATTTGAGCCCGAAACTATAAATTTTAAGGGGTCATAATAGGGGTTAAATTAAAAAAAAATTGACTTTTTTTTGTTTTGCTAAGCATACACCTCAAAACACCCGGGCAACGCCGGGCTGAAATGCTAGTATATATATATATATATATATATATATATGCGTTTTGGTAAAATGTTTTGTTTTTTTTGTTTTTTTTCAGTTATATTTCACTCTTTGTGTATACCAAGCCTTTTTGTTTAGAAGCTCAATGTATAATAACAGAGCACATATAAAAGATTAACAGTACAGTTACATTCCAAGATCCAAATGTTTATTTTTCATGCAAAACAGCTTCTTCAACATATTACAATTTCGGTATATTTTTTACAGATCCATTTGATCACGCAGAAACAAGCAGTTATTATTATGTCAAATCGTCTCTTTTGTGCATATACTCTTCAGAAAAATAGGAAATTCTTAGATAGAAAAAAATGCATGACAATATAATGCTGCAAGAAGAAAAAAAATCATAGAAGACTAAACATTGTGTGTTTGTGTTGGTCATATTGTATAATATTTCTGTAGTAAAATTAGCAATAACCGAAATGAGGGGAAATAGAGAGCTTACCTCGAATACGTCTGTTGTGTTTCAGGCTGAGTGGAAGAGAGAGTTCCAAGATGGCGTCCATGGATTTTTATTAGCGTTGACCCCATATAATTCTCGTAGAATCGTGTCTACTCTCGCGCGATTATGCAAATGGATAATTCCCGGTCGCTATAAAGGCAGGACGCTGGAAAGCAGTGAGGGGTGTCGGGCAGATTGTGTGTAGGTGGTTCTGGCGATTGGATTGTTCTTTGTGACAAACCATGTGTCTGCGAGAAGCAAATTTTTTTTTGTTTGTTTTTTCTGCTTCTTTTTTCTCTACGGCTATTACGGGAAATGAGCAAGGGGAGGACGCATAAGCGCCAGTCTCCTTCCCCACCAATATGTGAACCCAACGTTCCCGGTGATAAGCATTCATGTTGACAGAACGCAATGTTTGGCGCTTATTGAAACCGGATGGTCTAGGATGATTTTACATGCAGACCGGTGCCAGTCTTGGAGAAAAACGAATGTAAATGTTGAAACGATTGGTGGAATATCCCATGCATGCTGCGGTGTTGGAGCAGTCTCTGTATCCACTGGTGGAGGTGTGTCTGCCAGAATCGATGTATTGGTGGTGCGTGGCAAACTGCTGGGGTTTGACTTACTTTTGGGGATCGACGCCATAAAATCTCTGGGAGGTGTCATTGTTGAGCCTACAGCGGCATGAAAAATATTAAATGCGCAGCCATTTCTGTTAATGAACCGCATTTCACCGCCACCTTTGACCATCAAAACCGAACGTGGACTGCATCATGGGAGTGGTTTGAGTACCACCCCCCTGAAAAGCTACACAATCGAGTGTCAGAATACCCAGTGCTGGCAGAAATCCATGAAGAGTACACACAGGAGCTCCGCACCTGGATAGATAATGGTTGGCTCATGCCGTACCCAGAGGATAAATTGGGACCCCCTCCCCAAAGGCCTAATTTTCCTGATGGCTGTGATACAGCAGAACAAAACCAAAGTGCACCAGGTGATGGACTACCGGGAGCTAAATCATTACGTAGACACATTTACGGCCAACGCAGATGTTTGTGCGGCTAAACTGCGCGAATCGAGACAAAAAGGTGCTAACGTGTCTCCACTGGACCTCAGGAGAGCATACCTACAAGTCCGGGTCCATGAGACACTGTGGCCATACCAGACTGTGGAAATCGATGGGGAAAAAATACCCGCCTGGGGTTTGGTTTAAATGTGGCTCCCCTGATAATGAGAGCAATTGTCAGCGAAGTATTATCTCAGGAAGAAGTTCTAAGCCGCGCAGCATCTGCTTACATTGATGACATTTTTGTCAATGAAGACATGGTGCCCGCAACCCATGTAAGAGAACACCTAGTGCAGTTCGGGTGGAGTGCAAGAACCCGGAGAAGTTGAAGGATGGTGCATGGGTGCTGGGATTGGTGGTCAGGATGGCATGCAGTGAACTGCGGTGGAAGTCAGGAAATTCAATTCCAGAGGCTCCCAGCATTGTTACGCGACAAACAATTTTTCCCTGTGTGGTTGACTTGTCGGGCACTTTCCAGTGTGCGGTTGGCTTCGTGTGGCTTGTGGAATACTTAGAAGGAGAGTAAGTTCGGTAACGAAGGGCTGGGATGATGAAGCAAGAGACGCCATACTGCATTGTACGATGTTCGAAACCTTAGAATCTGTGCAGCAGAACGATCTGGCATGGGGAAATTGGTGTGTGGACGGCAAAGAGCAGAATGTATGGGTCGATGCTAGATCCCTAGCAATTGGTGCAGCCTTGGAGATGCGTGAAACTGTGTTGGAAGATGCATGTTGGCTTCAACCTGAAGATGACTCTCAACATATCAACTTAGCCGAACTGGACGCCATATTGAAAGACATCAATTTGGCTCTTCAGTGGCAGAGCAAGATGCTACACATAAAGACAGATTCTGTCTGCGTATATCATTGGGTCTTGGACACGCTAAATGGAAAGGTGCGAGTATGCATCAAAGCAGCAAGCAAGATGCTTATTAGGAGGCAACTAATCACTCTCAAGGAGCTTGTGAAAGAGTACAGGCTGACAGTGGATGTGATGCTGGTTCCATCAGCACGAAACATCGCTGACCGATTGACACGAGCACAACAGCAGTAGTTTGAGGCAATGAAAAAGAAAAAAGAGCTTGACCTGGTGATAGGTGCGGTTCACACAGATAAGCTGGATGAGAGTCAAATCATGGCTATTCACAAAAGTAGTGGACATCTGTAGGTGCAATGCACTACCTACTTTGTCAGGAAAAGTTGCCAACCACGACAAAAGCAACCGTTAAAACGGTTATACGGAAATGTGAGGAATGTCAGTTCATTGACCCAGCGCCAGTTAGGTGGAAAACATGGAAAGCTGGAAGTTAACGAGAATTGGCAGAGAATTGGAATGGATATCACGCGCTATGGCACCTTCCATTTTTTAACTCTAACAGACTGTGGTCCATCGCGTTTCTCCATTTGGAGGAAATTGGCGAGGTAGGACTTGGCAAGCGTGATTCATCAGTTGGAGGCAGTGTTCCTCGAGCGTAGCTCACCGCATGAAATCCTTTTAGACAATAACACGGCTTTCTGCAGCAACACGTTCCAAGCATTTGCACAAAAATGGGGAGTTCACTTGCAATTCCGTTGTGCATATGCTCCAGCCGGAAATGGCATAGCGGAGCGATGTCACCGTACAGTGAAATGAATAGCAGGTATCTGTCCCATACAGGAGGCTGTCTACTGGTATAACATCACACCAAGAGACGACACATCTCTCTTCACTGCGCCTGCCAACAGGATTTATCGATACAAAGTTTGAGTAAAGGAGACCAATCTTGCAACTGTGTCTTCAGGTCCCAAGAGCAGCTCTTACCAGGTTGGAGATCATGTGTGGGTCAAAAGACCACAAAATCGATGTACCACAAGGTTCGGCAAGGGTGAGGTGACCAAGGTAATCAGCCCTCAATTGATTTTGGTGGACAGCCTCGCCACGTGAAAGATTTGCACCCTTGCCTTTATGTTGTTACATCGGAGGAAGCGGTAGACTCAGACAGTATAATGTCTTCTGAAAGGACAGAGAGTATAATGCAGGACGACAGAGAGGATTTTGAGTCATATAATGCACGTACTGAAGAAGCGGAAGAGGGACCACCCATCTTGCCTTTACGAAGAAGTACCCGACAAAGACGGATACTGCTCTGATTGTGAAACACCGCCTATGAAACAGACTGGTGGCAATAACGGTGGTAATGAGAAAGATGGCAAGGAGGAAGTGCTGTCTCCGGTTCCTTGAAGAAGTAACCAACAAAGACGACTGTCCCCCTGCCCTGCTTGTGATCATGAGATCAGAGGGGCACTGTAGCAGAATTAGCAATAACCAAATGAGGGGAAATAGAGAGCTTACCTCGGATACGTCTGTTGTGTTTCAGGCTGAGTGGAAGAGAGAGTTCCAAGATGGCGTCCATGGGTTTTTTATTAGCGTTGACCCCATGCAATTCTCGTAGAATCGTGTCTACTCTCGCGCGATTATGCAAATGGATAATTCCCGGTCGCTATAAAGGCAGGATGCTGGAAAGCAGTGGTGGGTGTAGGGCAGATTGTGTGTAGGTGGTTCTGGCAATTGGATTGTTCTTTGTGACGAACCATGTGTCTGCGAGAAACGAGTTTTTTTTTGTTTGGTTTTGCTGCTTCTTTTATCTATATATTATTACAGCCAAGAAATCCATCTCTCTAGAGGTGGGCGATACTGACTATTTCCTATCTGTGTTCCTGATTTTTTTTTTGCCTACTATATTCAATTTCTTAGTGGCGAGGATAGTGTCGGATTTGTTTTTCAAAAAATAAACCATGATTAAACCTCAATCAACAACATTCAATGCATACCTTAAGTTATCTCTTCCCATCAGGCTTATCAGGCTTACCAAGTCACAATGCACAAGTGAGAGAATTTTCGTGGCCTTTCTGTCTGGTGTTTTGCTTTTATTTCACCATTTTTCCCTGTGCACAAACATCACAATTTGGGAGATCGTCTGAAGGTATTATTTTCATGCCTTCGACTGCATTTGGTAACTTTTTAATATCAGCTGTATTGCAGTGTCCTAGAATTTTATTCCAGGTTTCCAAGTCGTGACAGCCAGTTTTTGAGGGAACCATACTTTTTAAATGATATAGTTGGCCATTTTTTTTAATGTCAAATACAGTTCCATTTGGGTATATCAATTTTGACTTATGGCCAAACTTTATATTCGTGCCTTGTTTAATGGCAGCTTGTACAGAAAGTATGTCTTGCTTAAATGTAGGTATGAAAAGAGCATTTTTTAGAATACAGTTACAAATGTTGCTTTTATTATTTTTTAGTGATATTTTAGCATCACCTCTTTTCAAGACTATATCATTTATTTGACTACCCTCAGCCAGTTCAACAAAATGACTCTGTGGATTAGAATCAAAATGAATAAAATCAGTCTACAAGAAGATTTTTACCGTTTGTTATATTGTTGAAGTGAATAGAAATGTATGTTTTTCCTGAAAGTTCTCAGCATTTTTAATCGAATCCATTTTTGAGCTTTTATATCGACGTTGGAAACTTTTGTGATTGGGTCGTCCACAATTATAGCAGATAATTTTATTCTTTTTCTTGGGAAAATTACTTTTGAGGTGAGATGTGTAATTTGGTTGTGTTGGTTTTCGAGAAGCATTTTTGAACTTCATAAATTGCTAGAGTAATTATTGTCCATGAGCATCCGATTTGTCTCTTCGTAACTATGCAGTGCCACTTTAAATTCACTGAAAGATATGGGTTTGTCTTTTTGCGTTATAACAGTTATAAACTAATCGGTTGGAAGTTCCTTGAACTTTATTGATATTAACAAGCTATCACTTATTATTTCATCCGAGAGTTTTAATGCATTGGCTGTTGTTTCTGGCCTTATGACAGTCAGTGATAGTCTCATTTTGTATTCTGTCGAGTAGGATATTTATGTTGCTTTTTGATTATGTTTTTTAATTTTTCTCGTTTTGATATTTTGTCATTTTCCCACGGTACTTTTCGCTTTACCTTGGGCTTCAGAGGTATGCACTTCTTTGTTGCTTCTTGGTGCGGTCTTACGAAGTTTTCATAGGTGGTATTAACAGTTGGTTCCTGCCATTGTGCTTGTAAAGCATCAAATCTGTTTCGCAGTTTGAAGATGAATCTCTGTTTCATCTGATTGTCATGTGACAACGTTGACCAGTTGTAGGGCTGTCTAGATGATGTTTTTAGTTTTGTTCGTTTGTAGGCTTAACTTCAACTTAGAGGTTACAATCCTATGATCAGTAGACACACCATAGATACTGCTATAATCATCACAGTTATGAATGCTATTGATCCACTTCTTATTCATAAAAAGATAGTCCAGTTGTGCCTTGTCTCTATTTGGGGATTGATGGGTCTTTTCTGAAAATAGGTATTCAGGCATTGTAGGTTGTTTTCGAGGAGAAAAGTTAATAGATACTCTCCATTTCGGTTTTTTTCATCATATGCTTGTTGTCTTCCCGTCCTATATGTGCATTCATGTCACCTCCGATAACCAATAAATTATGTTTGGGGATTGAGCGCACTATTGCTGACAATTCATCGTAGAAATTCAGGATCTCTTGCTTGTCACTGACGTTGGTAGGGCTGTAGCAACAAATAACAGTAGTAGCAGGATTACCACTGAAGGTAGCAAGAATTATCCTTTGTGTTATCTTCTCAGCACTTTTCAATGATTTCAATGCTCGAGGGCTAAGCAGAAGTCCTACTCCCCCAATGGTACTATTTGTCGAATTTTTCCATGCTGACGCTGATACTAGTGCCCAGCTGTTACCAATTTCATGGTACTTCATGTCCATGTCGTTGTGGAAGAGACGGTGCTCTTGAATACACACAATATCGATATCGTGTTCTTTGGATGAAGCAACAAGTTCTGATATTTGAAATGTGGGTTGAAGTGTCCGTACATTAAAGGTGGATATTTTGATGGCATGTCTACATTTTGCTAGCTTAGGTTTTGGTGCTGTAGTAAACTTGTCGATAGCTGTGGTCAGTGCTAGCACACCAAGTAGTGACCCTTGGTTACCCATGTGGCAGTCGATGCGGTATGGAATTCTGGTTTGATTTAGAGTCATATTGAATCTTTCGATAGCCCGGATAATATCACCTGTGTGAGTTACATCTACAGGTGAATTGCAGTAATTTCTCAATTAGACTAGTTGAACCTGATCGTTGATCTCTTAATGATTCTTCTGCTCAGTGTCTTTTGTGCCCTGCCATTGCCTGATTCTTTAGTTCTTCCGCCAAGGCACATAACTGTCATGCTGCTCCCCATGACGTTACCAGAGCCCATTAGCCAGTTCAGGTTCTACATCAGTCTTCCGTCATGAGCGGTCCTACATGATTACCGTAGACTATATCCTTGTTCTGCCACGATTTAGGTCTGAAGAGAATGTTTCTTTCATCCGACGGTATAGCTTTGAGCTAATCCTGTTGTAACTTCCGCACGAGCTATGACGTAAGGTTGGCATTTGTGGAGATTCAAATACTTTTTATTACCAGGATCGGTATGCTCTTCACAGCATTTTTTTAAGTAATGAAAAAAAAAAATCCTTTACTCACATAAGATGATTCTGTTCCATTAACAAAAGACGCAATCGACGTCTAACTAAATTTGAACATTTTTTTTTTTTTTTTGCTTTTAGTTTTTATCAACAGGATCTTTGCAGCATTTTTTAAATAATTTTCAAGAGTGTAGTATGATGTACCTATCAGAACAACACAAGTATGTTCAAGAACAAATAGATCGAATCCAGAATGCAACAGATGACAAACAATCCTATCTGGCTTGGCAAATAGTAAATGAGATATCTGGGCGCAAACGACCTGCCAAAGCTAAGTTAAAGGCAAACACTCCGGAAAATGCATGTTAGAAATGGAAAGCACATTTTGAAAAGCTACTCAGACACAAACCAGAAGTAACAGACCAACCAATTCAGTCGATTGTTGTACAGGAACTCGATATTGAGAAGAGTGATTTTACAATGGAGGAACTTCTAAATGTACTAAAGAAGACCAAGAATCGCAAAGATGCGGGCTTAGATAACATACCTCCTGAAGTATGAAAGGCAGGTGGTTTCAATGACATACTTCTTAATTCATGCAATTCTGTATATAATCAAAAAATTATTAATATATGGAGGGAAGGATGCATACTTCCCTTCCCCAAGAAGGGTGACCTAAGCATACCAAGCAACTACAGAGGAATAACACTCACTCCAATTGCAGCAAAAATCTACAATGCCATGCTTCTCAACCGTATCCAACCAAAGACCGAAGAAGTGCTCAGGAAGAAACAAAATGGATTTAGAAAGAATCGCTCTACTACTAGTCAAATACTTACTGTTAAGGAGTCAAAGCAAAAAACATTGATGCAGTCATGATCTTTGTGAGGAAAAATAGCCAGCATATTAAAAGCATATGGTATTCCAAATGAAGTCATTAATGTTATCATGATGCCATATGAGCACACTCGAGCAATGGTCAGGTCGTCAAATGGGGACACTGAATTTTTCAATATCCACACCGGGGTTCTACAAGGAACTTGCCCCTTTTCTTTTCATTGTCTGTCTTGACTTTGTACTTCGCACCTCTGTTGATATACACTACATGCTAGGCTTCACCCTAAATGAATCCAGAAACAGACGTCAGTCATCAATCAGCACACATTACTGATACAGATTACGCAGACGATATTGCTTTGTTGACGAACAACACTGCTGATGCGTAAACACTGTTACATAAGCATATTATTACCTGTGCATCAATAAAATAAATTATATATATATATATATATATATATATATATATATATACTAGTATGGGTGCCCGGGTGTTAACAGGTGTGTGTTGAGCAAAACAAAAAAAGTGGTAGTAGGAAGGCAGGCCTGTGACGTGAAGGAGGAAAAGAATGTGAAAAAAAACGTGACGTCTTTGCTGTTACGACCACCGGCAAACGAGGAGTGACATAGGTTCAAATTAAGGCTAGACAATCAAAAAGAGGGAATGACTTTCGGAAATACAGCGAAAAAAGCGACCCCTCCCTGTTGAAAAGTGCCCAGTTGAGGGTGAAGAAATTAATGTTTTAGCCAATTTTCCGGTATTTGTCGTCTGAAGGGTCGAGCTTCAAAACGATACTGAAAATCCGTCGCCTCTGTCGAAAGTTTTAGGCAGACATGCAAACATACATACATAAATTTATATATTGGTAGCTCAAATTTTCGACCCAAACCGATTAAAAAGCTTGCTCTATCTCTGAATACCCTTTATGTAAATTTTCAAATGTTTAGACCAGAAATTGTCTAGTAATTTGGTAGAGATCACAGAGGTCAATTTTTTAAAAACTTTGACCCCTATTATGTCCCCTTAACATTTATTGTTTTGGGCTCAAATCAAGTTATTAAGTTAGATCCATGTCCAAGGAGCCTATATCTAAAATTTCAAGTGTTTAGACCCAAAATTGTCGGAGGAGTTTGGTAGAGTTCTCAAAAGTCAAATCGTTGAACTTTGACCCCTTAACAGCCAAATTTCTGGTCAAAAGCCGATCACAAAGATTTTCCCAAATCTCAGTACCCTTTATATCAAATTTCGAGTCTGTACACTTAAAATTGACAAAGTTATTGCATATGGAAATGTACTCCCACAGACAGACAAACACACAGACATGTTCACTTTTATAGATATACTAGCATTTCAGCCCAGCGTTGCCCAGGTGTTTGGATGTGTGTGTTGTTACGACTCGGCTATCTCCACAGGGAACTGTAAAGATATGATCGCAACGATAATAAAAAAAAAAAATTTTTTTATTTTTCTTCCGGGATTAAAATGTAAATAAATAAATACGGATAGGGATTATCCAAATTCTCCAGAGACAACGGTAAAACATAAGACAGAAAAACACAAATGAAATAACAAAGAAAAGGCCGATGGGAATTATGGATGTAAATTTATTTATAACAATACAAAAAAAAATAAATAAAAATGCAATTATTTTGATAATTTAAGGAAGTAATGCATAAAAGAAAATAAATTGTCTTGATTGAGAGAGAATGTTCAAGAAAAATGCCAGATCTCAATACGACATTTTCATACTGGTTATTGTCGTCTGCTCAGTTCAAACAAAGAGAGAGTAAGGGAGAGAGAGAGAGAGATTTTGCTTCACTCACTGTCTTAGCGACTTTACTTCGTTCTTCTTCTTATCCGATTTCCTTTGTTGTTCTTCTTCTTCCTATCCGATTTCCTTAAAAAAAAAATTAGCTCCAAATATATCAAATAGACTCCTTTTCCAATGTTTAGTAAACGCACCTCCTCATCTTTTATCCACCGCAGTATTACCGCTAATCATATCTATTCCCAGTGTCGCCGTTGTCGGCTGCTTCCCTTAGCAGCGAGGAGCAGACTGTCTCTTCTGTCGTTCCTAAGCGTGCAGGTTAAAACGCCACCCCTCTCTCTATATATATATTTTTCCCCTCCCCTCGCTATACAGCCTGCCAGTGTTCGCTAGCTGGTTTCTTTCTTTTTTCTTTCTTTCTCCTCTACTGTCAGCGCTCGTTAGCTATTCTTTCTTTTCTTTTTCTTTTTTTTTTGACCACTCTCTATATATCTCTTAATATACACTCTCGTTGTGATTGTTTTCTTGGTTTTTTTTCTGACTGAACGCAGACGACAGTACAATAGATGAAAATAAAACAAAAACAAACTCCTATTCTCTCTCGATTTCGAACAACATATAAAAGAATAATTAATTACATTTTTTACTAAAAATGTAACAGTGTTGAGCAAGAAAAAAAAATGTGGTTGTAGAAAGGCAGGCTCAAACCCGTACCGCGAAGGACAAAAAGAACGAGGAAAAAAACCTGACGTCTTTGTCGTTACGACTACTGCCAAACCGGAATTGACGTAGGTTTTAATAAAAGCTAGACAATAGAAAGGAGAGGATGACTTTCAAAAATATCGGCGAAAAAAGCGACCCCCTCCTGTAGAAAAGTGCCCAGTTGCAGGTGAAGATATTAATTTTTTTAGCCAATTTTTCGGTATTTGTCGCCTGAATGGTCGAACATCAAAGCGATACTGATCTTGTAAAAATCTTTACATTTATTGTTTTGGACTCAAATCAAGTTATTAAGTTAGATGCATGTCCAAGGAAGCTATATCTAAAATTTCAAGTGTTTAGACCCATAATTGCTGGAGGAGTTTGGTAGAGTTCTCAAATGTCAAATCATTAACAGCCAAATTTCTGGCCGAAAACCGATCACATAGATTTCCCAAATCTCAGTACCCTGTATATCAAATTTCGAGTCTGTAGACTAAAAAGTGAACGAGTTATTGCATAGGGAAATGTACACACACATACACGCACACACACATTCACTTTTATAGATATATAGATAGATTGAACAAAAATATATACGTATACATAAATATATATGGAAACAATTTTGTCTTTACTATAAATTTTTTACGCAAATATTATACAAGTATAAATCATATCTGCATGAATATAATTACACGTAATAGTTAACTAAAGATGATCATTCCATAAGAAAACCGAAAAAACTAATAGGGAATTAATTGAAATGAATGTTTAAAAGAATATGCAAATTAGCTAGATTTTTTGCTAGTGAATGCCATTCCACAACCCATATATAAGAAAATTGTATTTTCTTTTTAAATAAATAGAAAAGAGGCTTGCCTTTTTTCTGTTGTTCTTGGCCCTCGGGCCAGAGCAAAGTGTAGTATCTGTTCTGCAGATGCTGCAAGCTATGACTAGCAAAGACCAGATGTGGGGGCAACCCCACATGCCTGACCTTTAACCAGCTCCCATTTCCCACCTCTCGGGAGCTGGTCCCCTTTTTTCTCTTCCCCCTCCCTTCACTCCTCACATTAAAAATTGGCCTTGTGCCTAATTTGCTCGGTGGGGGAGCAAATAAATACCATCTGTTCTGCAGATGCTAATAATTTGTACCAATCAATGGAGGGGAAACCCCTCTATACTGGGACAATTATTATTTTTGATAACAAGAGTGCCCCCTTTTTGCCTATTTTAGGGGAGCTGGTTTTTACCCCACATTAAAAACAGCCTTGTGCCTAATTTGCTTCGGTGGGGAAGCAAATAAATACATTAAATAAATAGAAAAGAAGGGTTTTAATATGAATATCCATACACACAAAAGAAAAACGAATTATAGGAGTGTATATATATATATATATATATATATATATATATATATATAAACACACTACAAGATAATGGAATGCATTAGATTACAAATTAGTGAATCTATTCCAAAATATTATTGGAAGGTAACATAACAATCCAAGCTAGCTAAAATTGCTCAATATACTAGATCGATGTACTTACATTTAAAATCCACAGATTAAGGCAATTATTTTAAACATTTATGTATGCTTTGCTTTAACCAATAAATTTTTATTTTGAAAAGTAATTCTTTCTAAATGAAATTTGAATATATAAATTCTCTCTCTCTCTCTCTCTCTCTCTCTCTATATATATATATATATATATATATATATAGTGTGTGTGTATATGTATGTGTGTGTATATGTATGTATGTGTGTGTATATTTATATATGTATGTATGTATATATATATATGTATGTATGTATATATATGTATGTATATACAGGGAGATGCAAAAGTAGGTATACAGTGGTAAAAAAAAGAAAAAACGTGTAAAGTTTAACGCATTTATTATACAGACAAACAAATGTTGCATAAACAAGTAATAATTAGCACGTATAATAAGAAACACATGTAATAGAAAGCCCTATTTCCGCAGGTATTCAAATTGCTTGCCGTCAGCGTTAACACATTCCTCTAATCGAGAACAAACACTCATGCACACTCTAGAACAAAGATCTTTATCAGCATCAATTTCCTGACAAGCTTCCAAAATGAACTGAATCATGTTTTCGACAGTGCGAGGCTTGCGTGCAAAAACCTTATCTTTTACTGTGCCCCAAAAAAGAAATCAATAAGAGTTAAATCTGGCGAGCGTGGTGACCAGTCGATGGTGACCAGTCGATGGTGACCAGTCGATGCTGACCAGTCGATGGTGACCAGTCGATGCTGACCAGTCGATGCTGACCAGTCGATGGTGACCAGTCGATGCTGACCAGTCGATGCTGACCAGTCGATGGTGCCACGGCGTCCAATCCATCTGTTGGGAAATTTTAAGTGAAGTAGTGCTCACACAGTGAGGGCCCCGTCTTGTTGAAAATAAAAGTCATCATTTTGGTATTGTTCACGTACTTGGGGCATTATTGTATCCTGCAACATGTTTAAGTGCACAGTTTGATCAATGCTTGTGTGAAGAATAATGGGGCCAACAACACCTTTGCAAGAAAGCCCGGCCCATACTGTTACCCCGGGTTGATTGAGTTGTTTTTAAATAGTGATACGAGGGGTTTCGGTTGCATAATAAACGCAATTGTGTCGATTAACGGCACCTGATAATTTAAAGTTTGCTTCATCAGACCATATAATTTTATTTAGAATGCCGTTACCTTCAAGTTCCTCGCTCAGGATGTTTTCAGAAAATTGTAAACGACGATCCGAGTCATCTTCCAATCAACCATGTATCAATCAAGGCGTGTACATCTTTAGACCGGCACGATTCATTAGGCGCCCAAATGATCTACGCTCAATACCAAATTAAGATGAGGCTCTGTATTTCGATTTCTGTGGGCTTTGAGTGAATGCCTGAGCAACTTTGAATTCATTTTCTTGTGTGGTCACAGTAATTGGTCGACCACTTCTCGGTGCATTGTGGATACTCCCTGTCTGTTCAAATTTGTCACACAGTCGATAAACCGTGAGCCTTGTTGGGGGAGGTGTTGCAAAGGTTTGGACCCACTGTTCTCTTACGCGTTCACTATTTTCTGTCTTCCAGTATTGTTTTAATATCCATTTTCGCTGTTCGTCAGTCAAATTACCG
>NC_136507.1:2427934-2439950 GCF_053919585.1 Euprymna scolopes | reverse complement strand
CGTATGTATATGTACGTATATATATATGTTTATATATGCGTACGTATGGTTATGTATATATATATATATGTATGTATGTATGTAACCAAGTTATGAGGTTGATATGCCGTTGTAGAGAAAGAGCAAAAAGAACGAATAATAGGACGATCAAATTACTCTTTGGTTCGAACAGACAAAGGAAAAAGTATGTCAAGAGATACTTATTGTTGTAACCGTCAGAGTTTGGAGTTAGCTGGCTGTTTATTTTGAAACACAGAGTTCGAGATGAAATGACAGGCGGTTGTTTATTTTAGAAAACAAGGTTTGAAAGCTGATGACAGGCAAGTTTTCTTGTTGTAAACAAATACAAACTCGTGATGTTTAAAGGGCATTGATGGATATGTATATATTTTTCGAACACAGAGAAAAGAAGAGAAGGAGAAGAGAGGAAAAGAGAGAATTCGATTTTGGCGAATTCAGATGGTGTTAAAGTCGGGCAGAGAGGGCTTTTGACTTAAAACACGTATCTCCAATGGCCGAAAAACTTATCTGAACTCGAGTCACAAACTACCGTTTTTAAATAGCTACAGCCAACTTCCTTCAAACTCTGAAATATTATTAGACCATTATTTTTGTGAATAAACCCAGACTAATTGTTTATTCGTGTGTGGAATCGTTTTAATTTCCTTTTTCACCACACTAAAATCCACGGCTCTCTTATCGGCGATGTTCGCCGGTAAGCGGGTACACAACGATAGGTCCGGAGTATAAATTTAGACGATCAACTGATAATTCTGTCACCCAATACCAGCAACATTAAAACGGCTAAGAATTATCACCGGCAGTGGTCACTGGAAGGACGAAAATAGTGAGCTGCAAACCGCTAGAGTCGGGTCGTTTTCAGGCTGCCGTAATTGGAGTGGAAGAGTTCTGAGGTCGACGATCGTCTCAACCGACCAGCTGAAGGGGGTGACATTTGGTGGCCGTGACCAAGGATTATTGAAATCAGGGAGAAGGTGTGTTAGCTAACCACGCAGACGGATTCAAAACCAAACCAAAAAAAACAGGAGGTTTACTGTTTACAACAGGTGGGACCTCCCAACAAGCGAGTCAACAAAAGCAGTGCAGAACCAACAACATCTCAGCGATCAGGTAGGAAACCACCTTATTTTCGTTCTTATCACTTTCTTTTGCTTGTCGGTATTCGTTTTTGGACTTCTTGTGGGCTTTTTCAAAGAGCGCTTATATTTTTTTTTGTTTTGTCTATTGTTATTTAATACGTAATCCGCTAGGACTACTACCATGACCAATGAAAATGGTAGGTCTGTAGAGGAGTTAGAAGAAGGGGGACGGCTAACCCCAAAACTTAACGTAACGGGATCCAGAGTCCCACTGTTCACAGGTTTGGCTGTGGAGTTGGGACCCTGGCTCAAAGCAACAGAGAAGAAAGGGCGCATCTATAACCTGTCGGATGCCGATATGATTTCACTGGCATACGACTATACCAAGGATGCTGCTTCAGAATGGATTGGAGAGTATTTGGATAAATACAAATCTCAAACCAACTGGAAGATGTTTGAAAATGACATCCAGCGGCACTTCGGCAGTCACTTGAGCCGAACGGAGGCAGCTCGAGCGCTGGTAGGTGTGAGGCAGAAGGGTGGCGAATCCATCGCTCACCTAGAGGGACGCATGAGCGTTCTCGCTAAGGTAGCTTACCCAGATCAAGATCGGAGAAATGATCCGGCTACCCAGGCCCAGCTGGCAGAGTTCTTCACGGACGCTTTGAGCAATTACCTGTTGTGTGAGGACGTGGCAAGGGCACAGCCTAACACGTTGGAGGAGGCCTTTGCACAGGCTCGAAGAGCTGAAGCCCTCCTCCTGAGATTAGGAAAATTAGAGGAGAACCAGACAGCCTGGTTGAAGGTCTGCTACGGATGCGGTCGACGAGGACACATCCGAGCAAAGTGCCCTGAGCTTAACCAGAGTGGGGAAGAAGAAGCCTCGAATCCAGAACACTGGGACTTAAGGGGAGGGGGGAGACACATACCCCATCCCAACTTTAAGAGGTGTCTAGTATGCTTCGTTTGCCAGAAAGAAGGGCACAGGGCACATGAATGTAGGAATAGGGATAGAAAGAATCCACCCGGACCCAAATTAAAACTCACGTCCCCTAAGAAGATTCCAACAAGGAAATCTTTAAACTAGTTAGGGTTGCCCCAATAGCGAAAGGGCGGGTGACCCCTAGGAGAGATAAGAATGTCCGGAAAAGCATAGATGGGGCTTTAAAATTAAAATGCTACAATTGCGGAAAAGAGGGGCACTATAGTTACCAGTGCAGAGACGGGGTGCACTGTTTCAACTGTGGCCGCCCGGGACATCCAAAGAGGGCCTGCATGCTGAGGCCTAAGTGTTTTAAGTGCGGCAGTGAAGAACACTTAATTCAAAGTTGCAAGGAGAAAGAGTTCGTACGGTGTGACGAGTGTTAGGAAAGAGTGCACACAGCAACTAGCTGTCCACTAAGGAAGAAGGAAACATGCCAGCGGTTTGGGAAGAGCGGGCATTTGTGGGACAGTTGTAGAAAGAGGAAAAGTAAGGTTAAAAATCCTTCGAATAAGGATAGAGATGGGATTAGGTTATGTCAAATATGGTCCGAAGATGACGAACTCACCTGCAACATTGAAATAGAGGGCAGAACGTTCAGAGCGTTGATAGACACCGGATCGGAAGTCTCAGTCATTAGTTCTTTAGAGCTGCAAAGACTAAGACTCCCCGCCGACCGATTTATGTCGACTAAAGTGAACGCGTTTCAGGCAGATGGGGGTAGATTTAGATTAGATTGGATGCTGGAAGTAAAGATAAAGGTGGGCGAGACTGAGACATCCCACACATTGTATGTAGGACCAAAAATGACCCACGACATGATACTGGGAGGAGACTGGCTGAGAGAGAGGAAAGCTGTATTAAAATTCGACCCTCCAAAGTTAATCCTTGGGGAGGAAGAGATTATGTTAGGTAGCACGAGGCTCACTCAAGTGGATCTTGTGTCTCGTGAAGATTTAAAGATTCCACCTAGAACAGCGGTGACGAGCTGGGGTGAGATAGAAGGGGCTATAAAGGATAGCGAAGCCATTTATCAGGTTTTACCCCTTCCCTACATAGAAGAGGACGAGGACGTGACCGTGTAACCAGCATTAGTGCAGGAAGGTCAGGCGAAGAATTTTCCGGTAGTGGTAGCCAATACGAGTCTGAAGACGGTTAACATTAAATCAGGAACTAAGTTGGGCAGAGCTTCAGTGTTAACATTAAAAACTAGAGTGAGGTGCGAAGGAATGCCTGTAGAGAGTGAAGCGGTTAGTGACAAGGTAAAATTAGACTGCCCTGACCAATACCGAGAGAGATTAGAAAGACTATTTAAAGCTAATAAGCGAGTGTTAGCTAATTCAGATAAGGAATTAGGTAAGACGCATACAGTAAAAATGTCGATTGACACAGGAGACCACCAACCAATAAAGATGAGGCCGTACAGAACGCCTATTTGGAAGAGAGAGTTGGTTGAGAAAGCAGTGAAGGAGATGGGAGAGGCTGGTATTATTGAGCTGTTTCAATCACCTTGGGGTTTCCCAGTAGTAATAGTAGAGAAAAAGGACGGGGGAAATAGATTTTGCGTAGATTTTAGAGAACTTAATAAGATAACAAAATCTACTGCTTATCCTCTGCCCTTGATAGACGACATTTTAGCGATGCTAGGGAAGGCTACATGTTTTTCCTCCTTAGATTTAAGATCAGGTTACTGGCAAGTGGCAGTAAACGAGAAGGACAAACCTAAGACGGCTTTCTGTTGTCATATGGGGTTGTTCCAGTTCCATGTTATGCCGTTTGGGCTAGCAGGAGCTCTTGGTGTTTTTCAGTCATTAATGGCAATAGTGTTGAGAGGATTTGAACATTTTGCCATGGCATATTTGGATGATATCTTAATATTTTCAAAAACTCCGGAAGAGCACTTTAAACATCTACAGGCTGTGTTAGATCGTCTAAAATATCATGACTTGAAATTAAAGATGGAAAAGTGTCAATTTATGAGGAAAGAGACTAAATATTTAGGATTCATCATAGACCAATCTGGAATAAGGCCAGATACTGATAAAGTAAAAATTATAAGGGCGATGCTAGAACCTCAAACAGTTAGACAAGTTAGAGCATTTATAGGAACTGTAGGTTATTAAAGAAGGTTCATAGCAGGATTCTCTAGAATAGCTATACCACTAATTAATCTAACGAAGAAATATGCAAGGTTTGATTGGACCAAGGCGTGTCAGAAAGCATTCGATACGTTAAAGGACGAACTGACATCCATCCCTTTATTGATTTATCCCGATCTGAACAAGCCTATGGTCTTATATACGGATGCTAGTGATACGTGTGTGGGAGCGTGCTTGACTCAGTCGTGTGAAGAAGCAGAAGCTGTAATCCTGGAAATAAAGGACGAAATGCCTATCTACTTTCTCTCTCACAAATTGACAAAGACCCAACAGAAGTGGCCCGTGATTGAAAAAGAGGCCTATGCCATCGCGTACGCTTTGCAAAAGCTGCATTTCTATTTAGCGGGTGCGACGTTCGTAATAAAGACAGATCACCATCCATTACAGTACTTGTTCGATGCTGAATGGAAGAATCGAAAGGTGCAACTGTGGGCTATGCAACTGAGTGGCTACGACTGTAAAATAGAGTACCTGTCCGGGAAAGAAAACACGTGTGCAGACTTATTATCTAGAATTCCCGAAGCAGTAGAGGAAGAAGCTGACGCTAGTGATCAGAATCTAGTCAGTGATAATACCTATAGAATTTGCGTACTTAACTCCCAGCAATTGCAGAATAAGCCCCCAGAGATAGAAGATGAAATAGAGTCGGAAGAAGATGACTCTGAAGAAAACGATTCCGATAAGTGGGAATCGATAGACCTAAAACTACTTAAGTTAGAAGCGAGAAAAGAAGAAGAATATAGTATACTTAAGAAATCACTCGTAGAAGGAAAATTACTGCCCTCAAAATCGAGGAAATACCTGTTAGAGGATGATCAGGTATATTATGTAAATGGGGAAGAGAAGAATCCAACGCTACGCTTGTGTGTCCCAGATGGTCGTGTGAGGACTAGTTTAGTGCAGGTAGCACATGACGGGTTAGGTCATGTAGGTATTGATAAAACTTACTCGATTTTAGCGAAGAAATATTATTGGCCTGGTATGTATAAACATATCCACTCCTATGTGACAGAGTGTGTTACTTGTCAGAAGCGGGCAGTAAAAGGAGCTAAGACACCCCTAATAGAGACTGATATTCCCTTTGAGAAGTGGAATATGGATGTCTCAGGGCCATATAATATTAGCAATAAGGGAAATAAGTATATAGTCAGCATGGTCGATTGGTTAACGAGTTGGGTAGAGGCATTCCCAGTGCAAAGGAAGGATGCACAGACCATGGCGGAGATACTAATGAATGAGATTTTCCCTAGGTATGGTGTCCCACGTGTGTTAGTGACAGACAACGGCGGAGAATTCGTAAATGCCGTTGTAAAAGAGGTGACGGGATATTTGGGAATAAAGCATGTTACCACAGAGCAATGCAAAAGTAGAGAGATTCCATAGGTCTTTGGGAGATACGCTGTCAAAGCTATCAGAGGATGAAGTCGAGAATTGGGACTTGTTCTTGAATCAGGCCTTGGCAGCAGCCAGATTTTCACATAACGATACGACTAAATTCTCTCCATATTACCTGGTACACAGTAGAGATGTAGTGCTACCATTGGACAATCTCCTACTACCAAAAAAAAGGTATACTGGGAAAGAAAATCATAAAAAAATGATTGAGCAACAGCATTCTCTGTTTAGTCAAGTGCGTCGAGGGATTAGGGCAGCACAGAAAAAACATAACAAAAGAGTCAATGATGGAAGGATCAAGAAAACATATGACGTTGGCGACCCAGTATACTACAGAGCACAGGTTAGAAAAGGAAAATTAGATCCTAGATGGAAACCGTACTATAGGATAGTAAAACAAACGGGACTAGTGACATATAATATATGGGATCAACTGACGAATAGAACGAAGAGGGTTCACGCGTCAGACATCTGTGAAGCCAATATTAGGGAGTGGAAAATGCCTAATATACAGACAGATAGACCTGTAAGGAAAGCCACCCTGATAGATCCGGAAGGAGATTGGGAAGATACGGATAGGTGGGCTGATGAGGTAGCGGATGAACAGGAGTTAGTTAGAATTTGAGGTAGAGAATACCGACTCGCTACCAGAGATAACAACTACGCCTCCAGATTCGGAAGGTTGGGAATCTGAAGATGATATTCCGCTATCGGTACTGAGAGATAGAGAGGCTGGTAATGAGAATAGGGCTGAAGAATCAGAGAGCAATGCGATTCCGTCGACACAGCCCCCAGAGGTAATAGGCGATGTTAGGGGACCTAGACTTTTGCGAAGCAGTGTAAGACGACCTATCAATGTTATCTCTAAAACGGGGAAAGTTACAAATAGCGATGAAGAGGATAAGGAAGACGAAGAGGATGAAACTGATTCTTTCGTTAAGTTATTTATGGAACTGGAATTGAGTGACTAAAAATAAAATGGAACAAATAGTAAAGGAACGTTACTATGTGTATTTGTAGGATGCGGCGTCTAATAATGATGATGGCGGTGATGGTTGGATTGACAGTAGCGTTGCGCCACACACACAGTACGGTATTTAAGAAGACCAGCGAGGTAACGATTACTCATTCTAAGTGGATCCTGACGTTCGTCATTGATCTGAGAGCGTATCGGAAGGTTCAAATGGAACTAGAAGACGAAGTTAACTTAGCAGCGCACTTAAAGCTGCAGATGCAAAAAATCAATCAAAACTTGGGATAAATTCTAATACAGCATTATTTTTATCACTAGGAGGACGGTTAGATAAGATGGAACAAAGACTCCGATACATTGGAGGATATTTTAGGGATATTGGATTGCTAGCAGCAGATGGGACCCAAAAACGAGTTAGAAAGAGATCTATACTTCCTTTCGTAGGTAAAGCACTACACGTATTATTCGGGACCGTATCGGAGAGTGACACAGAAGTATTAGAAAGGCATATAAGCAGTTTAGAGGAAAATCAACAGAAGATAAAGCACGTCATAGAGGAAAGCTTATCAATAGTGAACGTTACTAGATACGAACTGACAGAACATAGACAAAGAATAAACTGGCTATCCCATACAGTCGCCAGCCTAAACGAAAGTTTGACTTTTATGGCTAAAAGAATAAGTATGGTAGAGGCTGTAACTAAGCAAATACTGGAACTGATGACGATGACAAACCAACTCGACTCATCAATTCAGTTATTGACAGTGGCAATGGAACATGTTAGGACACAATTAGATTTACTTTCATTAGCGCACATGTCACCGAGCATCATACCCCCCAAAGACTTGAAAACAATACTTGGGATGCTTCAGGCAGACTTGCCACATACTTTATGCTTACCAGTAGATCCAAAGAAGAGTCTATGGGACTATTATAAAACCTTGAGTTGTGCTACGATGTTACAAAATGATAAGATTTACGTAATGGTTGAGTTACCTTTATTGGATAGAAATAGCGACTTCGAAGTATTTAACGTAATTAATTTACCGATACCATTTCCTAGTAATGTCACTGAGAGGAGAGCAGTAGCAAGGTACAAAGTTGAAACCGAAGGAATAGCTTGTAACCCAGCCCGAACCAAATTCATAGTGTTGTCACCTAGCGAAGCACTAGCGTGTAGCATGAATGCACTAAGAGTTTGTGCAGTAGAAAGTCCCATCTATGCAACTAACGGACACAAGTTATGCGTAGTTCAATTATTCCAAGGTAATGAGGAGGGGATCGATAAATATTGGGGAGCAGAGGTGTCGATTGATATACTAACCCCCCAAGCTATACATCTATCTGATGGTGTTTGGGCAGTTGCCTCAACTAGTGAACGGAAGTTGTCGAAAGTCTGTAAGGGATGGCAACAAGGGGAAATACTTATTCATCCACCTATGACCATTATAGATCTACCTATGAGTTGCGCAGCGTTTGGCCCAACTCTAGAGATCTTGCCGTCCTACAGATTTAAAGAGAAGTTTGAACTCAGAAATGACTTTCTGTCATTAACTAGAATACCGCGTGTAAATTGGTCAAAGGTATGGACACCTATCACTAAGGAATTTCCGAAGATAGAAGCTTGTGAAATTCCACCTCTTTTGAAACTGGACGGAAAGATCGATATGAGCGAGTTATTAGATGAGTTACGAGCAGTGAAGGATGGTAATGAACCAGAAAAATGGCGATGGGAAAAAGTAAGTAAATGGTTAAATCCTACAATAATCATCTTGGTCGTGATAATGTTAATAGCTTTTCTAGTGTATGGGAAAAGGAGAGTTAGCTACATTAATAGCCTCCTAAGGGCTGGAAAGGATGCTAATAAAATAGATAAGGACGAGAGTAACCCTCAATTAGAGCGCTTAAAAGGAAAAGTCCATTCGTTGTTTGAAATGAATAGGGATGAGCATGAAGTGAGGGACGCTACCGTGGTTTCTGATAAAAACACCAGACCTGATCAATCTGGTACAGAATCAAGACTACCAGTGAACCCCGCATCTAATACCCTACCAACGTTGGAGATACATATGTGAAGAAGCCGGATAACCGAGAAAGAGCCATGGAATGAAATCCGAAGAAAAATGGACTATTGACTAAATAGTTGCATGCATTGAAATGTGTATATGTGTATGTATGTATGTGTGTGTGTGCATATATGTGTATATATATATATATATATATATATATATATATATAAAAAATTAATGAGGTTTATGGACAATCGTATGAACTGAAAGCAGATTTGAAAAGCGCTAAACTCTAAAAGAGAACTTTTTGCATGTGCATGAATGATAAAGTTTTTTTTTCTTTAAGAACGAATCCAATTGATGAACTATTATAGATTGTAAAACCACAAAGAGCCATGGTATTAAGGCCCAGAAAGAAGAAGTGGGTTAGAAAAAATATTGAGTCCAATATTGTTTCTTTTAAGTGGGGGAGGTATGTAACAAAGTTATGGGGTTGATATGCCGTTGTAGAGAAAGAGCAAAAAGAACGAAAAATAGGATGATCAAATGACTCTGTGGTTAGAACAAACAAAGGAAAAAGTATGTCAAGAGATACTTATTGTTGTAACGGTCAGAGCTTTGAGTGAGCTGGCTGTTTATTTTGAAACACAGAATTCGAGATGAAATGACAGGCGGTTGTTTATTTTAGAAAACAAGGTTTGAAAGCTGATGACAGGCAAGTTTTCTTGTTGTAAACAAATACAAACTCGTGATGTTTAAAGGGCATTGATGGATATGTATATATTCCTCGAACACAGAGAAAAGAAGAGAAGGAGAAGAGAGGAAAAGAGAGAATTCGATTTTGGCGAATTCAGATGGTGTTAAAGTCGGGAAGAGAGGGCTTTTGACTTAAAACACGTATCTCCAATGGCCGAAAAACTTATCTGAACTCGAGTCACAAGCTACCGTTTTAAAATAGCTACAGCCAACTTCCTTCAAACTCTGAAATATTATTAGACCATTATTATTGTGAATAAACCCAGATTAATTGTTTATTCGTGTGTGGAATCGTTTTAATTTCCTTTTTCACCACACTAAAATCCACGGCTCTCTTATCGGCAATGTTCGCCGGTAAGCGGGTACACAACGACAGGTCCGGAGTATAAATTTAGACGATCAACTGATAATTCTGTCACTACCCCATACCAGCAACATTAAAACGGCTAAGAATTATCACCGGCAGTGGTCACTGGAAGGACGAAAATAGTGAGCTGCAAACCGCCAGAGTCGGGTCGTTTTCAGGCTGCCGTAATTGGAGTGGAAGAGTTCTGAGGTCGACGATCGTCTCAACCGACCGGCTGAAGGGGGTGACATGTGTGTATATATATATACGTGTATATATGTTTGTATGTGTATGTATATACATGTATATACGTTTTTATGACTGTATGTGTGTATATGCATACATGTGTATGTGTGTGTATGCATATGTGTATACATATGTGTATATGTGCATATATGTATGTGTATATATGTATGTGTATGTATATGTAGGTAAGTGTATATATATGTGCATATGTGTACATATATATATGTGTGTGTGTCAGTGTATGTATGCATTTGTTTATGTATGTGTATATGTATGTATATGTGTATGCATGTATGTGGGTATGTATATGTATGTTTGTGCATTATGCATTGTGTATTTATATGGGTATATATGAGCATATGCTTATAGACATGTGTGTATATATTTATATGTATGTATACCAATGACCGTCTTGTGTATGTTTACATGTGTATGTATATATGTGTGCGAAATGTGTATTGTGTATGTATGCATGTATATATGTGCGTTATATGTGTATATATTTATGTGTGCGTGCGTGTATATATATGTATGTATACCAATGACCGTCTTTAGTGTCTTGTCTGCTTGAGCATGTGAATTCGCCGGCAGGACTATATGTAATTTTCGGGCTCATGAACTTTCAGTGTCTGAGGGAGTGGCACTCGTCTGACAAAACGTTGCAATCATCATGTATATGTATATATGTATGTATTTGTATATATATGTATGTATATATATGTTTATATATGTATGTATGTGTATATATATGTATATATATGTAGGTATGTGTATATATATATATGTATAAATATGTATGTGAATATATAAATATATGTATATATATGTATAAATATGTATGTGTATATATAAATATATGTATATATATGTAGGTATGTGTATATATATATATATGTATAAATATGTATGTGTATATATAAATATATGTATATATATGCATATATATATATATGTATGTATGTGTATATATATATGTATGTATGTGTATATATATATGTATGTATATGTATATATATGTATATGTACATATATATATGTATGTATGTATGTATATATTTATATCAGGTCATGTCATACGCTACTGATATATATTTATGTCAGGTCATGTCATATGCTACTGGTACCATGTAACCCAGTACTACCTGCCTCATGGTCGGGTCACCGGCGACTAAACTGGTTCCCCCACCAGACTTGTTTGGTGAGGAGGGCGGCTAGTCTCCCTGACGGATTAAAAACAAGACCTTCCAAAGGGCGAATGAACTCTTTTTCTGGGTAAACGGCCAACTAGCACCGTGTATATTTGTGTGTGTGTATATGTGTATTGGGGTGGAGAGGGCCCCCGTAAGCTGTGGTGAAGGCAACCTTTCTAGGAGAAGCAAATCTCTGATTTAAAAAACCATAAAGCGGTAGACCATTACCCGCATTAAGGTGGTCTGCAGTTTAATTTGTTGCTGGCTATCTTGCTCTTTCTTGTTGCTGGATCTCAACATTTTTATCTGAGAGAGAGACTTAGCTGTTGTACAAAGCTAAGACTCTGTAACATCATATTTGTACAGATACTCCCTCAGGCATTTGGGCTCATGGATTTTAAATGTCTGAGGGAGTGGCACTCGTCTGACAAGACGTTGCAATCATCATATATATATATATGTATGTATGTGTATATATATGTATATATATGTATGTGTACATATATGTATATATATATGTATGTATATATATGTATATATATATATGTGTATATATATGTATATGTATGTGTATAAATATGTATATATATGTATGTGTACATATATGTATATGTATATATATGTATATGTATATACATGTATGTATATATATATGTATATATGTATGTGTATATATATGTATGTATATGTATATATATGTATGTGTATATATATGTATGTATGTGTATATATATGTATGTGTATATATATGTATGTATATGTATATATATGTATGTGTATATATATGTATGTATATGTATATATATTTATGTATATGTATATATATGTATGTATATGTATATATATGTATGTATATGTAT
>NC_136507.1:2412934-2415434 GCF_053919585.1 Euprymna scolopes | reverse complement strand
GTATGTATATATATGTATGTATATATATATGTATGTATATATATATGTATGTATATTTATATATATGTATATATATATATGTATATATATGCATGCATATCTGTATGTATATATATATATGTATGTATATATATGTATATATATGTATATATATGTATATGTATATATATATGTATATATATATATGTATGTACGTATTTATATATATATATATATAATATATATATATATATATATATATTATATATATAGTGGCAGAGTCCTGAGACTGTAAGAAGACTTATAACATCAGCACCAAAAATAAAATAGTAATCCTTCTAAAATTACCTTAAAACTATTTTTATACTTACATTTTTAGTAGTACTAACCATCCTTTGATAATATTACCCCGGGCATTCCAAACTATTACTAAAGATCTATGACTTTTTTATATATTTTAGCTTCATATTGTATCGTTTATAAATCACTATTCGGATTTTACTTCAGTAGAAATGTATTCATTTAAGATTTACAAAATGTAATTAATACTTGGTAGCTTGTATAATCATATAAATTTTATTGATAATTTTACTCCAGTAAAAAGTCTTACATCTTCATATATTTAATTTTAATTTTATAAGCTTTTTTATTTTATTAGCAGCCGTTAATTTGAATAATTTTTTTTAATTTATTTTTTAATTTATTTTTTAATTTAATATTTTTATTTTGTTGTTTTAACCCTGACTTGCTCTTAGACTCTTCCCTACCGTCAGTTAGTTTTCTTTTATCTTCTCCTATACTTTTCTTTTTATGTCTCTTTCCTCTCATTCGAGCACTTAAATAAGTTTTTAATTTTTTCTATTCATCTTTTTTCTCTCTTCCCTTCATTTAATAAGGGACACGGAAAAATGCTTAAAAAATTAGCGTTTATTATATATTTTATATTTTTATCTTAGTATCTTTTTTTTACTTTTATTTTATTTTTTATCTCTATTGTAAATTCACCTTTAAAATATCTGATTTTAAAAGTGTCAGCTAATTACAAGGGTTTTTAATCTATAATAACGAATATCTTTCAGTGGATACGTCATACAGCGATTACACCACCTAAAAATTGACGTGGAATGGAGCTTAGATCATCTATTTCAAAAGATCCTAAGGACCAAGAATGTTTTATCATAAAAAATTGAATTTTACCTTCAATGTTGACTTTCAACTAACATGAATTCTTACATCATTCCATTACTCCATTAAAATATTACCCCTATACTTGAATACCATAATTTAATATTCTTTTTTTGTTTCAACCTTTATTTTCTTTCTCTATGTCCCTTAAAAAGATTTAATCTTTAATATATATTTTCTTTGCACATGATGTCCAAGAAGTATATACACATATATACACATATATATAAATATATACATATATATAAATATAAACATATATATACATATATATAAATATATACATATATATACATATATATGAATATATACATATATATACATATATATGAATATATCAGACGAGTGCCACTCCCTCAGACATTTAAAATCCATGAGCCCAAATGTCTGAGGGAGTATCTATAAAAATATGATGTTACAAAATCTTAGCTTTGTACGACAGCTAAGTCTCTCTCTCGGTTCAAAATGTTGAGATCCAGCAACAAGCAAGAGCAAGATAGCCAGCAACAAATTAAACATATTTGCTTCTCCTAGAAAGGTTGCCTTCACCACGGCTTACAGGAGCCCTCTCCACCCCAATACACATATACACACACACAAATATACACGGTGCTAGTTGGCCGTTGACCCAGAAAAAGAGTTCATTCGCCCTTTGGAAGGTCTTGTTTTTAATCCTTTAGGGAGACTAGCCGCCCTCCTCACCAAACAAGTCTGGTGGGGGAACCAGTTTAGTCGCCGGTGACCCGACCATGAGGCAGGTAGTACTGGGTTACATGGTACCAGTAGCATATGACATGACCTGACATATATATATACATATATATATACATATATATAAATATATACATATATATACATATATATAAATATATACATATATATACATATATATATACATATATAAATATATACATATATATATATACATATAGATATATACATATATATATATACACATATATGTGTATATATATTTATATACACACATATATATACATATATATATATATATACACATATATATACATATATATGTGTATATATATTTATATACCACATATATAGACATATATATGTGTATATATATTTATATACCACATATATAGACATATATACATACATATATACAGTTTTGAAAATAATAAGCGGAAGTTTCTCAAGAGCTGTTTCGGCTATCATCTCATCAGGAGAAAATCGATAGCGTACAAAATAATATTATGTTGAAAATAAAGAATTCTAAGTGGGAACTAATTGAATGTGCCAAAAGTACGGGGACACTAAAATAAATTTATTAACGTTTAAAAAAGATTAAAATATTGGCACAATGAGGGGAAAG
>NC_136507.1:2251004-2396004 GCF_053919585.1 Euprymna scolopes | reverse complement strand
AACCAATATGATTCTCGGAAGAGATCTAAAAAGTTTCGCAGATATGTCCTCGTTTCTATGTGGGTGCACTATGAACAAAAAAAAAAAAAAAAATGATTGATTATTATTTCCACATCAGTATATTGAATTGACATTTTAAAATATAAAAAAAAAGAAAAGGAATCAAATTCTGAGTTAATGTGCGAATGATTGGTTATTATTTCAACAGATATATATTGAATTGGCATCCATATATATACTGAGCAAATGTAACATTCCATTTTTTTTATTATAAAAAAAAAAAAAAACAACCAAGAGAATCTCCCCCTGCAGATATTTCTGTATTTAGTAATAAAAGAAGAGTCGCGCGTTGTACACCCATGATTTTTGGAATTGAAACATAATCCGCTGTTTGTATTTTTTCCCCTCTTTTTCTTCTCTTTGTTATTTGATGTAAAATATCACAATGGAACATTATCCCATCTAACCTCAACCATAGCTTAGCGAATTCGCTGATCGATCCTTCCCGAGTTCGTATGTAACAAGTATATGCATACCCAGCAGCGAATGTCACACAACTCTATAGATCATAATAAAATCTAAATAAGATGTATTTTTTTATTTGCATAAAATAAACACAACAAAACTTGAAACTTCGCAACAATTTACTACATAACCTCCGCAAGAATGCAGTTTATTTACAAGGTATCGAAATAATTGTTTAAAATTAAAGAAATATTTTGTCAAGAAAAATAATATCAAGCTAATAAAAATAGAACATAAAAAGTGTTGTTTTTTAATCATTAATTTATTTTATGGGTTTATGTCCAGTAGTTGAGTTTTGTCTGGTGGGTTTTTGTCTGCTCACTCAGCATTGACAAATATGACAAGGAATTGACAAAACGTTGAATTGAAATTTAAATTCATTTGTGAATTTTAATGCTTCTGTGTGAAAAACTTTTAGCATCAAATTTTCTTTGATTCTGCTGTTATCATTTGTGACGTGCATGTGCAAGTATGAGTTGTGCGTGCCTGCGTCGGGGAGCGAATCTGGGACCGACGGCTATAAAAAGTGTAATGTGCATCCAGGAGAAAGCGCCCGCGTGTCTGTGTGTTGTGTGGGTGCGTAAGAGAGACGGACGAAAAGGAAAGACTTACCTCGGGACCGGCTCGGCATCGCCGACCGAAAATAGATAAAGAAAGATTGCTTCTCGTGCCGTGTGAGGATATCTTACCGTTGTTGGGTCCGGTCTGAGTAACCGTTCACGTCCGTCTAGGCACCTTGCTAGTTGGATTCCGTGCAGAACCGGTGTTTACTGGTTATTGAATTGCTTTACATTGCTGCAACATTATACATCTACAGAGGGCGCTGTACTTTTAAGGATTTTCCTTATACATCTACAGAGGGCGCAGTAATTTTTTTTGAAGGACTTTCCTTACACATTTTTCTACAAAAAGTCAAGCCGATACAAAGATTGTGAGTCTTTTTTTTTTTTTGGTCGGTCGGTGGTTGAAAAGAACTTGCTTGTAAAGAGTGCGACGTTTGTGAGAAGACAGAAATCGAAAGAACTGATTCGTTCAACTTTGAAAAGAATTTCTGGCGTGTATATTGCTTAACACAAATTACTCAGCTTGTTGCAGCACGAGGGAAGAGAAAGCTATCTCGGCTATTATGGCTTTCAACCCAAAACGTTTACCTATATTTGATGGCAGTGAATCTGGACAGTCCATAGTGGAATGGTTGGAGAAAGCTGAACTAATATGTCAGCTAAGTGGTGTAAAGCGCATTGAATGTGTAATTCCAATGCGTTTGTCAGGCGGCGCCTATGCAGTGTACCAGCAATTAAGTGAGAAAAGCAGGTCGATTTTGGGTGTATAAAGAAAACCCTGTACACAGCATTTTCTTTGGATCTGTTTGCTGCATGGAAGCAGTGTGCAACTCGTCGTCTCCAACCAGGTGAAACAGTCAACGTCTTTTTGGTGGAGCTGTGCAGGCTAGCAGTCTTGTTTGATGGCGTATCGGATCAATGCCGTCAATGTGCATTTATTGCTGGTTTGCGGAAAACTTGTTGCAGGCATCATCCCAGATGGATAACTTAGATCTATCTCATGTGCTGGCATGCGCTCGTACTATTATAATGACTAACCCGACAGTTCGAGAGCAAGCTGCATTAGCTGCACGACCAACACCAGTTAACCCCAAAGAGACAGATACTTCACGGAGGTGTTACAAGTGTAATGGACTGAATCATAGGGCAAGCAATTGTCAACAGGAGGAGATGTTGGGGTCAGATCTCGAAATCCTATCATGTGTTATCAATGTTGACGGCGAGGGCACATTGCTCGAGTTTGTCCAGGAAACGAGTAAGGGGGCGAGAAGTGAGCACCAATCTCGTCCTCCAAACTGGTGTAAATGGCGCCTTGCTAATTGTCATGGTTCTCATCAATGGACTACCACGCACAGCTCTGGTGGATACCGGGGGCACACAGTCACTGGTCCGCAAGTCATGTTGCAAGGAATGGACGAGGAAAGTAACCCCAGTGCTCACAGCAGATGGAAGCACACTAAGCTGCTGTGGAGTAGGAATGGTGCAGGTTGACCTTGATGTAACACGGAGCATTAGCATAGAAGTCATAGTTGTGGATGGATACTTAATGGGATTTGATTTATTGCTTGGACTGGATGCAATCAAGCGACATGGAATAGTAGCTGTGTCTAGCGCAGGAGAGGTGACCTTTCCACATTTTAGCAAGACCAATTTTGCTGCTATCACTATTACCGAGCCTAACGTATCTGCCAAATATGACCAAGATACTCAGAAGTGGACTACATCGTGGAAGTGGGCTGGCAACCAACAGTCTATTGAGAAATAAACTTGCAGAGTATCCAGCGCCAACACCGATTCGTGATGAATACAATAGGGAATTGCAGGTGTGGATTGATAATGGTTGGTTACTGCCATATCCCGAGGACGAACTTAGCCCTCCAAAAGGTCTAATCCCTCTCATGGCTGTTGTGCAGGAGAATAAACAGAAAGTGTGTCCCGTTATGGATTATCGGGAGCTAAATGAGTACGTGGATGTGCATTCTGCCAACGTGGATGTTTGCTTACAAAAATTGAGGGAATGGCGACAACAGGGACCAAACATTGCAGTGTCGGACCTACGCCGAGCCTATTTGCAAGTACATGTTGACAAATCTCTGTGGCCATTTCAAAGAGTAAAAATTAACGGACAGCGATATTGTCTTACCCGCCTTGGATTTGGGCTGAACATTGCCCTTCTAATAATGCAGGCCATTGTTAATACTGTACTCAGTCAGGATAAGAAAATAAATGAGTGTACATCCTAATATATTGATGACATTTTTGTGAATGAAAGTATATGTTCGGCAACCCATGTAAAGGGACATTTGGAGAAGTTTGGCCTGGAAAGCAAGACTCCAGAACTGTTGTGACTGGGCTCACGTGTATTGGGATTACGCGTCCAAGAAGAGAATGGAAAATTGTTATGGTAGCGTGGCAGTGACCTTCCGACAGTACCTAATAGACTTACTCACCGAATTGTGTTTTCAGTGTGCAGGAAACTGACTGGTCATTTTCTAGTGTGTGGCTGATTGCGTGTTGCCACAGCATTTGTGAAACAAAGGGCAAATATGATCACAACTGGATGGGTTGACGAAGTGCGAGACCCTATTCTAGCACGGATGATCAAAGACATTTGTTTGAGAGTAGCCCAGGAAGATCCAGTAAAAGGTGGCTGGTGTATCGGTGGAGATGAAGTCACAGTATAGGTGGATGCCAGTTCTATTGCTACAGGCATGGTTGTGGAAAGCAACAGTTCTGTGGCAGAGGACGTAAGCTGGCTCCACGCAGTGCATGAAGACAAACACATTAACTGAGCTTGATGCTGTGCTGCGAGGCGTCAACCTTGCATTACAGTGGAAAGCTAAAACCATACATTTGCGAACTGACTCTGCCTGTGTATATCGGTGGATAACTGACAACGTGTCTGGACAGACAAGAGTACACACCAAAGCAGCCTCTGAAATGTTAATCAGGCGTCGCCTCTCCACTCTTCGAGATTTGGTCTCGGAATATGAACTAACAATCAACGTGAGGCTCGTTAAGTCTCACGATAACAGAGCTGACCAACTTACTCAAGTACCACAGCGGTGGATAGATGAGATCCGTAAGGCAACAGAACCCAGAGAACTTGTGTGCTCTCAGATGCAGACAATTCATCAGTCCAGTGGAAATCCTGGTGTGAAAAGGACATGGTACTTTGTAAAGTTGGTCAATCCAACAATAACTGAAACTCAAGTGCGATCGGTGGTTGGGGATTGTAAAGAATGGCAATCCATAGATCCAGCTCTGGTGCATTGGAAGCCAAGTAGGCTTAACATCATGGACACTTGGAGTAGGATTGCTATGGATATAACCCATTTCGGTACTCAGGTGTACTTGACATTGATAGATTATGGTCCCAGCCATTTTGCCATTTGAAGGCAGTTGTATCAACAGGAATCGGCTAGCATCATTAAGGTGTTGCAGAGTATATTCTGCGAAAGGGGACTGCCGACCGAATTGCTCACAGATAATGGTGCAGCATTTTGCAGAAAGACAATTTCTGATTTTACACAAATGTGGGGCGTTGCGAACATTAACTCTGCCGACAACATCTTCGATAGATCAGTTCATTTGGTGTAATTTGATAAACTTGTAAAAACTGCTGGAGCGCCTTTTCTGAGGGTGTTCCTTTAGCTTTCTTCAGGGCTTTTTTCAGCATGTCAACAATCCTCTCTGCCTGACTGTTCAATTGGGGATGATAGGTTGGCGTCGTTATGTGGAAATCCTTGCAGAAATTTTTTAAATCTGCTGAAGTGAATTGTGTGCCATTATCCGACACTAAATAATCGACCAAACCAAATCTAGCATATAATTCATGAAAAGCACTGATTGCAAAATCTGTCATCGAACTTTTACGTCAAAATACCTCAGGCCATTTTGAAAAACTGTCTACCAGTTTTAGATAATAGTTTCCATCCAGTGGGCCTGCGTAATCTATGTGTATTCTTTGCCATGGGTGGTCCGCTTTAGGCCACAAGCTAAATTGTATTGGGGCCGCTTTTGCAGCCAGTGTGCATCCTACTATCTTTTTATTGTCAGTTGCTTCTCGTTGTTTTGTTTCTGTATTGCCAATTGTTTTTCTCTGAACCTTCTTTCAAGTTCTAATTGTTGACTTTGTTGGAATTTCACCATTTCCAACATCTGTTTTGCAAAATCGTCCATTTTTTTTTTTTTTTTTTTAAAAGGTTTAGAATAATATGAAAAAATGATGTTTCAGAAACAACACAATTTGTTGATTTACGTTTCCTATAGTACCAACTCTATGGAAAAAGAACCTTTACAAAATTCGTACATGGTTATTTAACAAATATTTCTTTCATATGTTTATTTCCTCGTGTGGCAATTTTCCTGAGAAAATAATTCAGCATTTGCGTTTAAACCGAAAGCAGTAGATTGCGTCTTCAATTTTCATGACGTGTAGGTACTGGGTTCAATTCCTTGTTGATCCAGCACATTTTCCCCTCTTTTTTCCTTAAAAAGAATTAGTTATTTATCTGTGAAGGAGAGTTTATAGCATTGATTTAATATTGGCTATTCTTTTTGATATCTGTGAGAAAAAGAATATCCTTTTCTCGTTAACACTTTATTTGTGTTGTGCTTAGCGAAATCGTTTTTTTTTTCTTCTTCTTCGACATGCAGTTCCTCAACCAGTGAAAAGTTTATTTTAATCGGATTAATCCAATGTCTTTTTAATTTGTGCAAATACTCGCTTTATCCAATAAAATATACAATCATTTACTTGCTGCATTTGCATGAGTTTTTTTCTTTCTTTTCCCAATGCTAATGCCTTTTAACTATAAGACGTATTAGCGAGACATGCCTTTTTAGAATGACAAAGTTTTTTTTTTCAACATTACTTGTATTTATAGAGATGGAAAAAAAATTTTTTTGTACTTACTGAAAACTTGGTATCGTTGATTCAGTAGTAATAATTCTCAACGCAATTGTCTTATGAGTTCTATTTCAACTCGTAGTTACACTTTTAGTAGCTTTTTTAACAGCAAGATAAGGATTTTGACAATGTCTTTGTAAAATACTTTTTCGGCAAAAATTGTTGTCCTTTTTCAAAAATCTTTTTATCTTCGTGCTCGTGGATTTTTACACTCGAATGTTTTGTTTTTTTCCTTTTGGCAAGTAGTTTTTCCCGTTCTTCATCAAACTTTTGAAAAAGAAATACTTTTAAAGTTTTGATTTCCCCCCGAGTGTAGGAAAAAATTATTTCAAATTCCTGCATGTGTTCTTTTTTCTCAAATCCTTTTGGTCATCAAATGTTGTTTTCCAATGGCTGTTTTTTAGAGTGAGTCCTTGCCTGTCCAGTTGTCCAATTGTTGTAACCAATTATTGTAGATGGATCCGGGAAGTTCTTGAATCGTCCTCATCAGCCAGTTGTTGTAGACCCATGCTAGGTGTTACAAATGAAAGAAACCACAAGTAGTGTAAAGTGTATAAATATAATATGTATTTATCATAAAGAATATAGGAGCCACTAACGTGGTATGAGAGGAACGTGTTTGTAGCATGCGGTTAAACATGGTATGAAGGTCTCCATCTAGTCTCTGAAACCAGTGGTATTCATGGTACTGGTTGATTCCACTTAGTTCTAAAATAGGGGTGATTTGTACCCCACAACAATAATTTGTTCTCATTCTGTCAGTTATGATTGAGTAGAACTTGATATATTTTATGTTATTCTTAATTATTATTGTTCACAGTAAAAATTGAACCTTCAGACTACAGAAAACTGTCACTTAGAGCAAATACTTTTACTTACATAACAGGTACATGTAGACAATTCTAGTATAAATTTTTCAAAGGAATTTAGGTTGAACAAATGTTGATGTAAAAAAAAAAATTATAAAAACTAGAGCATTTTCTCGTATTGTGTCCACTGCAAGGTACTTAACTACACTCATCCAAATTCCACTTTTTCTCTCATATATCTAGATGTAAGGGAAGCAACTTTAGTAATAAAAATATATTCCATGAGAGTGACCTCCCCTTGAAACAAAGAAATTAACTAATAAATAGGAATTTGAAACCAAACAAAATGAATATTAGAATAAACACGCATAAATGTAGAAATAAAAATTATAAAAAATAGGAAAGAATAAATAACAGGGAGAAAAAAAATTGAAAATTAAGACTAAAATAAAAAATACGAAATTAAGGTTTAAAACAGAAATTTTGGTCTGCGCAGTACCCAAAAGGCTGACTTGTAACAACGTGGAGATGGAATTTCTTTTCCCCAAACGAAAACACCAGGTCTATCATGTACAACATTAAATTTCTGTTGGTAACATCGAATGGAAATAACATCGGATGAGTTGATCAGCAAAAGGCGATTTTTATGAACACATAAAATCATGAAATCGCCATCCCATTAACAAAATGGTTGTAATGAAGAAATCCAAGATGAAATAAACAAAACTTATTAAAAAAACAATGTAAGTCTTTGAATTAAAACAAAGTTTTGTACTATATATGCACCTATAAAATTGAATCTAAACTATATATGCATCTATAAAATTGAATCTAAACTATATATGCATCTATAAAATTGAATCTAAACTATATATGCATCTATAAAATTGAATCTAAACTATATCTGCATCTATAAAATTGAATCTAAACTATATATGCACCTATAAAATTGAATCTAAACTATATATGCATCTATAAAATTGAATCTAAACTATATATGCATCTATAAAATTGAATCTAAACTATATCTGCATCTATAAAATTGAATCAAACTATATATGCACCTAAAAAATTTCATCTAAACTATATCTGCATCTATAAAATTGAATCTAAACTATATATGCACCTATAAAATTGAATCTAAACTATATATGCATCTATAAAATTGAATCTAAACTATATATGCATCTATAAAATTGAATCTAAACTATATATGCATCTATAAAATTGAATCTAAACTATATCTGCATCTATAAAATTGAATCAAACTATATATGCACCTAAAAAATTAAATTTAAACTTAATATGCACCTATAAAATTGAATCTAAACTATATATGCATCTATAAAATTGAATCCAAACTATATATGCACCTATAAAATTGAATCTAAACTATATATGCGTCTATAAAATTGAATCTAAACTATATATGCATCTGTAAAATTGAATCTAAACTATATCTGCATCTATAAAATTGAATCTAAACTATATCTGCATCTACAAAATTGAATCTAAACTATATATGCATCTATAAAATTGAATCTAAACTATATCTGCACCTATAAAATTGAATCTAAACTATATGTGCATCTATAAAATTGACTCTAAACTATATCTGCATCGATAAAATTGAATCTAAACTATATATGCATCTATAAAATTGAATCTAAACTATATATGCACATATAAAATTGAATCTAAACTATATATGCATCTATAAAATTGAATCTAAACTATATCTGCATCTATAAAATTGAATCTAAACTATATATGCATCTATAAAGTTGAATCTAAACTATATATGCATCTATAAAATTGAATCTAAACTATATATGAATCTATCAAATTGAATCTAAACTATATCTGCATCTTTAAAATTGAATCTAAACTATATATGCACCTATAAAATTGAATCTAAACTATATATGCACCTATAAAATTGAATCTAAACTATATATGCATCTATAAAATTGAATCTAAACTATATATGCATCTATAAAATTGAATCTAAACTATATCTGCATCTATAAAATTGAATCTAAACTATATATGCATCTATAAAATTGAATCTAAACTATATCTGCATCTATAAAATTGAATCTAAACTATATATGCATCTATAAAATTGAATCTAAACTATATATGCATCTATAAAATTGAATTTAAACTATATATGCATCTATAAAATTGAATCTAAACTATATATGCAACTATAAAATTGAATCTAAACTATATATGCACCTATAAAATTGAATCAAAACTATATCTGCATCTATAAAATTAAATCTAAACTGTATATGCATCTATAAAATTGAATCTAAACTTAATATGCATCTATAAAATTGAATTTAAACTATATCTGCATCTATAAAATTGAATCTAAACTATATATGCATCTATAAAATTGAATTTAAACTATATATGCATCTATAAAATTGAATCTAAACTATATCTGCATCTATAAAATTGAATCTAAACAATATATGCATCTATAAAATTGAATCTAAACTATATATGCATCTATAAAATTGAATCTAAACTATATATGCACCTATAAAATTGAATCTAAACTATATATGCATCTATAAAATTGAATCTAAACTATATCTGCATCTATAAAATTGAATCTAAACTATATATGAACCTATAAAATTTAATCTAAACAATATATGCATCTATAAAATTGAATCTAAACTATATATGCATCTATAAAATTGAATCTAAACTATATATGCATCTATAAAATTGAATCTAAACTATATATGCACCTATAAAATTGAATCTAAACTATATCTGCATCTATAAAATTAAATGCAAACTGTATATGCATCTATAAAATTGAATCTAAACTGTATATGCGTCTATAAAATTGAATCTAAACTATATCTGCATCTATAAAATTGAATCTAAACTATATCTGCATCTATAAAATTGAATCTAAACTATATTTGCATCTATAAAATTGAAGCTAAACTATATATGCATCTATAAAATTGAATCTAAACTATATTTGCATCTATAAAATTGAAGCTAAACTATATCTGCATCTATAAAATTGAATCTAAACTATATATGCACCTATAAAATTAAATCTAAACTATATATGCACCTATAAAATTGAATCAAACTATATATGCACCTAAAAAATTGAATTTAAACTTAATATGCACCTATAAAATTGAATCTAAACAATATGCATCTATAAAATTGAATCCAAACTATATATGCACCTATAAAATTGAATCTAAACTATATATGCGTCTATAAAATTGAATCTAAACTATATATGCATCTGTAAAATTGAATCTAAACTATATCTGCATCTATAAAATTGAATCTAAACTATATCTGCATCTGCAAAATTGAATCTAAACTATATATGCATCTATAAAATTGAATCTAAACTATATCTGCACCTATAAAATTGAATCTAAACTATATCTGCATCTATAAAATTGAATCTAAACTATATCTGCATCGATAAAATTGAATCTAAACTATATATGCATCTATAAAATTGAATCTAAACTATATATGCACCTATAAAATTGAATCTAAACTATATATGCATCTATAAAATTGAATCTAAACTATATCTGCATCTATAAAATTGAATCTAAACTATATATGCATCTATAAAGTTGAATCTAAACTATATATGCATCTATAAAATTGAATCTAAACTATATATGAATCTATCAAATTGAATCTAAACTATATCTGCATCTTTAAAATTGAATCTAAACTATATATGCACCTATAAAATTGAATCTAAACTATATATGCATCTATAAAATTGAATCTAAACTATATATGCATCTATAAAATTGAATCTAAACTATATCTGCATCTATAAAATTGAATCTAAACTATATATGCATCTATAAAATTGAATCTAAACTATATCTGCATCTATTAAATTGAATCTAAACTATATATGCATCTATAAAATTGAATCTAAACTATATATGCATCTATAAAATTGAATTTAAACTATATATGCATCTATAAAATTGAATCTAAACTATATATGCAACTATAAAATTGAATCTAAACTATATATGCACCTATAAAATTGAATCTAAACTATATCTGCATCTATAAAATTAAATCTAAACTGTATATGCATCTATAAAATTGAATCTAAACTATATATGCATCGATAAAATTGAATCTAAACTATATATGCATCTATAAAATTGAATCTAAACTATATCTGCATCTATAAAATTGAATTTAAACTATATATGCATCTATAAAATTGAATCTAAACTATATCTGCATCTATAAAATTGAATCTAAACTATATATGCATCTATAAAATTGAATCTAAACTATATCTGCATCTATAAAATTGAATCTAAACTATATATGCAACTATAAAATTGAATCTAAACTATATTTGCATCTATAAAATTGAATCTAAACTATATATGCATCTATAAAATTGAATCTAAACTATATATGCATCTATAAAATTGAATCTAAACTATATATGCAACTATAAAATTGAAGCTAAACTATATCTGCATCTATAAAATTGAATCTAAACTATATTTGCATCTATAAAATTGAAGCTAAACTATATCTGCATCTATAAAATTGAATCTAAACTATATATGCAACTATAAAATTGAATCTAAACTATATTTGCATCTATAAAATTGAAGCTAAACTATATTTGCATCTATAAAATTGAAGCTAAACTATATCTGCATCTATAAAATTGAATCTAAACTATATATGCACCTATAAAATTAAATCTAAACTATATATGCATCTATAAAATTGAATCTAAACTATATCTGCATCTATAAAATTGAATCTAAACTATATATGCATCTATAAAATTGAATCTAAACTATATATGCATCTATAAAATTGAATCTAAACTATATATGCATCTATAAAATTGAATCTAAACTTAATATGCATCTATAAAATTGAATCTGAACTATATATGCATCTATAAAATTGAATCTAAACTATATCTGCATCTATAAAATTGAATTTAAACTATATATGCATCTATAAAATTACATCTAAACTATATCTGCATCTATAAAATTGAATCTAAACTATATCTGCATCTATAAAATTGAATCTAAACTATATATGCATCTATAAAATTGAATCTAAACTATATATGCATCTATAAAATTGAATCTAAACTATATATGCATCTATAAAATTGAATCTAAACTTAATATGCATCTATAAAATTGAATCTGAACTATATATGCATCTATAAAATTGAATCTAAACTATATCTGCATCTATAAAATTGAATTTAAACTATATATGCATCTATAAAATTGAATCTAAACTATATCTGCATCTATAAAATTGAATCTAAACTATATATGCATCTATAAAATTGAATCTAAACTATATATGCATCTATAAAATTGCATCTAAACTATATATGCATCTATAAAATTGAATCTAAACTATATATGCATCTATAAAATTGAATCTAAACTATATATGCATCTATAAAATTGAATCTAAACTATATATGCATCTATAAAATTGAATCTAAACTATATCTGCATCTATAAAATTGAATCTAAACTATATATGCATCTATAAAATTGAATTTAAACTATATCTGCATCTATAAAATTGAATCTAAACTATATATGCATCTATAAAATTGAATCTAAACTATATATGCATCTATAAAATTGAATCTAAACTATATATGCATCTATAAAATTGAATCTAAACTATATATGCATCTATAAAATTGAATTTAAACTATATATGCATCTATAAAATTGAATCTAAACTATATATGCATCTATAAAATTGAATCTAAACTATATCTGCATCTATAAAATTGAATCTAAACTATATATGCATCTATAAAATTGAATCTAAACTTAATATGCACCTATAAAATTGAATCTAAACTATATATGCACCTATAAAATTGAATCTAAACTATATATGCATCTATAAAATTGAATCTAAACTATATATGCATCTATAAAATTGAATCTAAACTTAATATGCACCTATAAAATTGAATCCAAACTATATATGCACCTATAAAATTGAATCTAAACTATATATGCATCTATAAAATTGAATCTAAACTTAATATGCATCTATAAAATTGAATCTAAACTATATCTGCATCTATAAAATTGAATCTAAACTATATATGCATCTATAAAATTGAATTTAAACTATATCTGCATCTATAAAATTGAATGTAAACTATATATGCATCTATAAAATTGAATTTAAACTATATATGCATCTATAAAATTGAATCTAAACTATATATGCATCTATAAAATTGAATCTAAACTATATCTGCATATATAAAATTGAATTTAAACTATATCTGCATCTATAAAATTGAATCTAAACTATATCTGCATCTATAAAATTGAATTTAAACTATATATGCATCTATAAAATTGAATCTAAACTATATCTGCATCTATAAAATTGAATCTAAACTATATATGCATCTATAAAATTGAATCTAAACTATATATGCATCTATAAAATTGAATCTAAACTATATATGCATCTATAAAATTGAATCTAAACTATATATGCATCTATAAAATTGAATCTAAACTATATCTGCATCTATAAAATTGAATCTAAACTATATATGCATCTATAAAATTGAATCTAAACTATATATGCATCTATAAAATTGAATCTAAACTATATATGCATCTATAAAATTGAATCTAAACTATATATGCATCTATAAAATTGAATCTAAACTATATCTGCATCTATAAAATTGAATCTAAACTATATATGCATCTATAAAATTGAATCTAAACTATATATGCATCTATAAAATTGAATCTAAACTATATCTGCATCTATAAAATTGAATCTAAACTATATATGCATCTATAAAATTGAATCTACACTATATATGCATCTATAAAATTGAATCTAAACTATATATGCATCTATAAAATTGAATCTAAACTATATATGCATCTATAAAATTGAATCTAAACTATATATGCATCTATAAAATTGAATCTAAACTATATATGCATCTATAAAATTGAATCTAAACTATATATGCATCTATAAAATTGAATCTAAACTATATATGCATCTATAAAATTGAATCTAAACTATATATGCATCTATAAAATTGAATCTAAACTATATATGCATCTATAAAATTGAATCTAAACTATATATGCATCTATAAAATTGAATCTAAACTATATATGCATCTATAAAATTGAATCTAAACTATATATGCATCTATAAAATTGAATTTAAACTATATGCACCTATAAAATTGAATCTAAACTATATATGCATCTATAAAATTGAATCTAAACTATATATGCATCTATAAAATTGAATCTAAACTATATATGCATCTATAAAATTGAATCTAAACTATATATGCATCTATAAAATTGAATCTAAACTATATATGCATCTATAAAATTGAATCTAAACTATATATGCATCTATAAAATTGAATCTAAACTATATCTGCATCTATAAAATTGAATCTAAACTATATATGCATCTATAAAATTGAATCTAAACTATATATGCATCTATAAAATTGAATCTACACTATATATGCATCTATAAAATTGAATCTAAACTATATATGCATCTATAAAATTGAATCTAAACTATATATGCATCTATAAAATTGAATCTAAACTATATATGCATCTATAAAATTGAATCTAAACTATATATGCATCTATAAAATTGAATCTAAACTATATATGCATCTATAAAATTGAATCTAAACTATATATGCATCTATAAAATTGAATCTAAACTATATATGCATCTATAAAATTGAATCTAAACTATATATGCATCTATAAAATTGAATCTAAACTATATATGCATCTATAAAATTGAATCTAAACTATATATGCATCTATAAAATTGAATCTAAACTATATATGCATCTATAACATTGAATTTAAACTATATATGCACCTATAAAATTGAATCTAAACTATATATGCATCTATAAAATTGAATCTAAACTATATATGCATCTATAAAATTGAATCTAAACTATATATGCATCTATAAAATTGAATCTAAACTATATATGCATCTATAAAATTGAATCTAAACTATATATGCATCTATAAAATTGAATCTAAACTATATATGCATCTATAAAATTGAATCTAAACTATATCTGCATCTATAAAATTGAATCTAAACTATATATGCATCTATAAAATTGAATCTAAACTATATATGCATCTATAAAATTGAATCTAAACTATATATGCATCTATAAAATTGAATCTAAACTATATATGCATCTATAAAATTGAATCTAAACTATATCTGCATCTATAAAATTGAATCTAAACTATATATGCATCTATAAAATTGAATCTAAACTATATATGCATCTATAAAATTGAATCTAAACTATATCTGCATCTATAAAATTGAATCTAAACTATATATGCATCTATAAAATTGAATCTAAACTATATATGCATCTATAAAATTGAATCTAAACTATATATGCATCTATAAAATTGAATCTAAACTATATATGCATCTATAAAATTGAATCTAAACTATATATGCATCTATAAAATTGAATCTAAACTATATATGCATCTATAAAATTGAATCTAAACTATATATGCATCTATAAAATTGAATCTAAACTATATATGCATCTATAAAATTGAATCTAAACTATATATGCATCTATAAAATTGAATCTAAACTATATATGCATCTATAAAATTGAATTTAAACTATATATGCACCTATAAAATTGAATCTAAACTATATATGCATCTATAAAATTGAATCTAAACTATATATGCATCTATAAAATTGAATCTAAACTATATATGCATCTATAAAATTGAATCTAAACTATATATGCATCTATAAAATTGAATCTAAACTATATATGCATCTATAAAATTGAATCTAAACTATATCTGCATCTATAAAATTGAATCTAAACTATATATGCATCTATAAAATTGAATCTAAACTATATATGCACCTATAAAATTGAATCTAAACAATATATGCATATATACACTTGAATCTAAACTATATATGCATCTATAAAATTGCATCTAAACTATATATGCATCTATAAAATTGAATCTACACTATATATGCACCTATAAAATTTAATCTACACTATATCTGCATCTATAAAATTGAATCTAAACTGTATATGCATCTATAAAATTGAATCTTAACTGTATATGCACCTATAACATTTATATCTGCATCTATAAAATTGAATCTAAACTATATATGCATCTATAAAATTGAATCTAAACTATATCTGCATCTATAAAATTGAATCTAAACTATATCTGCATATATAAAATTAAATCTAAACTATATATGCACCTGTAAAATTAAATCTAAACTATATATGCACCTATAAAATTGAATCTAAACTATATATGCACCTATAAAATATAAGCTAAACAATATCTGTATCTATAAAATTGAATCTAAACTATATATGCATCTATAAAATTGAATCTAAACTATATATGCATCTATAAAATTGAATCTAAACTATATATGCACCTTTAAAATTGAATCTACAGTATATATGCATACATAAAATTGAATCTAAACTGCATATGCATCTATAAAATTGAATCTAAGCTATATATGCACCTATAAAATTGAATCTAAACTATATATGCACCTATAAAATTGAATCTAAACTATATCTGCATCTATAAAATTGTAATCTAAACTATATATGCACCTATAAAATTGAATCTAAACTATATATGCACCTATAAAATTGAATCTAAACTATATCTGCATCTATAAAATTAAATCTAAACTATATCTGCATCTATAAAATTAAATCTAAACTATATCTGCATCTATAAAATTGAATCTAAACTATATATGCATCTATAAAATTGAATCTAAACTATATATGCACCTATAAAATTGAATCTAAACTATATATGCAACTATAAAATTGAATCTAAACTATATATGCACCTATAAAATTGAATCTAAACTATATATGCATCTATAAAATTGAATCTAAACTATATCTGCATCAATAAAATGGAATCTAAACTATATACGCATCTATAAAATTGAATCTAAACTATATATGCACCTATAAAATTGAATCTAAACTATATATGCACCTATAAAATTGAATCTAAACTATATATGCACCTTTAAAATTGAATCTACAGTATATATGCATACATAAAATTGAATCTAAACTGCATATGCATCTATAAAATTGAATCTAAGCTATATATGCACCTATAAAATTGAATCTAAACTATATATGCACCTATAAAATTGAATCTAAACTATATCTGCATCTATAAAATTGTAATCTAAACTATATATGCACCTATAAAATTGAATCTAAACTATATATGCACCTATAAAATTGAATCTAAACTATATCTGCATCTATAAAATTAAATCTAAACTATATCTGCATCTATAAAATTAAATCTAAACTATATCTGCATCTATAAAATTGAATCTAAACTATATATGCATCTATAAAATTGAATCTAAACTATATATGCACCTATAAAATTGAATCTAAACTATATATGCAACTATAAAATTGAATCTAAACTATATATGCACCTATAAAATTTAATCTAAACTATATATGCATCTATAAAATTGAATCTAAACTATATCTGCATCAATAAAATGGAATCTAAACTATATATGCATCTATAAAATTGAATCTAAACTATATCTGCATCTATAAAATTTAATCTAACCTATATATGCACCTATAAAATTGAATCTAAACTATATCTGCACCTATAAAATTGAATCTAAACTATATCTGGATCGATAAAATTTCATCTAAACTATATCTGCATCTATAAAATTGAATCTAAACTATATATGCATCTATAAAATTGAATCTAAACTATATCTGCGTCTATAAAATTGAATCTAAACTATATCTGCATCTATAAAATTGAATCTAAACTATATATGCATCTATAAAATTACATCTAAACTATATCTGCATCTATAAAATTTCATCTAAACTATATATGCACCTATAAAATTGAATCTAAACTTAATATGCACCTATAAAATTGAATCTAAACTATATATGCACCTATAAAATGGAATCTAAACTATATCTGCATCTATAAAATTGAATCTAAACTATATATGCACCTGTAAAATTTAATCTAAACTATATATGCACCTATGAAATTGAATCTAAACTATATATGCATCTATAAAATTGAATCTAAACTATATATGCACCTATAAAATTGAATCTAAACTATATATGCATCTATAAAATTGAATCTAAACTATATCTGCATCTATAAAATTGAATCTAAACTATATATGCACCTATAAAATTGAAGCTAAACAATATCTGTATCTATAAAATTGAATCTAAACTATATATGTATCTATAGAATTGGATCTAAACTTAATATGCATCTATAAAATTTAATCTAAACTATATCTGTATTAATAAAATTGAATCTAAACTATATATGCATCTATAAAATTGAATCTAAACTATATCTGTATTAATAAAATTGAATCTAAACTATATATGCACCTATAAAATTGAATCTAAACTTAATATGCACCTTTAAAATTGAATTTTAACCATATATGCAACTATAAAATTGAATCTAAACTATATATGCAGCTATAAAATTGAATCTAAACTATATCTGCATCTATAAAATTGAATCTAAACTATATCTGAATCTATAAAATTGAATCTAAACTATATCTGCATCTATAAAATTGAATCTAAACTATATATGCATCTATAAAATTGAATCTAAACTATATATGCCCCTATAAAGTTGAATCTAAACTATATATGCACCTATAAAATTGAATCTAAACTATATCTGTATCGATAAAATTGCATCTAAACTATATATGCATCTATAACATTGAATCTAAACTACATATGCATCTATAAAATTGAATCTAAACTATATCTGCATCTATAAAATTGAATCTAAACTATATCTGCAGCTATAAAATTGAATCTAAACTATATATGCATCTATAAAATTGAATCTAAACCATATATGCATCTATAAAATTGAATCTAAACTATATATGAATCTATAAAATTGAATCTAAACTATATCTGCCTATATAAAATTGAATCTAAACTATATATGCACCTATAAAATTTAATCTAAACTATATATGCATCTATAAAATTGAATCTAAACTATATCTGCATCCATAAAATTGAATCTAAACTATATCTGCATCTATAAAATTGAATCTAAACTATATATGCACCTGTACATTAAATCTAAACTATATATGCACCTATAAAATTGAATCTAAACTATATATGCTCCTATAAAATTTAATCTAAACTATATCTGCATCTATAAAATTGAATCTAAACTATATATGCACCTATAAAATTGAATCTAAACTATATATGCACCTATAAAATTGAATCTAAACTATATCTGCATCTATAAAATTAAATCTAAACTATTTCTGCATCTATAAAATTAAATCTAAACTATATCTGCATCTATAAAATTGAATCTAAACTATATATGCATCTATAAAATTGAATCTAAACTATATATGCACCTATAAAATTGAATCTAAACTATATATGCAACTATAAAATTGAATCTAAACTATATATGCACCTATAAAATTGAATCTAAACTATATCTGCATCTATAAAATTGAATCTAAACTATATATGCACCTATAAAATTGAATCTAAACTATATCTGCACCTATAAAATTGAATCTAAACTATATCTGCATCGATAAAATTGAATCTAAACTATATCTGCATCTATAAAATTGAATCTAAACTATATATGCATCTATAAAATTGAATCTAAACTATATATAAATCTATAAAATTGAATCTAAACTATATATGAATCTATAAAATTTCATCTAAACTATATCTGCATCTATAAAATTGAATCTAAACTATATATGCATCTATAAAATTTCATCTAAACTATATCTACATCTATAAAATTGAATCTAAACTATATATGCATCTATAAAATTGAATCTAAACTATATATGAATCTATAAAATTGAATCTAAACTATATATGAATCTATAAAATTGAATCTAAACTATATCTGCATCTATAAAATTGAATCTAAACTATATATGCATCTATAAAATTGAATCTAAACTATATCTGCATCTATAAAATTGAATCTAAACTATATATGCATCTATAAAATTGAATCTAAACTATATCTGCATCTATAAAATTGAATCTAAACTATATATGCACCTATAAAATTGAAGCTAAACAATATCTGTATCTATAAAATTGAATCTAAACTATATATGCACCTATAAAATTGAATCTAAACTATATATGAATCTATAAAATTGAATCTAAACTATATATGCATCTATAAAATTGAATCTAAACTATATCTGCATCTATAAAATTGAATCTAAACTATATATGCATCTATAAAATTGAATCTAAACTATATCTGCATCTATAAAATTGAATCTAAACTATATATGCACCTATAAAATTGAAGCTAAACAATATCTGTATCTATAAAATTGAATCTAAACCATATATGCAACTATAAAATTGAATCTAAACTATATATGCACCTATAAAATTGAATCTAAACTATATTTGCATCTATAAAATTGAATCTAAACTATATCTGCATCTATAAAATTGAATCTAAACTATATCTGCATCTATAAAATTGAATCTAAACTATATATGCATCTATAAAATTGAATCTAAACTATATATGCACCTATAAAATTTAATCTAAACTATATATGCACCTATAAAATTGAATCTAAACTATATCTGCATCTATAAAATTGAATCTAAACTATATATGCATCTATAAAATTAAATCTAAACTACATATGCATCTATAACATTGAATCTAAACTATATCTGCATCTATAAAATTGAATCTGAACTATATCTGCATCTATAAAATTGAATCTAAACTATATATGCATCTATAAAATTGAATCTGAACTATATCTGCATATATAAAATTGAATCTAAACTATATATGCACCTATAAAATTGAATCTAAACTATATCTGCATCTATAAAATTGAATCTAAACTATATCTGCATCTAAAAAATGGAATTTAAACTATATCTGCATCTATAAAATTGAATCTAGACTATATATGCCTCTATAAAATTGAATCTAAACTATATCTGCATTTATAAAATTGAATTTAAACTATATATGCACCTATAAAATTGAATCTAAACTATATATGCACCTATAAAATTGAATCTAAACTATATATGCACCTACAAAATTGAATCTAAACTATATATGCACCTATAAAATTGAATCTAAACTATATATGCACCTATAAAAATGAATCTAAACTATATATGCACCTATAAAATTGAATCTAAACTATATATGCACCTATAAAATTGAATCTAAACTATATATGCACCTATAAAATTGAATCTAAACTATATATGCACCTATAAAATTGAATCTAAACTATATATGCATCTATAAAATTGAATCTAAACTATATATGCACCTATAAAAATAAATCTAAACTATATATGCACCTATAAAATTGGATCTAAACTATATATGCACCTATAAAATTGAATCTAAACTATATATGCATCTATGAAATTGAATCTAAACTATATATGCACCTATAAAATTGAATCTAAACTATATATGCATCTATAAAATTGAATCTAAACTATATATGCACCTATAAAATTGAATCTAAACTATATATGCACCTATTAAATTGAATCTAAACTATATATGCATCTATAAAATTGAATCTAAACTATATATGCATCTATAAAATTGAATCTGAACTATATATGCACCTATAAAATTGAATCTAAACTATATCTGCACCTATAAAATTGAATCTAAACTATATATGCATCTATAAAATTGAATCTAAACTATATCTGCATCTATAAAATTGAATGTAAACTGTATATGCACCTATAAAATTTAATTTAAACTATATCTGCAACTATAAAATTGAATTTTAACTATATCTGCATCTATACAATTGAATCTAAACTATATCTGCATCTATAAAATTGAATCTAAACCATATATGCACCTATAACATTGAATCTAAACTATATATGCACCTATGAAATTGAATTTAAACTATATCTGCATCTATAAAATTGAATCTAAACTATATATGCATCTAAAAAATTGAATCTAAACTATATATGCATCTATAAAATTGAATCTAAACTATATCTGCATCTATAAAATTGAATCTAAACTATATCTGCATCTATAAAATTGAATCTAAACTATATATGCACCTAAAAAATTGAATTTAAACTTTATATGCACCTATAAAATTGAATCTAAACTATATCTGCATCTATAAAATTGAATCTAAACTATATATGCATCTATAAAATGGAATCTAAACTATATATGCATCTATAAAATTGAATCTAAACTATATCTGCATCTATAAAATTGAATCTAAACTATATATGCACCTATAAAATTGAATCTAAACTATATATGCACCTATAAAATTGAGTATTAACTATATATGCATCTATAAAAGTAAATCTAAACTATATATGCACCTATAAAATTGAATCTAAACTATATATGCACCTATAAAATTGAATCTAAACTATATATGCATCTATAAAATTGAATCTAAACTATATATGCACCTATAAAATTGAATCTAAACTATATATGCACCTTTAAAATTGAATTTAAACTATATCTGCATCTATAAAATTGAATCTAAACTATATATGCACCTATGAAATTGAATTTAAACTATATCAGCATCTATAAAATTGAATCTAAACTATATATGCATCTATAAAATTGAATCTAAACTATATCTGCGCCTACAAAATTGAATCTAAACTATATATGCATCTATAAAATTGAATCTAAACTATATCTGCACATATAAAATTGAATCTAAACTGTATATGCATCTGTAAAATTGAATTTAAACTATATCTGCATCTATAAAATTGAATCTAAACTATATATGCACCTATAAAATTGAATCTAAACTGTATCTGCACCTATAAAATTGAATTTAAACGATATCTGCACCTATAAAAATGAATCTAAATTTAATATGCACCTATAAAATTGAATTTAAACTATATATGCACCTATAAAATTGAATCTAAACTATATATGCATCTATAAAATTGAATCTAAACTATATCTGCATCTATAAAATTGAATCTAAACTATATCTGCATCTAAAACATTGAATTTAAACTATATATGCACCTATAAAATTGAATTTGTACTATATATGCACCTATAAAATTGAATTTAAACTATATCTGCACCTATAAAATTGAATTTAAACTATATATGCATCTATTAAACTGAATCTGAACTATATCTGCATCTATAAAATTGAATAAAAACAATATGTGCACCTATAAAATTGAATCTAAACTATATATGCTTCTATAAAATTGAATCCAAACTATATATGCATCTATAAAATTGAATCTAAACTATATCTGCATCTATAAAATTGAATCCAAACTGTATATGCACCTATAAAATTGAATTTAAACTATATATGCACCTATAAAATTGAATCTAAACTATATATGCATCTATAAAATTGGATCTAAACTATATCTGCATCTATAAAATTGAATCAAAACAATATATGCACCTATAAAAATGAATCTAAACTATATATGCACCTATAAAATTGAATCTAAACTATATATGCACCTATAAAATTGAATCTAAACTATATATGCACCCATAAAATTGAATCTAAACTATATATGCATCTATAAAATTGTAATCTAAACTATATATGCATCTATAAAATTGAATCTAAACTATATCTGCATCTATAAAATTGAATCTAAACTATATATGCATCTATAAAATTGAATCTAAACTATATCTGCATCTATAAAATTGAATCTAAACTATATATGCATCTATAAAATTGAATCTAAACTATATATGCATCTATAAAAGTGAATCTAAACTATATATGCATCTATAAAATTGAATCTAAACTATATATGCAACTATAAAATTGAATCTAAACTATATATGCACCTATAAAATTGAATCTAAACTATATCTGCATCTATAAAATTAAATCTAAACTGTATATGCATCTATAAAATTGAATCTAAACTATATATGCATCTATAAAATTGAATCTAAACTATATATGCATCTATAAAATTGAATCTAAACGATATCTGCATCTATAAAATTGAATTTAAACTATATATGCATCTATAAAATTGAATCTAAACTATATCTGCATCTATAAAATTGAATCTAAACTATATATGCATCTATAAAATTGAATCTAAACTATATCTGCATCTATAAAATTGAAGCTAAACTATATCTGCATCTATAAAATTGAATCTAAACTATATCTGCATCTATAAAATTGAATCTAAACTATATATGCACCTATAAAATTGAATCTAAACTATATATGCACCTATAAAATTTAATCTAAACTATATATACACCTATAAAATTGAATCTAAACTATATATGCATCTATAAAATTGAATCTAAACTATATATGCATCTATAAAATTGAATCTAAACTATATATACACCTATAAAATTGAATCTAAACTATATCTGCATATATAAAATTGAATCTAAACTATATATGCACCTGTAAAATTGAATCTAAACTATATATGCACCTATAAAATTGAATCTAAACTATATATGCACCTATAAAATATAAGCTAAACAATATCTGTATCTATAAAATTGAATCTAAACTATATATGCATCTATAAAATTGAATCTAAACTTAATATGCACCTATAAAATTGAATCTAAACTATATATGCACCTATAAAATTGAATCTAAACTATATATGCATCTATGAAATTGAATCTAAACTATATCTGTATCGATAAAATTGAATCTAAACTATATATGCACCTATAAAATTGAATTTAAACTTAATATGCAACTATAAAATTGAATCTAAACTATATATGCAACTATAAAATTGAATCTAAACTATATATGCACCTTTAAAATTGAATCTACAGTATATATGCGTACATAAAATTGAATCTAAACTGCATATGCATCTATAAAATTGAATCTAAACTATATATGCACCTATAAAATTTAATCTAAACTATATATGCACCTATAAAATTGAATCTAAACTATATCTGCATCTATAAAATTGTAATCTAAACTATATATTCACCTATAAAATTGAATTTAAACTATATATGCACCTATAAAATTGAATCTAAACTATATCTGCATCTATAAAATTAAATCTAAACTATATCTGCATCTATAAAATTAAATCTAAACTATATCTGCATCTATAAAATTGAATCTAAACTATATATGCATCTATAAAATTGAATCTAAACTATATATGCACCTATAAAATTGAATCTAAACTATATATGCAACTATAAAATTGAATCTAAACTATATATGCACCTATAAAATTGAATCTAAACTATATATGCATCTATAAAATTGAATCTAAACTATATCTGCATCTATAAAATTGAATCTAAACTATATATGCATCTATAAAATTGAATCTAAACTATATCTGCATCTATAAAATTGAATCTAAACTATATATGCACCTATAAAATTGAATCTAAACTATATCTGCACCTATAAAATTGAATCTAAACTATATCTGGATCGATAAAATTTCATCTAAACTATATCTGCATCTATAAAATTGAATCTAAACTATATATGAATCTATAAAATTGAATCTAAACTATATCTGCATCTATAAAATTGAATCTAAACTATATCTGCATCTATAAAATTGAATCTAAACTATATATGCATCTATAAAATTACATCTAAACTATATCTGCATCTATAAAATTTCATCTAAACTATATATGCACCTATAAAATTGAATCTAAACTTAATATACACCTATAAAATTGAATCTAAACTATATATGCACCTATAAAATGGAATCTAAACTATATCTGCATCGATAAAATTGCATCTAAACTATATATGCACCTGTAAAATTTAATCTAAACTATATATGCACCTATGAAATTGAATCTAAACTATATCTGCATCTATAAAATTGAATCTAAACTATATATGCACCTATAAAATTGAATCTAAACTATATATGCATCTATAAAATTGAATCTAAACTATATCTGCATCTATAAAATTGAATCTAAACTATATATGCACCTATAAAATTGAAGCTAAACAATATCTGTATCTATAAAATTGAATCTAAACTATATATGTATCTATAGAATTGGATCTAAACTTAATATGCACCTATAAAATTGAATCTAAACTATATATGCACCTATAACATTGAATCTAAACTATATCTGCATCTATAAAATTGAATCTAAACTATATATGCATCTATAAAATTTAATCTAAACTATATCTGTATTAATAAAATTGAATCTAAACTATATATGCACCTATAAAATTGAATCTAAACTTAATATGCACCTTTAAAATTGAATTTTAACCATATATGCAACTATAAAATTGAATCTAAACTATATATGCAGCTATAAAATTGAATCTAAACTATATCTGCATCTATAAAATTGAATCTAAACTATATCTGAATCCATAAAATTGAATCTAAACTATATCTGCATCTATAAAATTGAATCTAAACTATATATGCATCTATAAAATTGAATCTAAACTATATATGCACCTATAAAGTTGAATCTAAACTATATATGCACCTATACAATTGAATCTAAACTATATCTGTATCGATAAAATTGCATCTAAACTATATATGCATCTATAACATTGAATCTAAACTACATATGCATCTATAAAATTGAATCTAAACTATATCTGCAGCTATAAAATTGAATCTAAACTATATATGCATCTATAAAATTGAATCTAAACCATATATGCATCTATAAAATTGAATCTAAACTATATATGAATCTATAAAATTGAATCTAAACTATATCTGCATATATAAAATTGAATCTAAACTATATATGCACCTATAAAATTTAATCTAAACTATATATGCATCTATAAAATTGAATCTAAACTATATCTGCATCTATAAAATTGAATCTAAACTATATCTGCATCTATAAAATTGAATCTAAACTATATATGCACCTGTACATTAAATCTAAACTATATATGCACCTATAAAATTGAATCTAAACTATATATGCACCTATAAAATTGAATCTAAACCATATCTGCATCTATAAAATTGAATCTAAACTATATATGCACCTATAAAATTGAATCTAAACTATATATGCACCTATAAAATTGAATCTAAACTATATCTGCATCTATAAAATTAAATCTAAACTATTTCTGCATCTATAAAATTAAATCTAAACTATATCTGCATCTATAAAATTTAATCTAAACTATATATGCATCTATAAAATTGAATCTAAACTCTATATGCACCTATAAAATTGAATCTAAACCATATCTGCATCTATAAAATTTAATCTAAACTATATATGCACCTATAAAATTGAATCTAAACTATATCTGCACCTATAAAATTGAATCTAAACTATATCTGCAGCAATAAAATTTCATCTAAACTATATCTGCATCTATAAAATTGAATCTAAACTATATATGCATCTATAAAATTGAATCTAAACTATATCTGCATCTATAAAATTGAATCTAAACTATATATGCTCCTATAAAATTGAAGCTAAACAATATCTTTATCTATAAAATTGAATCTAAACTATATATGCACCTATAAAATTGAATCTAAACTATATCTGCATCTATAAAATTGAATCTAAACTATATATGCACCTATAAAATTGAATCTAAACTATATCTGCATCTATAAAATTGAATCTAAACTATATATGCACCTATAAAATTGAATCTAAACTATATATGCAACTATAAAATTGAATCTAAACTATATATGCATATATAAAATTGAATATAAACTATATATGCACCTATAAAATTGAATCTAAACTATATATGCACCTATAAAATTGAATATAAACTATATATGCAACTATAAAATTGAATCTAAACTATATATTCATATATAAAATTGAATATAAACTATATATGCACCTATAAAATTGAATCTAAACTTAATATGCATCTATAAAATTGAATCTAAACTATATATGCACCTATAAAATTGAATCTAAACTATATTTGCATCTATAAAATTGAATCTAAACTATATCTGCATCTATAAAATTGAATCTAAACTTTATCTGCATCTATAAAATTGAATCTAAACTTTATCTGCATCTATAAAATTGAATCTAAACTATATATGCATCTATAAAATTGAATCTAAACTATATATGCACCTATAAAATTGAATCTAAACTATATATGCACCTATAAAATTGAATCTAAACTATATCTGCATCTATAAAATTGAATCTAAACTATATATGCATCTATAAAATTAAATCTAAATTACATATGCATCCATAACATTGAATCTAAACTATATCTGCATCTATAAAATTGAATCTGAACTATATCTGCATCTATAAAATTGAATCTAAACTATATATGCATCTATAAAATTGAATCTGAACTATATCTGCATATATAAAATTGAATCTAAACTATATATGCACCTATAAAATTGAATCTAAACTATATCTGCATCTATAAAATTGAATCTAAACTATATCTGCATCTATAAAATTAAATCTAAACTATATCTGCATCTATAAAATTGAATCTAAACTATATCTGCATCTATAAAATGTAATCTAAACTATATATGCATCTATAAAATTGAATCTAAACTATATATGCATCTATAAAATTGAATCTAAACTATATCTGCATCTATAAAATTGAATCTAAACTATATCTGCATGTATAAAATTGAATCTAAACTATATATGCATCTATAAAATTGAATCTAAACTATATATGCATGTATAAAATTGAATCTAAACTATATCTGCACCTATAAAATTGAATTTAAACTATATCTGCACCTATAAAATTGAATCTAAACTATATCTGCATCGATAAGATTTCATCTAAACTATATCTGCATCTATAACATTGAATCTAAACTATATATGCATCTATAAAATTGAATCTAAACTATATATAAATCTATAAAATTGAATCTAAACTATATATGAATCTATAAAATTTCATCTAAACTATATCTGCATCTATAAAATTGAATCTAAACTATATATGCATCTATAAAATTTCATCTAAACTATATCTACATCTATAAAATTGAATCTAAACTATATATGCATCTATAAAATTGAATCTAAACTATATATGAATCTATAAAATTTAATCTGAACTATATATGAATCTATAAAATTTCATCTAAACTATATCTGCATCTATAAAATTGAATCTAAACTATATCTGCATCTATAAAATTGAATCTAAACTATATATGCACCTATAAAATTGAAGCTAAACAATATCTTTATCTATAAAATTGAATCTAAACTATATATGCACCTATAAAATTGAATCTAAACTTAATATGCACCTATAAAATTGAATCTAAACTATATATGCAACTATAAAATTGAATCTAAACTATATATGCACCTATAAAATTGCATCTAAACTATATCTGCATCTATAAAATTGAATCTAAACTATATATGCATCTATAAAATTGAATATAAACTATATCTGTATCTACAAAATTGAATCTAAACTATATATTCACCTATAAAATTGAATCTAAACTATATATGTATCTATAAAATTGAATCTAACCTTTATATGCACCTATAAAATTGAATTTAAACTATATATGCACCTATAACATTGAATCTAAACTATATATGCATCTATAAAAGTGAATCTAAACTATATCTGTATCTATGAAATTGAATCTAAACTATATATGCACCTATCAAATTGAATCTAAACTTAATATGCACCTATAAAATTGAATCTAAACTATATATGCATCTATAAAATTGAATCTAAACTATATATGCATCTATAAAATTGAATCTAAACTATATATGCATCTATAAAATTGAATCTAAACTATATATGCATCTATAAAACTGAAGCTAAACTATATCTGCATCTATAAAATTGAATCTAAACTATATCTGCATCTATAAAATTGAATCTAAACTATATATGTACCTATAAAATTGAATTTAAACTATATATGAACCTATAAAATTGAATCTAAACTATATATGCATCTATAAAATTGAATCTAAACTATATATGCATCTATAAAATTGAATCTAAACTATATATGCATCTATAAAACTGAAGCTAAACTATATCTGCATCTATAAAATTGAATCTAAACTATATCTGCATCTATAAAATTGAATCTAAACTATATATGCACCTATAAAATTGAATTTAAACTATATATGAACCTATAAAATTGAATTTAACCTATACATGCATCTATAAAATTGAATCTAAACTATATATGCATCTATAAAATTGAATATAAACAATATATGCACCTATAAAATTGAATCTAAACTATATATGCATCTATAAAATTGAATCTAAACTATATCTGCATCTATAAAATTGAATCTAAACTATATATGCACCTATAAAAATGAATCTAAACTATATATGCATCTATAAAATTGAATCTAAACTATATATGCATCTAAAAAATTGAATCTAAACTATATATGCACCTATAAAATTGAATCTAAACTATATATGCACCTATAAAATTGAATCTAAACTATATATGCATCTATAAAATTGAATCTAAACTATATATGCACCTATAAAATTGAATCTAAACTATATATGCACCTATAAAATTGAATCTAAACTATATACGCATCTATAAAATTGAATCTAAACTATACATACACCTATAAAATTGAATCTAAACTGTATCTGCATCTATAAAATTGAATTTAAACTATATCTGCACCTATAAAATTGAATCCGAACTATATATGCACCTATAAAATTTAATCTGAACAATATATGCACCTATAAAATTGAATCTAAACTATATATGCATCTATAAAATTGAATCTAAACTTAATATGCATCTATAAAATTGAATTTAAACTATATATGCATCTATAAAATTGAATCTAAACTATATGTGCATCTATAAAATTGAATCTAAACTATATCTGCATCTAAAAAATTGAATTTAAACTATATATGCACCTATAAAATTGAATTTAAACTATATATGCACCTATAAAATTGAATTTAAACTATATATGCATCTATTAAACTGAATCTGAACTATATCTGCATCTATAAAATTGAATCTAAACTATATATGCATCTGTAAAATTGAATCAAAACTATATATGCATCTATAAAATTGAATCTAAACTATATCTGCATCTAAAAAATGGAATTTAAACTATATCTGCATCTATAAAATTGAATCTAAACTATATATGCATCTATAGAATTGAATCTAAACTATATCTGCATTTATAAAATTGAATTTAAACTATATATGCACCTATAAAATTGAATCTAAACTATATATGCACCTATAAAATTGAATCTAAACTATATATGCACCTATAAAATTGAATCTAAACTATATATGCACCTATAAAATTGAATCTAAACTATATATGCACCTATAAAAATGAATCTAAACTATATATGCACCTATAAAATTGAATCTAATCTATATATGCACCTATAAAATTGAATCTAAACTATATATGCACCTATAAAATTGAATCTAAACTATATATGCACCTATAAAATTGAATCTAAACTATATATGCATCTATAAAATTGAATCTAAACTATATATGCACCTACAAAAATGAATCTAAACTATATATGCACCTATAAAATTGAATCTAAACTATATATGCATCTATGAAATTGAATCTAAACTATATATGCACCTATAAAATTGAATCTAAACTATATATGCACCTATAAAAATGAATCTAAACTATATATGCACCTATAAAATTGAATCAAAACTATATATGCACCTATAAAATTGAATCTAAACTATATATGCATCTAAAAAATTGAATTTAAACTATATATGCACCTATAAAATTGAATCTAAACTATATATGCACCTATAAAATTGAATTTAAACTATATATGCATCTATTAAACTGAATCTGAACTATATCTGCATCTATAAAATTGAATCAAAACAATATGTGCACCTATAAAATTGAATCTAAACTATATATCCACCTATAAAATTGAATCTAAACTATATATGCATCTATAAAATTGAATCAAAACTATATATGCATCTATAAAATTGAATCTAAACTATATCTGCATCTAAAAAATGGAATTTAAACTATATCTGCATCTATAAAATTGAATCTAAACTATATATGCATCTATAAAATTGAATCTAAACTATATCTGCATTTATAAAATTGAATTTAAACTATATATGCACCTATAAAATTGAATCTAAACTATATATGCACCTATAAAATTGAATCTAAACTATATATGCACCTATAAAATTTAATCTAAACTATATATGCACCTATAAAATTGAATCTAAACTATATATGCACCTATAAAAATGAATCTAAACTATATATGCACCTATAAAATTGAATCTAATCTATATATGCACCTATAAAATTGAATCTAAACTATATATGCACCTATAAAATTGAATCTAAACTATATATGCACCTATAAAATTGAATGTAAACTATATATGCATCTATAAAATTGAATCTAAACTATATATGCACCTATAAAAATGAATCTAAACTATATATGCACCTATAAAATTGGATCTAAACTATATATGCACCTATAAAATTGAATCTAAACTATATATGCATCTATGAAATTGAATCTAAACTATATATGCACCTATAAAATTTAATCTAAACTATATATGCACCTATAAAAATGAATCTAAACTATATATGCACCTATAAAATTGAATCAAAACTATATATGCACCTATAAAATTGAATCTAAACTATATATGCATCTATAAAATTGAATCTAAACTATATATGCATCTATAAAATTGAATCTGAACTATATATGCACCTATAAAATTGAATCTAAACTATATCTGCACCTATAAAATTGAATCTAAACTATATATGCATCTATAAAATTGAATCTAAACTATATCTGCATCTATAAAATTGAATTTAAACTGTATATGCACCTATAAAATTTAATTTAAACTATATCTGCAACTATAAAATTGAATTTTAACTATATCTGCATCTATACAATTGAATCTAAACTATATCTGCATCTATAAAATTGAATCTAAACCATATATGCACCTATAACATTGAATCTAAACTATATATGCACCTATGAAATTGAATTTAAACTATATCTGCATCTATAAAATTGAATCTAAACTATATATGCATCTAAAAAATTGAATCTAAACTATATATGCATCTATAAAATTGAATCTAAACTATATCTGCATCTATAAAATTGAATCTAAACTATATCTGCACCTAAAAAATTGAATTTAAACTATATATGCACCTATAAAATTGAATCTAAACTATATATGCACCTATAAAATTGAATCTAAACTATATATGCACCTATAAAATTGAGTATTAACTATATATGCATCTATAAAAGTGAATCTAAACTATATATGCACCTATAAAATTGAATCTAAACTATATATGCACCTATAAAATTGAATCTAAACTATATATGCATCTATAAAATTGAATCTAAACTATATATGCACCTATAAAATTGAATCTAAACTATATATGCACCTATAAAATTGAATTTAAACTATATCTGCATCTGTAAAATTGAATCTAAACTATATATGTACCTATGAAATTGAATTTAAACTATATCAGCATCTATAAAATTGAATCTAAACTATATATGCATCTATAAAATTGAATCTAAACTATATCTGCGCCTACAAAATTGAATCTAAACTATATATGCATCTATAAAATTGAATCTAAACTATATCTGCACATATAAAATTGAATCTAAACTGTATATGCATCTGTAAAATTGAATTTAAACTATATCTGCATCTATAAAATTGAATCTAAACTATATATGCACCTATAAAATTGAATCTAAACTATATCTGCACCTATAAAATTGAATTTAAACGATATCTGCACCTATTAAAATGAATCTAAATTTAATATGCACCTATAAAATTGAATCTAAACTATATATGCACCTATAAAATTGAATCTAAACTATATATGCATCTATAAAATTGAATCTAAACTATATCTGCATCTATAAAATTGAATCTAAACTATATCTGCATCTAAAACATTGAATTTAAACTATATATGCACCTATAAAATTGAATTTGTACTATATATGCACCTATAAAATTGAATTTAAACTATATATGCACCTATAAAATTGAATTTAAACTATATATGCATCTATAAAATTGAATCTAAACTATATGTGCATCTATAAAATTGAATCTAAACTATATCTGCATCTAAAAAATTGAATTTAAACTATATATGCACCTATAAAATTGAATTTAAACTATATATGCACCTATAAAATTGAATTTAAACTATATATGCATCTATTAAACTGAATCTGAACTATATCTGCATCTATAAAATTGAATCAAAACAATATGTGCACCTATAAAATTGAATCTAAACTATATATCCACCTATAAAATTGAATCTAAACAATATATGCATCTATAAAATTGAATCTGAACTATATATGCACCTATAAAATTGAATCTAAACTATATCTGCACCTATAAAATTGAATCTAAACTATATATGCATCTATAAAATTGAATCTAAACTATATCTGCATCTATAAAATTGAATTTAAACTGTATATGCACCTATAAAATTTAATTTAAACTATATCTGCAACTATAAAATTGAATTTTGACTATATCTGCATCTATACAATTGAATCTAAACTATATCTGCATCTATAAAATTGAATCTAAACCATGTATGCACCTATAACATTGAATCTAAACTATATATGCACCTATGAAATTGAATTTAAACTATATCTGCATCTATAAAATTGAATCTAAACTATATATGCATCTAAAAAATGTAATCTAAACTATATATGCATCTATAAAATTGAATCTAAACTATATCTGCATCTATAAAATTGAATCTAAACTATATCTGCATCTATAAAATTGAATCTAAACTATATATGCACCTATAAAATTGAATTTAAACTATATATGCACCTATAAAATTGAATCTAAACTATATCTGCATCTATAAAATTGAATCTAAACTATATCTGCATCTATAAAATTGAATCCAAACTATATATGCACCTATAAAATTGAATCTAAACTATATATGCATCTATAAAATTGAATCTAAACTATATATGCATCTATAAAATTGAATCTAAACTATATCTGCATCTATAAAATTGAATCTAAACTATATATGCACCTATAAAATTGAATCTAAACTATATATGCACCTATAAAATTGAGTATTAACTATATATGCATCTATAAAAGTGAATCTAAACTATATATGCACCTATAAAATTGAATCTAAACTATATATGCACCTATAAAATTGAATCTAAACTATATATGCATCTATAAAATTGAATCTAAACTATATATGCACCTATAAAATTGAATCTAAACTATATATGCACCTATAAAATTGAATTTAAACTATATCTGCATCTATAAAATTGAATCTAAACTATATATGCACCTATGAAATTGAATTTAAACTATATCAGCATCTATAAAATTGAATCTAAACTATATATGCATCTATAAAATTGAATCTAAACTATATCTGCGCCTACAAAATTGAATCTAAACTATATATGCATCTATAAAATTGAATCTAAACTATATATGCATCTATAAAATTGAATCTAAACTATATCTGCACATATAAAATTGAATCTAAACTGTATATGCATCTGTAAAATTGAATTTAAACTATATCTGCATCTATAAAATTGAATCTAAACTATATATGCACCTATAAAATTGAATCTAAACTATATATGCACCTATAAAATTGAATCTAAACTATATATGCACCTATAAAAATGAATCTAAATTTAATATGCACCTATAAAATTGAATCTAAACTATATATGCACCTATAAAATTGAATCTAAACTATATATGCATCTATAAAATTGAATCTAAACTATATCTGCATCTATAAAATTGAATCTAAACTATATCTGCATCTATAAAATTGAATCTAAACTATATCTGCATCTATAAAATTGAATCTAAACTATATCTGCATCTATAAAATTGAATCTAAACTATATATGCACCTATAAAATTGAATCTAAACTATGCACCTATAAAATTGAATATTAACTATATATGCATCTATAAAAGTGAATCTAAACTATATATGCACCTATAAAATTGAATCTAAACTATATATGCACCTATAAAATTGAATTTAAACTATATATGCATCTATAAAATTGAATCTAAACTATATATGCACCTATAAAATGGAATCTAAACTATATATGCACCTATAAAATTGAATTTAAACTATATCTGCATCTATAAAATTGAATCTAAACTATATATGCACCTATGAAATTGAAGTTAAACTATATCAGCATCTATAAAATTGAATCTAAACTATATATGCATCTATAAAATTGAATCTAAACTATATCTGCGCCTACAAAATTGAATCTAAACTATATATGCATCTATAAAATTGAATCTAAACTATATATGCATCTATAAAATTGAATCTAAACTATATCTGCACATATAAAATTGAATCTAAACTGTATATGCATCTGTAAAATTGAATTTAAACTATATCTGCATCTATAAAATTGAATCTAAACTATATATGCACCTATAAAAATGAATCTAAATTTAATATGCACCTATAAAATTGAATCTAAACTATATATGCACCTATAAAATTGAATCTAAACTATATATGCATCTATAAAATTGAATCTAAACTATATCTGCATCTATAAAATTGAATCTAAACTATATCTGCATCTATAAAATTGAATCTAAACTATATCTGCATCTATAAAATTGAATCTAAACTATATCTGCATCTATAAAATTGAATCTAAACTATATATGCACCTATAAAATTGAATCTAAACTATGCACCTATAAAATTGAATATTAACTATATATGCATCTATAAAAGTGAATCTAAACTATATATGCACCTATAAAATTGAATCTAAACTATATATGCACCTATAAAATTGAATTTAAACTATATATGCATCTATAAAATTGAATCTAAACTATATATGCACCTATAAAATGGAATCTAAACTATATATGCACCTATAAAATTTAATTTAAACTATATCTGCATCTATAAAATTGAATCTAAACTATATATGCACCTATGAAATTGAAGTTAAACTATATCAGCATCTATAAAATTGAATCTAAACTATATATGCATCTATAAAATTGAATCTAAACTATATCTGCGCCTACAAAATTTAATCTAAACTATATATGTATCTATAAAATTGAATCTAAACTATATCTGCACATATAAAATTGAATCTAAACTGTATATGCATCTGTAAAATTGAATTTAAACTATATCTGCATCTATAAAATTGAATCTAAACTATATATGCACCTATAAAATTGAATCTAAACTGTATCTGCACCTATAAAATTGAATTTAAACTATATAAGCATCTATAAAATTGAATCTAAACTATATCTGCATCTAAAACATTGAATTTAAACTATATATGCACCTATAAAATTGAATTTTAACTATATATGCACCTATAAAATTTAATTTAAACTATATCTGCATCTATAAAATTGAATCTAAACTATATATGCTTCTATAAAATTGAATCTAAACTATATATGCTTCTATAAAATTGAATCTAAACTATATCTGCATCTATAAAATTGAATCTAAACTATATCTGCATCTATAAAATTGAATCTAAACTATATCTGCATCTATAAAATTGAATCTAAACTATATCTGCATCTATAAAATTGAATCTAAACTATATATGCACCTATAAAATTGAATCTAAACTATGCACCTATAAAATTGAATATTAACTATATATGCATCTATAAAAGTGAATCTAAACTATATATGCACCTATAAAATTGAATCTAAACTATATATGCACCTATAAAATTGAATTTAAACTATATATGCATCTATAAAATTGAATCTAAACTATATATGCACCTATAAAATGGAATCTAAACTATATATGCACCTATAAAATTTAATTTAAACTATATCTGCATCTATAAAATTGAATCTAAACTATATATGCACCTATGAAATTGAAGTTAAACTATATCAGCATCTATAAAATTGAATCTAAACTATATATGCATCTATAAAATTGAATCTAAACTATATCTGCGCCTATAAAATTGAATCTAAACTATATATGCATCTATAAAATTGAATCTAAACTATATATGCATCTATAAAATTGAATCTAAACTATATCTGCACATATAAAATTGAATCTAAACTGTATATGCATCTGTAAAATTGAATTTAAACTATATCTGCATCTATAAAATTGAATCTAAACTATATATGCACCTATAAAATTGAATCTAAACTATATATGCACCTATAAAATTGAATCTAAACTATATATGCACCTATAAAAATGAATCTAAATTTAATATGCACCTATAAAATTGAATCTAAACTATATATGCACCTATAAAATTGAATCTAAACTATATATGCATCTATAAAATTGAATCTAAACTATATTTGCATCTATAAAATTGAATCTAAACTATATCTGCATCTATAAAATTGAATCTAAACTATATCTGCATCTATAAAATTGAATCTAAACTATATCTGCATCTATAAAATTGAATCTAAACTATATATGCACCTATAAAATTGAATCTAAACTATGCACCTATAAAATTGAATATTAACTATATATGCATCTATAAAAGTGAATCTAAACTATATATGCACCTATAAAATTGAATCTAAACTATATATGCACCTATAAAATTGAATTTAAACTATATATGCATCTATAAAATTGAATCTAAACTATATATGCACCTATAAAATGGAATCTAAACTATATATGCACCTATAAAATTTAATTTAAACTATATCTGCATCTATAAAATTGAATCTAAACTATATATGCACCTATGAAATTGAAGTTAAACTATATCAGCATCTATAAAATTGAATCTAAACTATATATGCATCTATAAAATTGAATCTAAACTATATCTACGCCTACAAAATTTAATCTAAACTATATATGTATCTATAAAATTGAATCTAAACTATATCTGCACATATAAAATTGAATCTAAACTGTATATGCATCTGTAAAATTGAATTTAAACTATATCTGCATCTATAAAATTGAATCTAAACTATATATGCACCTATAAAATTGAATCTAAACTGTATCTGCACCTATAAAATTGAATTTAAACTATATCTGCATCTATAAAATTGAATCTAAACTATATCTGCATCTAAAACATTGAATTTAAACTATATATGCACCTATAAAATTGAATTTTAACTATATATGCACCTATAAAATTGAATTTAAACTATATCTGCATCTATAAAATTGAATCTAAACTATATATGCTTCTATAAAATTGAATCTAAACTATATATGCATCTATAAAATTGAATCTAAACTATATCTGCATCTATAAAATTGAATCTAAACTATATATGCACCTATAAAATTGAATTGAAACTATATATGCACCTATAAAATTGAATCTAAACTATATCTGCATCTATAAAATTGAATCAAAACAATATATGCACCTATAAAATTGAATCTAAACTATATATGCACCTATAAAATTGAGTATTAACTATATATGCATCTATAAAAGTGAATCTAAACTATATATGCACCTATAAAATTGAATCTAAACTATATATGCACCTATAAAATTGAATCTAAACTATATATGCATCTATAAAATTGAATCTAAACTATATATGCACCTATAAAATTGAATCTAAACTATATATGCACCTATAAAATTGAATTTAAACTATATCTGCATCTATAAAATTGAATCTAAACTATATATGCATCTATAAAATTGAATCTAAACTATATCTGCGCCTACAAAATTGAATCTAAACTATATATGCATCTATAAAATTGAATCTAAACTATATATGCATCTATAAAATTGAATCTAAACTATATCTGCACATATAAAATTGAATCTAAACTGTATATGCATCTGTAAAATTGAATTTAAACTATATCTGCATCTATAAAATTGAATCTAAACTATATATGCACCTATAAAATTGAATCTAAACTATATATGCACCTATAAAATTGAATCTAAACTATATATGCACCTATAAAAATGAATCTAAATTTAATATGCACCTATAAAATTGAATCTAAACTATATATGCACCTATAAAATTTAATCTAAACTATATATGCATCTATAAAATTGAATCTAAACTATATCTGCATCTATAAAATTGAATCTAAACTATATCTGCATCTATAAAATTGAATCTAAACTATATCTGCATCTATAAAATTGAATCTAAACTATATCTGCATCTATAAAATTGAATCTAAACTATATATGCACCTATAAAATTGAATCTAAACTATGCACCTATAAAATTGAATATTAACTATATATGCATCTATAAAAGTGAATCTAAACTATATATGCACCTATAAAATTGAATCTAAACTATATATGCACCTATAAAATTGAATTTAAACTATATATGCATCTATAAAATTGAATCTAAACTATATATGCACCTATAAAATTGAATCTAAACTATATATGCACCTATAAAATTTAATTTAAACTATATCTGCATCTATAAAATTGAATCTAAACTATATATGCACCTATGAAATTGAAGTTAAACTATATCAACATCTATAAAATTGAATCTAAACTATATATGCATCTATAAAATTGAATCTAAACTATATCTGCGCCTACAAAATTTAATCTAAACTATATATGTATCTATAAAATTGAATCTAAACTATATCTGCACATATAAAATTGAATCTAAACTGTATATTCATCTGTAAAATTGAATTTAAACTATATCTGCATCTATAAAATTGAATCTAAACTATATATGCACCTATAAAATTGAATCTAAACTGTATCTGCACCTATAAAATTGAATTTAAACTATATCTGCATCTATAAAATTGAATCTAAACTATATCTGCATCTAAAACATTGAATTTAAACTATATATGCACCTATAAAATTGAATTTTCACTATATATGCACCTATAAAATTTAATTTAAACTATATCTGCATCTATAAAATTGAATCTAAACTATATATGCTTCTATAAAATTGAATCTAAACTATATATGCATCTATAAAATTGAATCTAAACTATATCTGCATCTATAAAATTGAATCTAAACTATATATGCACCTATAAAATTGAATTGAAACTATATATGCACCTATAAAATTGAATCTAAACTATATCTGCATCTATAAAATTGAATCAAAACAATATATGCACCTATAAAATTGAATCTAAACTACATATGCATCTATAAAATTGAATCTAAACTATATATGCATCTATAAAATTGAATCTAAACTATATCTGCATCTATAAAATTGAATCTAAACTATATATGCACCTATAAAATTGAATCTAAACTATATATCCATCTATAAAATTGAATCTAAACTATATATGCATCTATAAAATTGAATTTAAACTATATATGCATCTATAAAATTGAATTTAAACTATATATGCACCTATAAAATTGAATTTAAACTATATATGCACCTATAAAATTGAATCTAAACTATATATGCATCTATAAAATTGAATCTAAACTATATCTGCATCTATAAAACTGAATCAAAACAATATATCCACCTATAAAATTGAATCTAAACTATATATCCACTTATTAAATTTAATCTAAACTATATATGCATCTATAAAATTGAATCTAAACTATATATGCATCTATAAAATTGAATTTAAACTATATCTGCATCTATAAAATTGAATTTAAACTATATCTGCATCTATAAAATTGAATCTAAACTATATCTGCATCTATAAAATTGAATCTAAACTATATCTGCATCTATAAAATTGAATCTAAACTATATATGCATCTATAAAATTGAATCTAAACTATATCTGCATCTATAAAATTGAATTTAAACTATATCTGCATCTATAAAATTGAATTTAAACTATATCTGCATCTATAAAATTGAATCTAAACTATATATCCATCTATAAAATTGAATCTAAACTATATATGCACCTAAAAAATTGAATTTAAACTATATATGGACCTATAAAATTGAATCTAAACTATATCTGCATCTATAAAATTGAATCTAAACTATATCTGCATCTATAAAATTGAATCCAAACTATATATGCACCTATAAAATTGAATCTAAACTATATATGCATCTATAAAATTGAATCTAAACTATATATGCATCTATAAAATTGAATCTAAACTATATATGCATCTATAAAATTGAAGCTAAACTATATATGCACCTATAAAATTGAATCTAAACTATATATGCACCTATAAAATTGAATATTAACTATATATGCATCTATAAAAGTGAATCTAAACCATATATGCACCTATAAAATTGAATCTAAACTATATATGCACCTATAAAATTGAATCTAAACTATATATGCATCTATAAAATTGAATCTGAACTATATATGCACCAATAAAATTGAATCTAAACCATATATGCACCTATAAAATTGAATCTAAACTATATATGCACCTATAAAATTGAATATTAACTATATATTCATCTATAAAAGTGAATCTAAACTATATATGCACCTATAAAATTGAATCTAAACTATATATGCACCTATAAAATTGAATCTAAACTATATATGCATCTATAAAATTGAATCTAAACTATATATGCACCTATAAAATTGAATCTAAACTATATCTGCATCTACAAAATTGAATCTAAACTATATTTGCATCTATAAAATTGAATCCAAACTATATATGCACCTATAAAATTGAATCTAAACTATATATGCATCTATAAAATTGAATCTAAACTATATATGCATCTATAAAATTGAATCTAAACTATATCTCCATCTATAAAATTGAATCTAAACTATATATGCACCTATAAAATTGAATCTAAACTATATATGCACCTATTAAATTTAATATTAACTATATATGCATCTATAAAAGTGAATCTAAACTATATATGCACCTATAAAATTGAATCTAAACTATATATGCACCTATAAAATTGAATCTAAACTATATATGCATCTATAAAATTGAATCTAAACTATATATGCATCTATAAAATTGAATCTAAACTATATATGCACCTATAAAATTGAATCTAAACTATATATGCACCTATAAAATTGAATCTAAACTATATCTGCATCTATAAAATTGAATCTAAACTATATATGCACCTATGAAATTGAATTTAAACTATATCAGCATCTATAAAATTGAATCTAAACTATATATGCATCTATAAAATTGAATCTAAACTATATCTGCGCCTACAAAATTGAATCTAAACTATATATGCATCTATAAAATTGAATCTAAACTATATCTGCACATATAAAATTGAATCTAAACTATATATGCACCTATAAAATTGAGTATTAACTATATATGCACCTATAAAAATGAATCTAAATTTAATATGCACCTATAAAATTGAATCTAAACTATATATGCACCTATAAAATTGAATCTAAACTATATATGCATCTATAAAATTGAATCTAAACTATATCTGCATCTATAAAATTGAATCTAAACTATATCTGCATCTATAAAATTGAATCTAAACTATATCTGCATCTATAAAATTGAATCTAAACTATATCTGCATCTATAAAATTGAATCTAAACTATATATGCACCTATAAAATTGAATCTAAACTATGCACCTATAAAATTGAATATTAACTATATATGCATCTATAAAAGTGAATCTAAACTATATATGCACCTATAAAATTGAATCTAAACTATATATGCACCTATAAAATTGAATTTAAACTATATATGCATCTATAAAATTGAATCTAAACTATATATGCACCTATAAAATGGAATCTAAACTATATATGCACCTATAAAATTTAATTTAAACTATATCTGCATCTATAAAATTGAATCTAAACTATATATGCACCTATGAAATTGAAGTTAAACTATATCAGCATCTATAAAATTGAATCTAAACTATATATGCATCTATAAAATTGAATCTAAACTATATCTGCGCCTACAAAATTTAATCTAAACTATATATGTATCTATAAAATTGAATCTAAACTATATCTGCACATATAAAATTGAATCTAAACTGTATATGCATCTGTAAAATTGAATTTAAACTATATCTGCATCTATAAAATTGAATCTAAACTATATATGCACCTATAAAATTGAATCTAAACTGTATCTGCACCTATAAAATTGAATTTAAACTATATCTGCATCTATAAAATTGAATCTAAACTATATCTGCATCTAAAACATTGAATTTAAACTATATATGCACCTATAAAATTGAATTTTAACTATATATGCACCTATAAAATTGAATTTTAACTATATATGCACCTATAAAATTGAATTTAAACTATATCTGCATCTATAAAATTGAATCTAAACTATATATGCTTCTATAAAATTGAATCTAAACTATATATGCATCTATAAAATTGAATCTAAACTATATCTGCATCTATAAAATTGAATCTAAACTATATATGCACCTATAAAATTGAATTGAAACTATATATGCACCTATAAAATTGAATCTAAACTATATCTGCATCTATAAAATTGAATCAAAACAATATATGCACCTATAAAATTGAATCTAAACTATATATGCACCTATAAAATTGAGTATTAACTATATATGCATCTATAAAATTGAATCTAAACTATATATGCACCTATAAAATTGAATCTAAACTATATATGCACCTATAAAATTGAATTTAAACTATATCTGCATCTATAAAATTGAATCTAAACTATATATGCACCTATGAAATTGAATTTAAACTATATCAGCATCTATAAAATTGAATCTAAACTATATATGCATCTATAAAATTGAATCTAAACTATATCTGCGCCTACAAAATTGAATCTAAACTATATATGCATCTATAAAATTGAATCTAAACTATATATGCATCTATAAAATTGAATCTAAACTATATCTGCACATATAAAATTGAATCTAAACTGTATATGCATATGTAAAATTGAATTTAAACTATAACTGCATCTATAAAATTGAATCTAAACTATATATGCACCTATAAAATTGAATCTAAACTATATATGCACCTATAAAATTGAATCTAAACTATATATGCACCTATAAAAATGAATCTAAATTTAATATGCACCTATAAAATTGAATCTAAACTATATATGCACCTATAAAATTGAATCTAAACTATATATGCATCTATAAAATTGAATCTAAACTATATCTGCATCTATAAAATTGAATCTAAACTATATCTGCATCTATAAAATTGAATCTAAACTATATCTGCATCTATAAAATTGAATCTAAACTATATCTGCATCTATAAAATTGAATCTAAACTATATATGCACCTATAAAATTGAATCTAAACTATGCACCTATAAAATTGAATATTAACTATATATGCATCTATAAAAGTGAATCTAAACTATATATGCACCTATAAAATTGAATCTAAACTATATATGCACCTATAAAATTGAATTTAAACTATATATGCATCTATAAAATTGAATCTAAACTATATATGCACCTATAAAATTGAATCTAAACTATATATGCACCTATAAAATTTAATTTAAACTATATCTGCATCTATAAAATTGAATCTAAACTATATATGCACCTATGAAATTGAAGTTAAACTATATCAGCATCTATAAAATTGAATCTAAACTATATATGCATCTATAAAATTGAATCTAAACTATATCTGCGCCTACAAAATTTAATCTAAACTATATATGTATCTATAAAATTGAATCTAAACTATATCTGCACATATAAAATTGAATCTAAACTGTATATGCATCTGTAAAATTGAATTTAAACTATATCTGCATCTATAAAATTGAATCTAAACTATATATACACCTATAAAATTGAATCTAAACTGTATCTGCACCTATAAAATTGAATTTAAACTATATCTGCATCTATAAAATTGAATCTAAACTATATCTGCATCTAAAACATTGAATTTAAACTATATATGCACCTATAAAATTGAATTTTCACTATATATGCACCTATAAAATTTAATTTAAACTATATCTGCATCTATAAAATTGAATCTAAACTATATATGCTTCTATAAAATTGAATCTAAACTATATATGCATCTATAAAATTGAATCTAAACTATATCTGCATCTATAAAATTGAATCTAAACTATATATGCACCTATAAAATTGAATCTAAACTATATATGCACCTATAAAATTGAATCTAAACTATATCTGCATCTATAAAATTGAATCAAAACAATATATGCACCTATAAAATTGAATCTAAACTACATATGCATCTATAAAATTGAATCTAAACTATATATGCATCTATAAAATTGAATCTAAACTATATCTGCATCTATAAAATTGAATCTAAACTATATATGCACCTATAAAATTGAATCTAAACTATATATCCACCTATAAAATTGAATCTAAACTATATATGCATCTATAAAATTGAATTTAAACTATATATGCATCTATAAAATTGAATTTAAACTATATATGCACCTATAAAATTGAATTTAAACTATATATGCACCTATAAAATTGAATCTAAACTATATATGCATCTATAAAATTGAATCTAAACTATATCTGCATCTATAAAACTGAATCAAAACAATATATGCACCTATAAAATTGAATCTAAACTATATATCCACTTATTAAATTTAATCTAAACTATATATGCATCTATAAAATTGAATCTAAACTATATATGCATCTATAAAATTGAATTTAAACTATATCTGCATCTATAAAATTGAATTTAAACTATATCTGCACCTATAAAATTGAATCTAAACTGTATCTGCACCTATAAAATTGAATTTAAACTATATCTGCATCTATAAAATTGAATCTAAACTATATCTGCATCTAAAACATTGAATTTAAACTATATATGCACCTATAAAATTGAATTTTTACTATATATGCACCTATAAAATTGAATTTAAACTATATCTGCATCTATAAAATTGAATCTAAACTATATATGCTTCTATAAAATTGAATCTAAACTATATATGCATCTATAAAATTGAATCTAAACTATATCTGCATCTATAAAATTGAATCTAAACTATATATGCACCTATAAAATTGAATTGAAACTATGTATGCACCTATAAAATTGAATCTAAACTATATATGCACCTATAAAATTGAATTGAAACTATATATGCACCTATAAAATTGAATCTAAACTATATCTGCATCTATAAAATTGAATCAAAACAATATATGCACCTATAAAATTGAATCTAAACTATATATGCACCTATAAAATTGAGTATTAACTATATATGCATCTATAAAAGTGAATCTAAACTATATATGCACCTATAAAATTGAATCTAAACTATATATGCACCTATAAAATTGAATCTAAACTATATATGCATCTATAAAATTGAATCTAAACTATATATGCACCTATAAAATTGAATCTAAACTATATATGCACCTATAAAATTGAATTTAAACTATATCTGCATCTATAAAATTGAATCTAAACTATATATGCACCTATGAAATTGAATTTAAACTATATCAGCATCTATAAAATTGAATCTAAACTATATATGCATCTATAAAATTGAATCTAAACTATATCTGCGCCTACAAAATTGAATCTAAACTATATATGCATCTATAAAAGTGAATCTAAACTATATATGCACCTATAAAATTGAATCTAAACTATATATGCACCTATAAAATTGAATCTAAACTATATATGCATCTATAAAATTGAATCTAAACTATATATGCATCTATAAAATTGAATCTAAACTATATATGCACCTATAAAATTGAATCTAAACTATATATGCACCTATAAAATTGAATCTAAACTATATCTGCATCTATAAAATTGAATCTAAACTATATATGCACCTATGAAATTGAATTTAAACTATATCAGCATCTATAAAATTGAATCTAAACTATATATGCATCTATAAAATTGAATCTAAACTATATCTGCGCCTACAAAATTGAATCTAAACTATATATGCATCTATAAAATTGAATCTAAACTATATCTGCACATATAAAATTGAATCTAAACTATATATGCATCTATAAAATTGAATCTAAACTATATCTGCATCTATAAAATTGAATCTAAACTATATATGCATCTATAAAATTGAATCTAAACTATATCTGCACATATAAAATTGAATCTAAACTGTATATGCATCTGTAAAATTGAATTTAAACTATATCTGCATCTATAAAATTGAATCTAAACTATATATGCACCTATAAAATTGAATCTAAACTGTATCTGCACCTATAAAATTGAATCTAAACTATATATGCACCTATAAAATTGAATCTAAACTATATATGCATCTATAAAATTGAATCTAAACTATATCTGCATCTATAAAATTGAATCTAAACTATATCTGCATCTAAAACATTGAATTTAAACTATATATGCATCTATAAAATTGAATCTAAACTATATCTGCATCTATAAAATTGAATCTAAACTATATATGCACCTATAAAATTGAATCTAAACTATATATGCATCTATAAAATTGAATCTAAACTATATCTGCATCTATAAAATTGAATCAAAACAATGTATGCACCTATAAAATTGAATCTAAACTATATATGCATCTATAAAATTGAATCTAAACTATATATGCATCTATAAAATTGAATTTATACTATATCTGCATCTATAAAATTGAATCTAAACTATATCTGCATCTATAAAATTGAATTTAAACTATATCTGCATCTATAAAATTGAATTTAAACTATATCTGCATCCATAAAATTGAATCTAAACTATATATCCACCTATAAAATTGAATCTAAACTATATATGCATCTATAAAATTTAATCTAAACTATATATGCATCTATAAAATTGAATCTAAACTATATATGCATCTATAAAATTGAATTTAAACTATATCTGCATCTATAAAATTGAATCAAAACAATATATCCACCTATAAAATTGAATCTAAACTATATCTGCATTTATAAAATTGAATTTAAACTATATATGCATCTATAAAATTGAATCTAAACTATATATGCACCTATAAAATTGAATCTAAACTATATATGCACCTAAAAAATTGAATTTAAACTATATCTGCATCTATAAAATTGAATTTATACTATATCTGCATCTATAAAATTGAATCTAAACTATATCTGCATCTATAAAATTGAATTTAAACTATATCTGCATCTATAAAATTGAATTTAAACTATATCTGCATCTATAAAATTGAATCTAAACTATATATGCATCTATAAAATTGAATCTAAACTATATCTGCATCTATAAAATTGAATCTAAACTATATATGCACCTATAAAATTGAATTTAAACTATATATGCACCTATAAAATTGAATCTAAACTATATATGCATCTATAAAATTGAATCTAAACTATATCTGCATCTATAAAATTGAATCAAAACAATATATGCACCTATAAAATTGAATTTAAACTATATATGCATCTATAAAATGTAATATAAACTATAAATTCATCTATAAAATTGAATCTAAACTATATATGCACCTATAAAATTGAATCTAAACTATATATGCACCTATAAAATTGAATCTAAACTATATATGCCCCTATAAAAATGAATCTAAACTATATATGCACCTATAAAATTTAATCTAAACTATATATGCACCGTTAAAATTGAATCTAAACTGTATATGCACCTATAAAATTGAATCTAAACACTATATGCACCTATAAAAATGAATCTAAACTATATATGCACCTATAAAATTGAATCTAAACTATATATGCACCTATAAAATTGAATCTAAACTATATATGCACCTATAAAATTGAATCTAAACTATATCTGCATCTATAAAATTGAATCTAAACTATATTTGCATCTATAAAATTGAATCTAAACTATATATGCATCTATAAAATTGAATCTGAACTATATATGCACCTATAAAATTGAATCTAAACTATATATGCACCTATAAAATTGAATCTAAACTATATACGCACCTATAAAATTGAATCTAAACTATATATGCATCTATAAAATTGAATCTAAACTATATATGCACCCATAAAAATGAATCTAAACTAAATATTCACTTATAAAATTGAATCTAAACTATATATGCACCTATAAAATTGAATCTAAACTATATATGCACCCATAAAAATGAATCTAAACTAAATATTCACTTATAAAATTGAATCTAAACTATATATTCACTTATAAAATTGAATCTAAACTATATATGCACCTATAAAAATGAATCTAAACTATATATGCACCTATAAAATTGAATCTAAACTATATCTGCATCTATAAAATTGAATCTAAACTATATATGCATCTATAAATTTGAATCTAAACTATATATGGATCTATAAAATTGAATCTAAACTATATCTGCATCTATAAAATTGAATCTAAACTATATATGCATCTATAAAATTGAATCTAAACTATATATGCATCTATAAAATTGAATCTAAACTATATATGCACCTATAAAATTGAATCTAAACTATATATGCACCTATAAAATTGAATCTAAACTATATATGCACCTATAAAATTGAATCTAAACTATATATGCATCTATAAAATTGAATCTTAACTATATATGCATCTATAAAATTGAATCTAAACTATATCTGCATCTATAAAATTGAATCTAAACTATATCTGCATCGATAAAACTGAATCTAAACTATATCTGCATCTATAAAAGTGAATCTAAACTATATCTGCATCTATAAAATTGAATCTAAACTATATATGCATCTATAAAATTGAATCTAAACTATATCTGCATCTAAAAAATTGAATCTAAACTATATATGCATCTATAAAATTGAATCTAAACTATATATGCATCTATAAAATTGAATCTAAACTATATATGCACCTATAAAATTGAATCTAAGCTATATATGCACCTATAAAATTGAATCTAAACTATATATGCACCTATAAAATTTAATCTAAACTATATATGCACCTATAAAATAGATACATTGTGCTTTACTCGAAATTAACGGTGATTCAGTTTTTATCACAAATGGGTAATTAGAGATAGGGCAAGTTTGTTAATCGGTTTGGGTCGAAAATTTGAGCTAACAATATATAAATCTATGTATGTACGTTTGCATGTCTGCCTAAAACTTTGGACAAAGGCGACGGATTTTCACAAGATCAGTATTGTTTTGAAACTCGACACTTCAGACGACAAATACCAAAAAATTGGCTAAAAACATTAATTTCTTCACCCTTAACTGGGCACTTTTCTACAGGGAGGGGTCACTTTTTTCGCAGATATTTTCGAAAGTCATCCCCTCTTTTCAATTATCTAGCCTTAATTCAAACCTACATCATTTTCGGTTTGCCGGTGGTCGTAACAGCAAAGACGTCACGTTTTTTTCTGTTCTTTTCCTCCTTCATTTTTTTTTTTTTTTTTTTTTGCTCACCATACACCTCCAAATACCCAGGCAACTCCGGGCTATATATATATATATATATATATATATATATATATATATATATATATATATATATATAGTTAAAAGGCATTTCAATAAAACTCATCGTAATGGGATGTTTGATCATAGTCTATGCATAATAATCATCATCAACATCACTTTCATACATCACAGCTTGGGAATCTTCATCGTTTTCGCACTGGCTGCTGCACTGACACATGTCAGTACAGGTTAAGTCTTTACACCTGCAGGAACATATGCCAGAAGAACGGTCAAATATACGTTTGCATGTGATTGGTCCTCAAGTCATGCATATCTGCGATGTATCTTGGCCAGAGTTGCTTATACTTGATGCAGTCCATAGCAAAGTACAGCTTGCTCAGTACTTCTCCAGTTTGCAGCTGGAGTTCCAGGTCAACATTCCGAGTTGCTACTACAAAGAACAGAATTGCTTCCACCCAATCTAGGTACCTTATCATGGCCTTGAACATTGCATTCTGGGATTTCCGTTCCTTCCATTTTTGAAATGCTATGATGACCTCAGCAGTAGTCAAGGCTCCCCAGAGGGTGCTGTTTGCTTGCTTCATGGATTATGCCTTCATGTCTTTACCGTGAGAGCAGGCAGCTTCTACTCCTTCTGTTGCTGTCAGGCACATATCTTTCAGTTGTGGGTTGTCCTTGAAGAACACCTCCAGAGCCACTTCATAGGGTGCTATGTATGAGTAGATATGGGCATGGAGAGATCGCTTGTAGTGTGTGCATTTCAGGATTTTCCTTGTCGTGGCAGGACCATAAACACCTGCTGAGTTCCATGGAGGCACCAAGTGCTTTAGGGGCAGCCATTATGACATGCAGTTCACCCAGTCTGGGAACAACGATTTCAAGTCAGGTCTGGCATCAAGGAGCTGCAGCACCTCATAGAGAGCCATGTCAAAGGTAATGACTGTGGGGTGATCGTCCCCAACTGCCAACTTTCTCAGCTGATTTGCTTGTACGATCACAGTTAGCAGAGTTGACCACTCGTGTGCCACCTCAGGGAGTAGTGGCAAGGCTCCAACCTGTGTCAAGGGAAGGCTTTCAGACAGCAGTGAGTTGTATCCTGCCCAGCCTGGAATCTTGCTAGAGGTTTCTCAAGGTTTCATTCTGGATAAAGCAGATGCAACAATCCATCTAAGCTGTGTCAGCTGATAGGATCCTGAGATGCTGTTGCAATATTTTGGACGTATAATGGGGTATGATCTATTTATAAACGATGCTGCTAGGAACTGACGAATCGAATTAATTCACGTTTTGCTACCAACCAATCAGAAACCAGAATTGCTCCGTAGATATTGAACCTTTTCTGGAGCAATTTTGCATGTTTTTTTCTGTCTCGACACGGTAAGAATATTTTGTTCTGTGGAACTGTCTACTGCAAACCAGTCACCTCTCAGGGCTTGTTTAGAACAACGAACCATTGGAAACTGTTTTGTCTACTGCAAACCAGTCACCTCTCAAGACTTGTTTAGAACAACGAACCATCGGAAACTGTTCTGAAACTAAACATGGCTTACACTTCTAGAGGTTATGGGCTCAGCGTGCATCTTTATTTCGATGGATCCGAATCAAAATTCGAATTGTGGCAAGTTAAATTTCTAGGATATCTATGAATCCAAAAGCTACACAAAGTATGTCAAAAACAACCTGAAAACAGAAACGACCCCGAGTTCATTGAAAAGAACGCAACTGTCTTTGCGGAATTAATACAGTGTTTAGATGACTGAAGTCTATCACTGGTAATGAGAGAAGCCCTGGACGATGGCTGCAAAGCATTGAACATATTGAGAGAGCATTATTTATCGAAAGGAAAACCCAAAATTATTTCTTTATACTGAACTGACCTCTCTTAAATGAATGGAAGCCAGAACTATTACTGATTATATTATAAGAGCCAAAACGACTGCAAATTCTTTAAAAATGTCTGGTGAAGTTATAAGTGACAGTCTGTTAATTTCCATGGTCCTTAAGGGATTACCGAGTGATTTCAAGCCATTTACCACCGTGATAACCCAGAAAGAAAAACCCATGACTTTTAGCCAATTCAAGGTAGCACTTAGAAGTTACGAAGAAACTGCAAAAATGATCACAGAAAAAAACGAATCCACAAATATCATGAAATTTAAAAGTACACACATAAAAACACCAAAATTAAATTATACCCATGCCAGGAATAAAAACCGCAACTTTGCCAAAAACAATTTTTCTCCTAAGAAAAGTACAAAAATTATTTGCTATAATTGTGGACGACCTAATCACAAGAGTTTCCAATGTAGATGCAGGACTCAAAATGGCGACTCCATTAAAAATGTAGAGAACTCTGTTAGCAGACATACATTTTTATTTTCATGTACGTTTAATGCTTCAACAAACAATAATAATTTTCTTGTCGATTGTGGGGCCACGGCACATATGATTACAAAGGAATCTGATTTTATCAATTTTGACCCCAACTTTAAGCCACAAAATCATTTTGTAGAACTAGCTAACGGAAGTTGAGTAAACGATATCGTTTTGAAAAGAGGTGATGCTAAAATCTCGCTAAAGAACAATAAAGGTGAACTGTGTTTCTGTATTCTAGAAAACGCTCTTCTAATCCCAAAATTTAAACAAAATATATTTTCTGTACAAGCTGCCACAAAACAAGGTGCAAATATAAACTTTAGCCCCAATAAATCAAAACTGGTATACTCGAATGGAACTGTATCCGACATTAAAGAAAATGGAAGACTATATTATTTAAATAGCATAGTCCCATCGAAAACCGCCTGCCATGATCTACAGACATGGCATAAAATTCTTGGACACTGCAATATTCCTGATATCAAAAAGTTGCTGACTGTAATTGATGGAATGAAAATACAAACATCACAAAACTTCAACTGCGACGTCTGTACGCAAGGGAAAATGACAAACTATCAAAACAAGATACCAGACAAAAAGGCCAAAAAAATCCTATCAACGGTGCATTGTGACTTGAATGGTCCTGTGGAACCGATGGCCAGAGAACATTATAGATATGTGTTGAATTTCGTAGATGACCATTCAGGTTTTATAATGGTTTACTTTTTAAAGAACAAATCTGATACCCTGCTAGCAACTAAAAAATATCTAGCCAACATGGCTCCCTACAGTGAAGTCAAGTGTATTCGCTCTGACAATGGTACGGAATTCACCAATAAAGACTTTGAACTTTTACTAATTAACCATCATATCAGGCATGAAAAATCAGCTCCTAGATCGCACACCAAAACGGGACTGCTGAACGTGCGTGGCGGACACTTTTTGAAATGGCAAGATGCCTACTCATTGAATCAAAACTCCCTAAAAACGTCTGGACGTACGCACTTATGGCGGCAGCCTATATACGCAACAGGTGCTTTAACAAAACACTATCTAAAACTCCATATGAATCTTTCTGTGGTAAAAAAAACAAATTTAAGCAGAATGCATATATTTGGTTCAACTTGCTTCTCATATATATGAGAAGCAAGTTGAACCAAATATATGCATTCTGCTTAAAAGAGTAAATTGAATATTAAAGCCGACAGAGGTATATTTCTTGGATACGATAAAAACAGTCCAGCCAATTTAATATTTTTTCCCGAAAAAATAAAATAAAAAGAATATGATGCGTAAAATTCACAGACACGTTTAATTTTACAGACGAAAACCCGTCATATGAAGAAGATGAAATTATATTCCCTCAAATAATTAAAACAAACGAAGACAATAAAAATGACGGCGACAAGAGTGTCCATGATTATGATAAAGTCGAAAGATATCCCAAAAGAAATAGAAGGCGACCCTATTTTTTTGTGGTCGACAATGTAAAAGATTATCAAATCGACTATTGCTATTCAATGGAAAATGCGCCAAAAAGCTTTAACGAAGCAATTAATTCACAACATTGTGATGAATGGAAAATTGCCATGAAAAAAGAAATAGATGCCTTAACCGAAAATGATACCTATACGGTAGTGCCTCTCCTAAAAGATAAACATGTTATTTCTACAAGATGGGTCTTTACAAAAAAGACTACAGCATCAGGCGTAGAACAGTACAAAGCTAGATTTGTTGCTAAAGGATACTCTCAGATTTATGGTATAGAATATTTTTCTACGTTTTCACCGACCAAAAACCTAACGACAATCAGAATTTTACTGCAAATCGCATTGCAATATGACCTAAACATCCATCAAATGGACATAAAAATGCTTATTTGAATGCCCCAATAGACTGTGAAATTTATATTACCCCTCCAGAGGGATTTATAATGAAAAATAAAAATAGCGTGTGGCGACTTAACAAGTCATTATATGGTCTAAAGCAGACTGCTCAGTGTTGAAATACAGTATTTCATGATTATATTATTAAACAATTTAGACAATGCGCTGTAGACCCCTGTTTATATACCCAGCACAAAGACGATAAACTACTGATTTTGGTTTGTGGGTCGATGATATTTTAATCGCATCAAATTGTGACATGATGTTAACCGATGTTAAGAACAAATTAAGTAAAAGATTCAAAATGACTGATCTTGGCAAAATATTCTGGTTTCTGGGGATAGAATTTTTCTCAAAGCAAAGGACTTGTTACGATGACTCAATCGAGATACATCGACAAAATACTTTTTGCATGCTTATTTTAAGGCGCGCAGAAATTACAATTGATTTTTATTTATTTTTTTTGTGCACATTAGTTTTCTTATTTTTCAAAAATGTCTTCTCTTTTTTTTTGCATTGTTTTAATTAACAAAAAAAAACAAAAAACAAAACACTCTTTAAACGGGTACATATTGCATGCATGTTTATTTTTATGTATATTTATTTATATGTATGCGTTTTTTTTCTTTTCTTTTTTTTACAAAACTGCATAATCAAATTTAAGAAATGGCTTCTTTTTCACATACCCACCCCTTTTTAAGGTTAAAATAATTTCCATTTCTTTTATTTCTCTTCTCTGTGCACATATCTGTTTTGACATTTGAACACAATTAAAAATGGCGTCTTTTTACATGCTAAGATTCTAAGATCCAAATGATTTCTAACTTTTGTTATGTAATTGAATATAAAAATATATATTTATTTTTGAGCAGAACGAACACAAGGGACTTCCCCATTATGAAAAATAGGGAGGATGTTGCAATATTTTGGACGTATAATGGAGTATGATCCCACACAGTCAGACGATTCTATTTATAAACGATGCTGCTAGGAACTGACGAATCGAATTAATTTACATTCTGCTACCAACCAATCAGAAACTAGAATTGCTCCATAAATATTAAACCTTTTCTGTAGCAATTTTGCATGTTTTTTTCTGTCTCGACACGGTAAGAATATTTTGCTCTGTGGAACTGTCTACTGCAAACAGTCACCTCTTAGGACTTGTTTAGAACAACGAACCATTGGAAACTGTTCTGAAACTAAACATGGCTTACACTTCTAGAGATGCCCTGGCCGATGGCAAACTGTTCTGCCCTCTTGATAGCCTGTGGTTTAGGCTTGTTACAGTGAAGCATATCTACATGGTAGGGTGTGACTGATATACTCTTTGCATCACGGTTGTGCAACAAGTTCTTTAGAAGGATCAACTTCTGCCGTGATGGTTACGTGGATGGTTCCCTTCCCATCAAGAGTGTCCTCTGCAAAATCTGTGTTACCTATTGCAAAAAACACAAAAGTTCCCTTCTTCAGGAATGGTGGTACATAGAGGCCTTGGTATGCCTTGGTGTTTTCTACAACAGCATTTGCCAGAGCAGTTTCCATGAGTACACGGCGATGTGAAATAGGTTAGCCATGAGCATTGAGAAGATTCAACAGCTTCTTGTTGCGTGTGTCATGGTGGACAGTCAGTGCCAGTCCCAGAACCTGAGGGTTCCCTTGTGCACGGGGTGACTTGAATGCTGATTCATTGCTTGGCTTGTACCTTACCTGTTTACTGGATTTGAACACACACGTGATATTCTGGCTCACCGTCAGTGTTGCTGAGTCAACATCATTGGTTCTCTTTACAGTTTCCAGCTTTTCAGCAGGCCCAACCATTATCCAATGGATTAAGGTGTATAATTCAGCTAGAACATCGTCATTGTCACTAGATACCTGCATGACATTTCTTTCCTTGGGCTCTTTGAAGATTGCAATGCTTTTTCTTATCACCTGGGCTGCTTTGTAGATTGTCTTCATGCTGTCCTCCTGCTTACCAGTTGTCATTGAGGTATTAACCATGTCCCCTTCACATGCATCCAGAGAGTAGAGGACAGTTGGCTTCCTTACGTTTGGTCGAACAGACTTCAGAGTCAGCAAATAAGTAAGGATCCTTTCTTTTAGCCATTTTCTATTGAACACAGGTACATGACTTTCAAAAACTTCCGAACCAAGCATATTAACATAAATCGTTTCAATATCATCCATCCCAAGGTATGCTTTGTTTTTTGTTTCTACATCAATAAGATTTATCAATTCAAGCAGACTCGCCTTTTGTAGAAAGGGTTCTTCAGCAATTTTGCTAGTGTTAGTATCTGGAAGAGTATGGAACACATTTTTGGTCCAGCAAGCTTTGTGGTATAGGACATCAATTGCATGTGCATCACCTGGTGATATGCAGGTGTTTAGCCTAGTCTTCAGTGCAGGACCTTTCCACAGCATCTTTGAGATTTTTACCTGAATTCTCAGTCCTGATCTGGTACAGTTGTTCGCCATTGTCCTGTTGACAGAAGAAACACTCTTTCTTATCCAGTGGACGTGTATGTGATCGTATGAATGGCAATACAAAATATCCAGAGACTAAGTGATACTGTGTAGGTCAGATTCCCACAAGTAGGTATACGATTAAGCAAGTCCAAGATAAGCCAGTTGACTGGAATCAATAGTCTACATTGGATATTGGTTGATGGGATCCCTCGCCATGTAAAGAACTTGCATATGCAATTCAGAACCAACAGTAAGTGATCAGAAGAAAGCAAGCAACTAAAAAAGCCAAGATCAGTATCGCTAGACAATAGTTCTGAAACTATTGACGATGGTCTTGATTGTGATTCTGCTAAGGGACAAGTCACAGCATATCCACTCTATAATAGTGCTCGAACAAAGAGGTTTGCACCAAGCTGCATAATCTGTAATCAGGACATCAGAGGAGAATATGGAAAATGAGATACGGATAGAAAACCTTGTTTGTCAGTAACAAAGAAAATTCACATTGGAATATATAGATATTCTAGTGAGGGTGCGCAGCGTTGGCTGGGTGTGTGTAGGTGGTGTAGTAAGGAAAGTGATAGTAGTGGGGGAGATCAAAATCACAGTAGGCAGCCTGAGTAGAGATAGGTTTTAAAAAAAAAAGTGGCAGTAGGCATGCTGGAACCCATAATGCAAAGGAGCAAAAAATGTCTTCATCATGCAACCGGAAATCATGAATGTTGAAATTAAGCGTAGTCAATCAAAAAGGGAACGATGACTTGCAAAAATGGCGATACAAAAACTGACCTTGTAAAAAAACTAGCCAGTTGAGAGTGAAGAAATTATTGTTTTTGCCCAATTTTTCGATATTTGTCGTCCGAAAGATCAAGCTTGAAAACAATACTGTTCTGGTTAGGTTCTGGTGCATCTGTCAGATGTTTTTGGCAGACATACAAACATACACACACACATTTTGCCTTTTATATATTAGACTAGCAGGGGTGCCCGGCATTGTCTGGGTGTTTAGGTAATGTAGCAAGGACCCCCTCTGGGGGTGGGGTGGGGGTGCGGTGTCAAAACAACAGTAGCTGGAGTTCGCGGGCATGTCTAGGTGGCGTAGTAAGGAACCCCGAAAAAAAAAAAAGAAGTGGTAGTAGACAGGAAGGCAGGCAGGCTCAAACCCGTAACACGAAAGAAGAAAAAATAAAGACCTGACCTCTTAGTTGATGTCTCCATCGCCTGACCAGAAATTGAGAATGTTGAAATTAAGGCTAGTCAATCAAAAAGAGAGGATCACTTGCAAAAAATTCCGACATAAAAACCGACTGTCCTTGTTTAAAACGGCCGAGTTTAGGGTGAAAGAATTAATGTTTTCAGCCAATTTTGTGAATATTTGTCGTCTGAAGGATCAAGGTTTAAAATGTTCTGTCGTCTCTATCGAAAGGTTTTGTGAGACAAACACACACACACACACACATTTTGCCTATGTGTGTTGGGGGGGACAAAAGGGTGGAGAGAGGTGTTAAAAAAGTGTTAGTAGGATAGAACCCATAACGTGAAGGAGGAAAAGAAAGTGAGGTTAAAAAAAAATATGTGGTAGTAGGCAGGCATACTCGAACCTGTAATGTGAAGGAGGAAAAGAAGGTGAAAAAACGTAACGCGTTAATTGAGGTCACCATCGTGCAAGCAGAAGTTGTGTGCTTCGAATGTAAGCATAGTCAATGATGATTTAAATGCTTGATATTTATTTGCTTCCCCACAAAAGCAAATAAGACACAAGGTCATTTTTAATGTGGGGGTAAACCAGCTTCCCCAAAAAGGGGGGCACTCTGGCAGTATCCAAATAAATAGTAATTGTCTCAGTATGAAGGGTTTCCTGTATATTGACCAAGGACCAATTGACTTAAGTAAAGCATTAATCCCAGCCAAGATGATTTAAATGCTTTGCTGCTTTTTTGAACAGTTTCGCTTTATACAAAAAAGCCAAACAAACACCCGAGACAACGCCACAGTTGGAATTTTGTTTAACTCGATCAATAAAAAGACAGAGACAGTGTCCGTTTGCGAATCTGAGATATTATGATCTAGGAAGTATGTGAAAACTTCTTGCGGAATCTAACGCCATAAGAACCTGATGAACTTTTTCACGGACATACACAAATGCTTGTGCCCATTTTGCCTTTTATATACTAGACTAGCCTGGGTGCTCGGTGTTGCCCAGCTGTTTGGAGGTGTGTGTTGAGCAAAAAAAAAAGTGGTAGTAGGCAGGCAAGATTGAACCCGTACCGCAAAAAAGGAAAAGAATATAAAAAAAAGTGATGTCTTTGCCGTTGCGTCCACTGCCAAACTGGAAGTGGCGAAGGTTTAATTAAGGTTACTCAATCGAAAAGACGGGATGACTTTCGAAAATATCGACGAAAAAAGTGTAGGAAACTGCCCAGTTGAGGATGAAGGAATTAATGTTGCAGCCAATTTTTCGATGTTGTCCGAAGAGTCGAGCTTCAAAACGATACCAATCTCGTGAAAATCCGTCGCCTCTGTCGAAAGTTTTAGGTAGACATACATACATACATACATACATTTAAACAGACAGGTGAGATTTATAGAGTAGCGTGGGTGCCCGGCATTGCCTGGGTGTTTGTAGGTGTGTGAAAAAGAAAAAAAGTGGTAGTAGGCAGGCAGGCTCGAACCCGTGACGTGGAGGCAAAAAGTGAAAGAAAATCTGATATGTTATGACGGGAGAGGAAGTGAAAAGCGTTCAAATTTATTGATGTTAATCAAAAAGTTGACTTGAAATGAATAAATTAAGAATCACGCATGCGCAGAAATGAAGGTTGGCTGCAGACCACTTTCTCCCATATTTTGCTATCCGTCCCAAAAAGGGGGAGATCTCCAAATGAACAACAATAGTTCGATATGAAGGGTTTCCCCCACCATTGGTCAAAGCTAATTGCGTTTCTGGAGGTCCCGGTCAGAAAGCCAGGCGGCCTACTTCGCTCCAATTAGTTTCGCTTTTATACAAAAAAGACGAACAAACACATGAAAAGACGGAATATCGGGAATTTTATAAAAGTCGATCAAAATAAATGTAGAGACGATGTCAGTTCGCAAATCGTATTATTATTATGATCTAGATTATTATTATTATAATCTAGATTATTATTATTATAATCTAGATTATTATTATTATAATCTAGGAAGTATAATATTACAAGAATAAAAAAGCATTGGAAATGCAAAAGGATATAGGGATGGTATGCCAAAAAGTATACAAACAAGATAGCTATGAATGGCTAGGCACATGGAAATAGAATTGCATCCAAAGTATAGCCCTATAGCTTTTCTCCAATCTTCATTCCATGCCATCATTATGGTTAAGATGAAAGTTATTATCCAAATCGTTAACCGATTTTTGAAAATTCTGAAAGTTGTTTTAATTTTAGATTTCCTCAAAACAAAATTGAATGACTAGAAGGTACCCAGCGTTGCCCGGGTGTGGAGAAGTGGTGTAGTAAGGAACCCCGGTAATTGCGGGAGTCCCTGGCGTTGCTTAGGTGTGTGGAGGTTGAAAGTAACAAAAAAAAAAAAAAAGTGGTTGTAAGCAGGCTTGAACCCATAACGTGAAAGATGAAAAATGTAACGTCTTAGTTGATGTCTCCATCGCGCAAGCGGAAGTGGAGAGCATTGAAATTAAACGTAGTCAATCGAAATGAGACAATGACTTTGCAAAAATGTTGATGCAAAAAAGATCCCTCCTTGTACAAAACTGCTGAGTTGAGGGTGAAGGAATGAATGTTTTTGGCCAATTTTTCGATATTTGTCGTCTGAAGGATAGAGGTTTAAAACGATACCAAAATGGTCAGGATTCGTTGCCCGGATGTTTGGAGATTTGAGTACAAAAATTAAAAAAAATGCGTTAATAGGCAGGCAGGCAACCAATGACGCGAAGGCGGAAAAGAAAGTGAAAGAAAATCTGACATCTTACCGCTACGCTACAACGTCACAGGAAGTGAAACGCGTTCAAATTAAGCGATGTCAATCAAAAAGTTGACTTCCACAAATAAGTTAAGAATTACGCAGGCACAGAAATGAACGTTGGCTGAAGGCCAGTTAAACTCTACGCTTTCTGCCATTTTCTTTGTCTCCCCACGATGTTGGGGAACACCAGCTCCCTAGAAAAAAGGGGAGCTGGCAGCATTCAAATGAATAGCAATTGCATGACATGAAAGGTTTCCCTCCACATTGATCAAAGCTAATTGCTTTTCTGGACATCTAGGCGGGAAAGCCAGTGAATCAACTTTGTTTCAATTAGTTTCGCATTTTTATACAAAAAAGACGAACAAGCACATGAAAAGACGGAATATCGGGAATTTTATAAAAGTCGATCAAAATAAATGTAGAGACAATGTCAGTTCACAAATCGTATTATTATTATAATCTAGATTATTATTATTATAATCTAGGAAGTACAATATTATAATCTAGGAAGTATAATATAATCTTGGAAGTACAATATTATAATCTAGGAAGTACAATATTATAATCTAGGAAGTACAATATTATAATCTAGGAAGTACAATATTATAATCTAGGAAGTATAATATTATAATCTAGGAAGTACAATATTATAATCTAGGAAGTACAATATTATAATCTAGGAAGTATAATATTATAATCTAGGAAGTACAATATTATAATCTAGGAAGTACAATATTATAATCTAGGAAGTATAATATTATAATCTAGGAAGTACAATATTATAATCTAGGAAGTACAATATTATAATCTAGGAAGTATAATATTATAATCTAGGAAGTATAATATAATCTAGGAAGTATAATATTATAATCTAGGAAGTACAATATTATAATCTAGGAAGTACAATATTATAATCTAGGAAGTATAATATAATCTAGGAAGTATAATGTTATAATCTAGGAAGTACAATATTATAATCTAGGAAGTATAATATTATAATCTAGGAAGTATAAGGAAAGTTCTAAAAAATAGTAACGTGGTCGAGAGGCCCCCGAAAAAAACCTTTCGTGGACATACAAAACCGTGCGCACCACTTTTGCCTTTTATATATATAGACTAGTTGTCCAGGTGTTTGTAAGTGTAAAAGAAGAAAAAAAAAAAAGTGTTTTGAACCCGAAGGCGGAAAAGAAAGTGAAAGCAAAAAAGAAAAAAAACGTGTTAGTAAGGAGGGAGGCTTGAACCAGCAACACAAATTGGAAAAGAAAGTGAAAGAAAACGTGAACTTTTACCACTATGAAGTGAAAAGCATTTAAATTTAGCGATGTTTATCAAAAAGTTGACTTGCAGAAACGAACGTTGGCTGGAGACCAGTTCAGTTTTCTGTCATTTCATTTATTTATTTCCCCACGATGTTGGGGAAAACCAACTCCCCATAAAAGGGAGTGTCCAAATGACTAGCAATTGTCTGATATGAGGGCTTTTCCTCAAATTGATCAAAGCTGATTGCTTTCTGGACGTCTCGGCATGAAAGGCCGAGAAAATGCCTTCGCTTTCGATTTAGTTTTGCTTTTATATGAAAAACACAAACATGCGAGAGGAAGGAATAGCGCGAATTTCATAAAAGTCGATCAAAATAAATCTAGATACGACGTTCGTTCACAAATCATAGATATTATGATCTAAGGAATATATAAAAAGTTCTAAAGAATAGTACCCCCCCCCCCCGAGAAGCTTGGCGAAAATAGCCTTTGGTGGGCATAAAAAACGCGTACTGCCATTTTGTCTTTTATATATATATAGATAATGTGCTTGCGACTTTGACATGATTAGATCTCATACTTCAAACTACCCAAAATTACTCCACTTACTGTTAATTCTCCACTTATGATGTTGGCTGTTTGTGCAAAGGGACGTCAATTACTATTTTTTAATTCTTTGCTAAGACTACCAAGGATTGAACCCGTTTCCTGGCTCATTAACAACCATTTATCATTATGTGTTGTATTTTAAAAACAAATTAATTATTTTCAATGCTTAAAGTGATTATGTGTTTTGTCTATTCATTGTTATAACTAAGCATCATGTTATTGTTAGGCAGTGAATGGCATCATTTAATTTATTAAAACAAAATGAATGTTCAATATTTGCATTAAAGTAGATAATTATTAATAGAAGCATTCTTAACTCACGGAATGTAAAAACGTGATTAAGTACATCTGTCATATTATGAACCAGTGAAATTCATTCCGTGAAAAGCATAAAATATATCTCTCTCTCTCTTTCTCTTTGTCTGTTTTGTAATTCTATCTCTCACATTATTTAATGAACAACTTACCTGTAAGCGAATTAAAAATGAAAGATTTACACAAGGAAATTATTTTGTACAACATTTGCACTGTTCAATGGAAATGGAATAATTTCGTTTGATATTCATAGTTTTTGATTATCAAATGAAAATTAACAGTGAGTCTCTGGAAGTATTTGTACTGAAAGAAATATAGGGTTTAATAGTATATGCAATTACTAAAATCTATAGAAATTTCACTTTTTTAAGAACCCAGACTGATAATTTTTGTAATTGACTTGCTATTCAGAATAAAATATTGATTTTGCATCAATTAATGACAAACTTTTTATACTATTCCCACTTTTCATTTTCTACCTTCCCTGACCAACATCCTTTCAATTCAATAATTCTAATTTTTTAAACTATTTAGCCTCAACCGTAACATATTTCTTTATCAAACTACTTTCCAATTTTGGTCAGCTGATGATTCGACAATTTGTTTTTATCATTGAGACATTTTCATATTTTACTTCTGTATTTTTGGATAACAATTCCATTTGCACCCACAACTTTTTTTACTCCAAACTTTTTTTACACTAATGAAATTTTATTTTAATACTAGCATTTCAGCCTGGCGTTGCTCGGGTGTTTGGAGGTGTATGTTGAGCAAAAAAAAGCGGTCAATTTTTTTAACTTTGACCCCTATTATGACCCCTTAGCATTTATGGTTTTGGGCTCAAATCAAGTTATTAAGTTAGATCCATGTCCAAGGAATCTATATCTAAAATTTCAAATATTTAGACCCCAAATTGTCGGAGAAGTTTGGTAGAGTTCTCAAAGGTCAAATCGTTGAATTTTGGCCTCTTAACAGCCAAATTTCTGGCCGAAAACCGATTACAAAGATTTTCCTAAATCTCAGTACCCTGTATATCAAATTTCGAGTCTGTAAAATAAAAATTGACAGAGTTATTGCATAGGAAAATGTACACAGACAGACAGACACCAGAAATTCTGGGATCCTTCTTCACACAGTTCGGCGAGGTGGAAAAAATAACCCCAGTGCAATCGAAAACCGGCATGCACCTGGGCAGCTACACTATAGCCATGAGGCTAAAGAAAGAAGGCTTCCAGGCTATACCAGCACAGCTGACATTTAAGGAGGCAACTATGATGGTGGTGGTGGAGGGCTGTCGTCCACACTGCTGGTTCTGCCAAAAGCAGGGTCACATGGCCAAGTGCTGCCCTCAAAGGACAACTCCTACTCGAGTGACACCAAAGGCAGTCCCAACCTCTGAGACAGCACCAGTGTCCAAACAGGCTGTCACAACTCCTGCAACCGGAGCACCAGCCCCAGCATCGAGGAAACCCAAAACCACGCAGGAGGCCAAGGGGGAGGAATGGAGCACGGTAATGAGGCGGAAGCCCACAATCCCATCTGCCACCGTCCCACCACCAACCTAACCACCGAGGCAGCAGCAACAACAGCAGCCTCCACAACAGCCGCAGCCACAGCCACGGCAGCAGACACAGCAGCAGTTGAACCAGCTGTTGAACCAGCTGCAGCAACAATATCAGCTGCCGCGGCCAATTCCACAACCAATGCCACGAAAACAGCGGCAACAACAAAAACAGCAGCAGCCAAAGCAACAGCCAGAACAGGAGCAGCAGCAACAAAAACGGCTGCAGCAACCAGAGCAGCAACAGCATCAACCAGAGAACCAGCAATTAGAGGAGCAGCAGCAACAACCAACGGTCCCCACACCAATTGAGACGGGGACCCAGCGAAGAAAACACTGCTCCTCTGAGGATGAATCCGCTAGCGAGAGGGAGAGGAACTCAACCTCACCACTCCCCGGTTCATTCAAAAGAATAAAAAAGAAAAGGAAAAGACGGAAAGGAGAAGAAAAGGCAGCCCCCACTCCCTGTGAAAATACACCACCCCTAACAACAACACAACCCACTTCCACCCCCAAACCACATACTGCACCAACACTAGACACCGCACCAACCAGACACCACACAGACACTCGTCCTCACACCAATGCAAATGGAGCCGCCATCCCAGAAAGAAAAGAATGAACCCGGGAGGGGGAGAGACCCTTCAGATTCTCCCACTTACGGACTTACTCCAACAGGAACTCTTGCCCTCGAAACGAGGGAGGAACTTTGTTTTGTAGACTCTCTGTCTGTGGAGTGTGGCAATGGACTTACCACACTGGCAGAGAAAAAATTTAAAACCTCTGCTGGACTGCCAGCAGATAGGGGGAAAAGACGTTAATGTCCCTTCTAATTTCCTAGACGCTCCATGGCTAACAACTTTCGTCAGGCTTCCAGAGGCCTGCAAGACCAACGTGTGGACAATGCTGGAAGCAGCTGAAGGGGCTGGTCCGGAAATTGAACTGATTAGAAAAAATGACCCTTCCCTTGAGGAACTCGCAAAACAATGCAAGGGAAGGGTCCCAGTGTTGGTCCATCTGTCACTCTATAGGGCCCTTAAATTGACTTACCCTTTGGATGTCGGCGGCATTGTGAGAGAAGGTCAGGACATGAAAAACCTGACCACCTTGAGCATTGCATACAACGTCGGGTGTCCTTTCCCCGGCTGACTTCAGAGCTGAGCATAACACACCTTAAGGTAGGTACCATGGCTTTGAATTTGGCTAGTCTGAATGCGAAGGGCTTGAGATCATTGGGCCGGGCAGCTCGCCTCCGGCACGTCCCTGGAAGTGGATGTGGCTACAATTCAGGAGACGCATTTCGTTTCTTCTGTGGACTGTCAGGTGCTCGCCTGAGGCTTTGAGGTTTTCTCAGCATATGGCAGCCGGCGGGGAAAGGGAGTCTCCTTGCTAGTTAAACGTACCCTGTCCATGATGGTCGACATTGTCCATAGGGATGCGGAGGGCAGGCTGGTCGTGACAGATGTTGCCGGAAAAGATTCTGTTTCGGGTGATTGCGGTTCATGCGCCCAGCACCGCTCGTGAGAGGGTCTCATTCTTCAGTCAGCTCGACGCGTTCGTAGATTGTCGGAAGCGGGTAGTGCTAATAGGGGATTGGAATGCTATCTTAAACCCCGACATAGATAAGGTAGGAGGCGGAGCTAGAGGGTCGGAGTGGTGCGAGTCCAGCCTGGCTGATCTGATGGCTAGATGCGGACTGGTCGACAGGTTTTGGGTTGAGCATCTGGGGCGGGAGATGTGGACATGAACCAATAGCGTTTCCTCCTATCCAAATACCTATTTGGACAGGACGTTAGTTAGGAGAGGCAAAGTAGACTTCCTATCCTGTCCCACGTTCACTTGGCTAGGCCAGACGGACCATAAAATAGTTATGGCTCGGCTGGAGCTAAGAAATAGGCCTAAGTTAGTGGAGGACTGGAAGTTAAACACCTCCCTTCTGGAGATACAAGACTTCCGAGATTAGTTAAGAGACTTGATTAAAAAGGCACTAGTGGGGGCGGTTACAAGGAGTAAATGGTGGTTAGGTCTCAAAGCCAAGATCAGAAGCTTCTCCGTCAAGTATGCCTAGTGCCTCGCACTAGATAAGGCCAAGAGTGGCTAGTTGCGAGGGCCGGGTGATGGAGCGGGAGGTCTTTACTGCGCTGAAGCAGGTCAGTTGTGACAGATCGCCGGGATTTGATAGTCTGCCATACGAACTGTACTTGAGGCTGTCGCCCATGTTTCTGCCTCTTCTGACAGATGTCTTCAACCATTGGTTTGCTCAGGGATCCATTCCAGGGCAGGTAACCAAGGGAGTGATCAGATTGCTGAAGAAAGGTGACAGGCATGGTGGGGAAGAGTTAGACGACTACAGGCCCATAACTCTGCTAAACACAGAGTTGAAGATTTTAGCCAAGATCCTGTCGAATTGGCTGCAGGTTTTTATCGGCGAGTTGGTTGAACCGGAACAGAACTACACTGTGAAGGGTAGATCGATTCAGAACAACTTGCACCTGATCCGCACGATCCTAGAGGGGGGAATAGATGACGACACGGAAGCCGCGCTGATCAACTTAGATCAGTCCAAAGCGTTCGATAGGGTCGACCATCGTTTCCTGGCATCTGTCTTGGAGACCGCCAGTTTTAAACCGGACTTCTGCAAGTGGATCTTTGTGATGTATCGACAGCCCATGGCTGTCGTGCAAATCAACGGAAAGCGCTCGAAACCCTGCGCGGAATGGCTCTGCCTGGCGGCTCAGCTGCCAAGGTATCCGCATTTGCCGATGATGTCACAGTCGAGCTTCAGAGACATCGAGATCATGTCGGAGGTGCTTGCACAGTATGAAAGAATCACGGGGGCCAAAATAAACCGCAGTAAGTCTGTCAGACTGCGGTTGGGCGCCTGGAGTGGTAACGCAAACCTCCCGGCACCCTCCAGCTGGGCAGATGGCCCGGTTCGGATCCTTGGCGTGTGCTTCAGACCAGGTCTCCAGCTTGATAAGAATTGGTCAGAGGTACGGTCAAAGGTGGAGGCTGCAGTCAATGCGTGGTTTCCTAGGAAACTTTCCTTAAAGGGTAGAGCTGAGGCATGCGCTACATACGTCTTCCCTCTCATTCTTTACCGACTGGCCGTACTTCCCCTGCCTGCACAACACCTAAAAGCTCTTGTCGAACTCTTGTCCTCTCTCCTTTGGGACAGAGGAAGACACTGGGTGAGCAGACAGGTCTGCTTCCAACATCCGTGTGAGGGAGGTTTGGGAATGCCAGACTTGAAGTGTCATCAAGACGCCGAGAGGCTGACCTTCCTGAGCCACCACCTTCAAGAAGATCAACGATAGCACCCCGCGATTATTGCTGCCTTCCCCAACCTCATTTTCGATCCCGCTATCGAGAGTCATCGCAGGCCGTGGGGAGACTCAGCCTTCCTGAAAGAGTGCCGAGCTGCGCTAAAAGGACTACCAAGATCCAGCGACCTTGTGACTACTACCTGTAAGGAACTCTACAGGGATCTAGGAAAGGGGGCCACCGACGACCCGCTACGCGCACGTTTGGGTTGGCAGCAGAGTGAGATCCACTCCGCGTGGAGGTGTTCGCCAGTTTTGAGTCATTCTGAACAATTCAGAGTTCTCTCTGACCTGGCGATTGGCCCGAAATGCACTTCCACTCAACAACATACAATGCAGTTCCGGGTTTTTGGAGTTGCCTGATTGTCCCCGTTGTGGAACAACGGCCGTAGAAACGGCTGATCATGCTTTCTTCGATTGCCGTGAACTCCGCCGGCACTGGTCGTATGTCAGCGAGGTGACGGCTTGCATCGATCCTGAGCATCCTTGCCCAATCACCGTATCCAATGTCGTGGACAACGTGAGGCCGCCGTGGGACCGGGAAAGACAAATGGTTTACGTTACGATCCTGGCCGAGAATGGTGATTTGGACGTTGCGTTTGCAAGGTTGCCGGGGGGTGTTGTCTTTTTCTGATCAGGATCTGATCGCTTTCTTTAAACACTAACTACGGGTGAAGATCAGATGTGATAGAAGAAGTCTGCATCGCTCTGCATTTGACAGAAGATGGATACATGTAGCAAGTCTGTGTGTACGAAGAGGATCCAAATTTGAATACGCAGTTCCGTAAAGTAAAATTAAACAAGTAGCCTCTCAGCTAGCTGAGGGTGTGTTCCATCCCTCCCCAATTAGGAAGTCTCCAAGATCCCCACCCCCTCCTTCTTGCAATTTTTGTTTTCACACCCTCCTCTAAATTTCACCCATCTTGGAGAGAAAGAAATACAAACAACCCCCCATTCCTTACCCACAAAATTTTCTTTTCTTCATTCACCTCCATCTAGAGGGCATCTCCACTTAGAGACTGACCTGCAGAGGCGAGGTTTCTTTTACAAACCTAGTGGAACGGGCAGTCTATCAACTAGACGGGGTTGGGAGGGTCCTACTAATGACTTTTGTTTTTCTTCCCCCACCCTCGACACAAATGAATTATTGTACCATTTTATTGTTATCTTTTTTGTTTTTACACATCAATAAAAAATGTTTTATAAATTGGGAGTTAAGTATGAAGGGGTGAATGCGGTATTATGGTGAAAGAAGATGCTAGCTAGGAGAAACTTTTGGTTTTGTTTAGTTCTGGAGGGACAAGGATGACCAACGACCCCCACAATTCCCCTTTTGAGTTGGCCATGTGCCTAAGTTTTTTGTTCATTGTTGATTTTCACTGTATTTTTAACATGAATAAAGGATTTAATATCTCAAAGTGTAGTATCTGTTCTGCAGATGCTGCACTTAAGGTAATTTGTCCCAGTCAATGGAGGGGAAACCCTCTATACTGGAAGAATTATTATTTTTGGTAACCAGAGTGCCCCCTTTTTGCCTACTTTTAGGGGAGCTGGTTTTTACCTCACATTAAAAACGGCCTTGTGCCTAATTTGCTTTGGTGGGGAAGCAAATAAATACAATAAATAGAAAAGAGAGGTTAAATATGATTATCAATACACACAAAAGAAACACGAATTTATATGAGTATAGATAGATCGATTAAACAAAAATATATACGTACTAGCATGGGTGCCCGACGTTGCCCGAGTGCTTGAAGTTGTATGCTGAAAAAAAACGGTCAATTTTTTTAAACTTTGACCCCTATTATAACCCCTTAACATTTATTGTTTTGGTCTCACATCATGTTATTAAGTTAGATCCATGTCCAAGGAACCAATATCTAAAATTTCAAGTGTTTAGATCCAAAATTGTGGGAGGAGTTTGGTAGAGTTCTCCAAAGTTCATCGCTGAGTTTTGACCCCTTAACAGCCAAATTTCTGGCCGAAAACCGATCACATATATTTTCCCAAATCTCAGTACCCTATATATCAAATTTCGAGTCTGTAAACTGAAAATTGACAAAGTTATTGCGAAGGAAAATTTACACAGGCACACAGATACACAGAGACACAGACACGTTCACTTTTATAGATATATAGACGAGCATGGGTACCCGGCGTTGCCCGGCTGTTCAGAGGTGTATGCTGAGCAAAAAAAAAAAACAACAACCGGTCAATTTTTTTTAACTTTGACCCCTATTATGACCCCTTAGCATTTATTGTTTTGAGATCAAATCAATTTATTTAGTTAGATCCATGTCCAGGGGACCAATATCTAAAATTTCAAGTGTTTAGACCCCAAATTGTCGGAGAAGTTTGGTAGAGTTCTCAAAGGTCGAATCGTTGAACTTTGACCCCTTAAAAGCCAAATTTCTGGCCGAAACCCAATCACATCGATTTTCCCAAATCTCAGTACCCTGTATATCAAATTTCGAGTCTGTAAAATAAAAATTGACAGAGTAATTGCGTAGGGAAATGTATGCAGACACACACACACTGAGACAGACACATTCACTTTTATAGATATACAAGTGCACTATAGATATACAAGTGCCCGACAAAATCCTACACGCTAACAGCTTCCTACACACCCTCTCCATAAATGGCTATCCCAACTCCATCTTATCTTCACTCAGAAAGAGAAAAACAAACACTAACGCCACACTCTCTCAAGCTCCTTTCTTCATCAATAGAATCTCCTCAGTAGAGCTATACACAGCGAGAAGCTTTATATACAACTTATTCACACCGGCACCACCTTGCAACAGCACCTAACTTGGAAACACTCAACACACAAACTGCACAGTTAGCCAACTGCCCCATACCAGATACAGGCTCATGTTCTCGCACCTACGTGGTCTATGTACCAAATGCAATAACTCATATATAGGGAGTACCATCAGACTGCTACATCAACGCATTAAAGAACACACACTAGAATCTCCTCATTTCACAAGCATATTATCTCAACACGGAACGTTACACCTGCGTTAGTATCCCTGCCTCAGTCAGAAACCTAGGTAATCTTGGACTCCTTATCACCAAACACAAACCTTCCCTTAATAACAGACTCGACCTGAGCTCTCCCTTCATCTTTTGCTCCCTAATAACAAGAGAATTCATAATAACAACGATAGACAAATTATATATACAAAAAATAATAGAATTTAATAAAACAGAAAGGAAAGAGACATACACAGTAATATAATAGACTATGAAATATATAGGAGATGATAACATCCACTTGAAACATTGAGGTGAATAAAGTGATAGAATTATAAGATGAATATATATCTAGACACAAACCAAAAGCAAATAGATGATATAGAAGGTAGATAGTATGATACATATAACGAAAATACACACATGAAAAAAATATATATGCATTTAAGTTTACATATATGTAGATACTGGGATATATTACTCTTTATGCATTAATAATAGCAAACAACATTTCACTAAGGATTTTAACTTAGTTTTTAATTAATAAACTTACGACATTATGCCAATGAAGGTTGATTCAGGTGAGGTGAGAGTAAAGAGAAAAGAGGGGGAGATAAGAGGAGGAGTGCGTAGGTTGTGGGTGGGATGGAAGTGAAATAGGGGGGAAAGAAATTAAATACACAGAATAGTTATATTTTACAATGTCACCTATAAAAACAGATAATAAAATTAAACTAAATACAAAGAGAAGAATAGGGTATGAGAGATATGAGCGTGAATAAGAGAAGATAGACATAAGATGAGATAAAGAGAAAGAGAGGATAAAGTGAGTAAGTAGCAAATATGATGAAACAAACACAAAAAATATTAATATATAATAAAAAAGTAATAATATTTTAGCCACTATATATATATATATATATATATATATATATATATATATATATATATAATACTAGAAATTAAGCCCCGTTAGCTCCATTATACCTTAATATAAAGAAATAAAATATAAATAATAAAATATATTTATAACAAGTTAAAAGTAGAAAAATAAATAATAAAGTTAAGTACAGTTATCTCTCGTACACAATAAAATACCCAAATTTGCCTGCGGTACTATAATAAATAAAAATATATTAAAATCTTGGCCGCATCGCTATTATTAAGAAACAAATGAATAAATAAGCAAAAATACATTATCATAATAGGATAATAAATTTAATCAATTGTATATTTTATAATTAAAAAAAATTAAATAAGGAAATAACTAACATCACAAAAATATAGTATAAAAGTAATAATAAATAAAAAAAAATTATCCACTAATCAATTAGCTAATCACTTCTGATTGCGATACTAGCCTCTTGCTGTGGTCCTGGTCTCTTTCACCACGTTGGATAATACTCTTATTTTCTTTTTGAGAAGGGGGTGGTTTCTCTCGAAATTAATCAAAGTTCCATACCACCAACGGACTTTACGTACTCCGGACTTGCCAGCACCTTGGTTTGCTGACTATTATATAGTGAGTACAGAAGTGATAGATGAATAATTAATTAGACACTTCTCTCAAACATACTCGTCTATTGGTTTGTTTTTCCTCCCCTTCCTTTCCTTTGCTGTTCCGGTCTTTCCACATTGCTCTCGGCTTTTTCAAACTTGCACATACCCCTTTACCAGCAATGCTTCAAGCAAACTACCATTTACTGTTATATATATATATATATATATATATATATATATATATATATATATATATATATATATATACTAGCATGGGTGCCCGGCGTTGCCCGGGTGTTTGGAGTTGTATGCTGAGCAACAAAAACAAAACAAACAAAAAAAAACAAAAGCAATCAATTTTTTAACTTTGATCCCTATTATGACCCCTTAGCATTTATTGTTTTGAGATCAAATCAATTTATTGTTAGATATATGTCCAAGGAAAATATATATAAAATTTCAAGTGTTTAGACCCAAAATTGTCGGAGGAGTTTGGTAGAGTTCTCAAAGGTCAAATCGTTGAACTTTGACCCCTTAACAGCCAAATTTCTGGCCGAAAACCGATCACATCGATTTTCCCAAATCTCAATACCCTGTATATCAAATTTCGAGTCTGTAGACTAAAAATTGACAGAGTTATTGCGTAGGGAAATGTACACAGACACGTGCACTTTTATAGATATATATAGATAGATTCTTATTATTACCCCCATCTCCTCCTGCAGACAATCCAGAAGGTATAAATGTCATTTTCCAAAAGTTTTCACATCTGATTTAAATTATCTCAATACAGTGATCATCGAGGTTGACCTATCAAAAGTAGGAAGCTAAATTTACTTATCAATACACTTGAAATTTTTGCTGATCAAGTTTAATCCTTCATAATTTTTTATTTCTACTTTAATCATTATTTTGTTTTATTAGTTTCGAGTGTCATATCAGGCTGGCGACAAAGTATTTTTCTGCTCTGAGTATATCTAGTGTTTAACACTAAAAACGATCTACTATTACGTCAAGGATGACAATTCATATAGAAACGTTGTTTAATTTGAATAAAATAAAATATACATCAAGTGCGCTTGAAAGCCAAATCACAACGTGATATTAGGAAAACAAACAAATATTTTACTTGTTTGAAATTTATTACAAGTATATTTCGGAGGTAGACTTCATCTTCAGTGTGTTCTTTTGTTTCTTTTTTTCCCCCCTTTTCTTCTTCCTTGCCATCCTTGACGTTATTCTCACATTGCCTACGCACAGTTCAAACATTTCAAAATACAGCCGCTAGATACAACATGCAGTTCTTTACAAACAGACTTCTTTCTCCAACTTTACAACATGGCAAGGAAGAAGAAAAGGAAAAAAAAAGAAACAAAAGAACACACTGAAGATGAAATATATTTCTGATAAATTCAAACAATAAAATATTTGTTTATTTTCCTTATATTACGTTGTGATTTAGTTTCAAGCGCACTTGATGCGTATTTCATTTTGATCTATTAGTTTTTATTAGTGTTTTTTTTTTCGTCTTTAAAAATTCACTAATATAGTTTCCCATACAAGTGGAAATCTGGTTATACATAGGACCAGTGACATGCAGAGGTTTAGTGATGCAAAAGGCAACTTTTTGATTGTATGTCTCAAAGACTCAAGAATAAGTCCTAGTGCTGAGAAATATTATGAAAAAAGGAACTAGTTTGAATATTATTGGATGCCTCCCCTCAATTTAAATTCCTAGAACTACCACCTTATGGTTCCTCCACTCTGCATTCCACTGCATAGGACACACATTAAAATGATAAATTCAGATGCAATTTAAAGTTGGTGTGTTGGAAGAGACTCGCATCAGTATTATGATTCCCAGTGCTGTCTGAATCCAACTAGTTTGAAAGCAGAGAGAAAACCATACTGTATAAGTATACCAATAAATTCCTACACCAAAACATCTGATTGATAGACTAATTACTTAGCAATAAACTTTATTTATACAAAGAGAAAATAGGACATAAAAAAATATCACTGCTACATATCCATCAATATTTAAAACATTTTTCATTAATAAAGAATAATTTTGGAATGAAATATTGCAGACATCTTGATATTATTCTGACTTTGTTCTATTTCCCAGCGTTTCGTACCAGAAGTAAATCTGCGTCATTCTTCATTATATAACTGTAGCATTCAACCGTTTTCAATGTACATATTTCATTTCTTTATTTCTTAAAGAGATAGTGTGGAGAATGGTTATCTGGAAGAAGTTGGTTCTCCAATGCTGAACAATAATGGAACGCTAAAGAACGGAAGACTATCAAGTGATACTGATGAGGATCAGGGATTATTGGAATCTTCAATTTCTCCATCAAATACAAGTAAGTATTTTTGTTGAATTTTTTACTGAATGGCTTCTTACTCATATTTTTATCGACATGATGTTAGATTATTTCAATGGCTAAACAAGCAAAACATAATTATAGTCACATCAGAAAGAGCCAAATGAAAGTGTGCTTTTAATAAGATTCTATTTCTTTCTATGATATTCTATGTATTGATAAAATATCATAGTAAGAACTTAAAACTCAGGACGTCATTTTAACGACATTCTGATTAATGTCAGTCTTTCATTAAAATTTTTCTCTATTAAAAACATTTCAAATTTTTCATAACAAAAATGAAAAAAAATTTGGATCTTATATAATTAATTGCAGAATAGGTAAAGTGAATAATGACTGACGATCTGGGTGTGCCAAGCCTGAATCCAGTCAATTCCATTTGACAGTGAAGAACTGTATAGAGATTAAAACAATATCATAAAAAAATAAGTTAAGGCACATTTGGTAAACATATTTATAAACGGTAATGAAGTGTTATTTTCTAGAGAGAAATTGGTTTTGTTTGGCTGTTAAAAAAATAAAAATAAAAGGAAAACTTTTTAGAAATAAATGAATGCAAACAGAAAAATTCATTTTGTAAACATAAATAAAAAAGCATGTCACAGCCAGTTTTGATAAAAACCTTAGATGTTTATTTTTAGTCAATGAAGACAAATTAGGGTATAGGGTTTCCAGTGAGCCATATATACTCATACTTATATACCTCACTGGAAACCCTATACCCTAATCTGTCCTTATCCATCCCCCTCTTACTTCGACCTCTTTCTTTCTATGCCATATTATCTCTTAACCCTTATAGTAATGTAATATAATCATGTTGACCCTTTCGTCCTTCTCCTGTCTTTCTGTTCTTTCCTTTTTCTTCTTTCTTTTCTTTTTCTTTTTTGTTGTCCCTTCCTTTCCCTTTTTACCTTTTGTTTTTATCTCTGTCATTTAAGTCTTGACATTCTCTTCCCCTTACCGTCTGCTATTTTGAGTCTAAAATGTCAATTAATGTCACCCCTCTCACTTAAATTTAAGCATTTTAATATTTTATTTTTAGAAATAAAAAAATATATTTCACTTCTTCAATTTTTGAACCAGATGCCTTCGGTGGCAAATAAACCTTTTTACATCGCTTGAGGAGTGACTTCTTGTAAACCAATTTGTCCGAGACATTAGCATGTTCAGTTCAGCAGTGCAGAGGGAGATGGGAGGTCAGTAGTCTAGGTTAGCCTGTGGCATTCATGTTACCCCCCTCCTTTCTCTCTTGGCCCCTGTTTCGTCCAATAGTCATATCAACTGAAAGGCCTTTTCAGCTGGCGAATGTGTGTGTGCGTCACTCTCTATCCCTCCTTTTTTGTAATTTAAATCCTCGTGGACACCTCTCTCTCTCTCTCTCTCTCTATATATATATATATATATATATATATATATATTTAGTGTCTTTCCCTTTTCTTAGCAGTATCCACTGTCATTGTCTTCCTTGTTCCCTTGCTTGATGGTGATTGACTGCTGGGAAACAGTCCCAGAAATCCCGTTTTTTGCGCTTTCTTTGAATTAGTTCCAGATTGGATTTCTAGAGAGCAAGACTCGTTTTCCGGGACTGTCGACCATGCGACGTAAATTCATTCAACAACTTTATTAAGGGTAAGAGCCCTTATTGGAGCGGTTTGAAATTGGTCTTCTGAAATACACCATTCATTGAAAAAGAAAGAGTGTGGGAAGAGCCTGTCAACATTTTTATTTCTCTCTTTTCCAAGCTGTTGACAGAGAGACTCGTCAACATTAATTTTACTTCTTCATCCCCCTTTCGAGGAAAGGTTTACAGACAAAGAGGAAGCCTGACGACTTTTTCAGAGAAAAGGAATTTTAATTCGGGCAAAAGAAGAAGCTTACAACCTTTTCTGAGAAACGGAATTTTATTTCAGACACTCCATAGTTCGGGCAAGAGAGAGCCATATTTTTAAAAAACCTTTTGAAGGCTTTGTTTGTTTTGAAAATTTGAAAAAAAAAAAAAACCAGAGGAGAAAGGAAAAATCTTTCATAGAATTTTGCGAACTTTACTTTGGATGTTTTCGTTTCTTGTTAAAAGAACTATTTTCTGTTTTTTTTAATGTTGCCTTTTAAGTAAGAATTGTTGTTTTCTTGTATTTATTTTTGTTTTTAAATGTTTCTTGAAGGATTTTTTAAACCTTAGCTTTGGAAAATAAAAGCAATTTATAACTTTTATTTTAATAAAATTTGGATGATTTAAATCACATTTCGGGGCTGCATTTCATTTGCTCATTTGTTTAGTTTCCCATTTCCGGAAAATTTGCTTTATATGTTTTTTTCCCCCTTTTTTCTCTTTCAATTTGTTACCATGGAAAACGGATTTTGATAACGTCCCCAAAATTCCGTCAATTCGTCTATATAAATAAAAATATTATATTTTGCTCTTTTTTATTGAGCACTATTAATAACATTGTTTTAAACATTTAACTGCGCGAGCCTTTTCTAGTCTCACACAAAAACACGTGTTCACATCTCAAGCTATATTACTTGTCATATACATACGTGCCCACGTCCACACACCCAAATATATTCACGTTCGCGCACATACACTCACATTCACGTATACACACACACGCTAACGTATGCACATACACTCACGCATGGACAACGTCACTTCCCCTTTCAAAGGAAACCCACACATGCGCAAAAGACCACCGGAAACACCTATAAAAGAAAGAGCAATAAGCAGCATCTTCCTTTTCCAACCTGCCTTCCGAGGGTGTTAGTTGGCGCACTAGCCACCGCCGTTTTGGCAGGCACTAGCGAGCGCGTGCCTCACACCACTTGCTACTATGTGGGACAAAAAGCTAACAGACAGTATGTACACTTTATACGCTTTCTATCCCCATAACCTGGATTGACATTCTCACTATTTCTCTCTCTATATATACAACTCACTCTTTCTCTCTCTATATATACAACTCACTCTTTCTCTCTCTATATATACAACTCACTCTTTCTCTCTCTATATATACAACTCACTATATCTATATCTACATATATACAAGTTGTCCTTGAGAATACCTTCGCGTAGTGGTCCTGGATATGACCTTAAACTATATCCGATGGTGAGGCCCCAGCTGGCGGACTTTGGGGAATGTGGAGCCACCCTTTAATTGCCATTGCTCCCAGGTCCACTCTGACCCGGAGTGGTAGTACCTGTTAGGGTCCCAACTATGGGTTAAATAGAAAATGATTTGAAAACAACAAATATATTCTATTAAAAATTTTTCTTCAAAATCTTTGGATTTGGCATTAAATAACCCGAAAAGGGTTGATATGCCATAAAACAAAAACAACCAACCAACCAACCTTCGCGTAGCTGACTGCTAACTGATGTCAACCCTCTATCCTTTGTCTTTGTCTACACGCTGGACTATCATTCTCATTTCTACTATATTACTCATTTCTCTTCCCACGCGCAAACAAACGATAGTGAGATGAACACACATTTCCTTTTCTTTCTACACCACCAGTCCTGCAACAAATGATGGTTACACCCGTGCGGACATGAACACATGTTATATCTAAAACATTCATTCTTTCGACAGTAAATAAACGACACGTTTATCTTATCCATCAATTGAGTTTTTGTTTCCTTCTTTCCATCCGTTTCATTATTTTTCTTTTGTAACGAGATTAGGATTTATATATCCCATTCTCTCTACAAACGAAGGTGACCCCGTTATTTTAAAATGAAATGGATGAGTTTGAACGAAGCACTCATACACACACAGACTCTCTATCTCTACAACAATAAACTTTCCCTCTCATCAGCTAACAACGAGAGACGCACGCCAAACTATAGACCTTCCTTCTCACCAGTTAACAGCGAGAGACGTACGCCAAACTAAACACGTGTTGTACCCTTTTCTTTCACTTGTTTCTTCACGAAATAAATCCTAGTTCGTTTACTTCAATTTAACACGTACTTCGTCTCTTTCTCAATTCAATTCATTTTTCCTATTTTTCACCACCACCACAAATTGGTGACACCCAAACGCGAGAGAAACACGCATTTCCTTCTATATCCTAGACCGCTACAAAATGGTGATGCCCGAACGCGAGAGGAACACGCATTTCTTCCTATGCCACAAGTTCACAACAAACCACCGACCACGAGACGTGAAAAAAACAAGCATGATGACTCTACCTTTTTTTAAATTAATTGTTGTGAGCGAGACGCACGTTTTATTTGATAAAGAAGAAAACGAACATTTCAACAAAGAAAAACAAGTGAACCACTACCGACAGGAATAACTACTACAAACAACAATGACGAAATCCCTCATCAGACTCGGCAGAAAAAAAATACGGAGCTGTGTATTTCATACCGAATTTTAAAAAAATTCGAGCTCTACAAACATTTTTCATGGTTTCCTGACATTACCTTGCAACAAACGCGAGGAGCAAAATCACATAGACCTATACACATTCCCTCCCGCACAGCAGACGCAACAACAAAGAAACAATTACAGGACATCCCTATCAACACATAAGAAGAAGTTGAATCAAAAATACGAGTTGAGATGCACCACGCACGCTGATAAACTCACAACTTGGAAGTTTCATTGACAGCCGGCAACCGGACACTCTTCGTTCAACAAGAACGAATGTGCAACTAGTGCCCATCCAAACAATGTACACACTACTGCAGAATCGCTTGCGAAGACACAGTCAACGCGAAACAAAAATTTTCCTTCCAAACGAACAATTCATTTCATTGTCCAAGCAACTCGTTGCACATGTTAGCACACAAAATAACAACCAAACAAATATCACCCTAAAAAAGAGTAAACGCCTTTTCCACGCGTAAGTAAATACTTTTTTTTATGAACACACTCCGTTTTTGACATTCCGTTTTTGACGTTTTGTTTTAAACAACCACACCAACAGCAAAATACAGGACGAAAAGTCAATTGCCGAAAACATTACTTACAAATATATATATATATATATACTGCATATATTTTTTTTTTTCCTAGGAAGGGGAGTATTGCGCGAGCCTTTTCTAGTCTCACACAAAAACACGTGTTCACATCTCAAGCTATATTACTTGTCATATACATACGCACCCACGTCCACACACCCACATATATTCACGTTCGCGTACATACACTCACATTCACATATACACACACACACACACGCTAACGTACGCACATACACGCACGCATGGACAACGTCACTTCCCCTTTCAAAGGAAATCCACACATGTGCAAAAGACCACCGGAAACTCCTATAAAAGAAAGAGCAATAAGCAGTATCTTCCTTTTCCAACCTGCCTTCCGTGGTTGGTCGGCGCACCAGCCACCACCGTTTCGGCAGGCACTCACACGCGCGTGTTTCACACCACTTGCTACTATGTGGGACAAAAAGCTAACAAACAGTACGTACACTTTATATGCTTTCTATCACCATAACCTGGATTGACATTCTCACTCTTTCTCTCTCTATATATACAACTTGTCCCTGAGAATACCTTCGCGTAGCTGACTGCTAACTGATGTCAACCCTCTATCTTTTTCTTTGTCTACACGCTGGACTATCATTCTCATTTCTACTATATTACTCACTTCTCTTCCCACGCGCGAACAAACGATAGTGAGATGAACACACATTTCCTTTTCTTTCTACACCACCAGTCCCGCAACAAACGATGGTTACACGCACGGACATGAACACGTGTTATATCTAAAACATTCATTCTTTCAACAGTAAATAAACGACACGTTTATCTTATCCAGCAATTGAGTTTTTGTTTCCTTCAATTCCATTCGTTTCATTATTTTCTTTCGTAACGGGATTAGGATTTATATATGTCCTAGTCCTCTACATAACTGTGTAAAAATATAACACACACTACTTATTACTTTTTAATCAAAAACTAAATTATAGGTCATGTTGAAATATTTCTTTTAAATATGGTGAGAACATTCCATTTAACTTATATACTAATATATTCCTATTTCCATACTATGTAGCAACTCACCATACACGCATATACATATAATTTAAATCCTAGCATGCAAGTTTCACTTCTAGGAATTTGCGTGAATGCTATATCAAACTTGTTTTAACACCTCATTAAAACTTTTATAAAGCTGAATTTTCATACTCATAAGTAGCAAATATTTTCCCACTTTACATATTTGAACGTAAACTCATAATACTTAAAAATGCGTCCTCTTTGTTGTACAGTAAGAAATCCTTTTTTCGGAGGCATCTTTATTTTATATTATAATTTTATATTATATTTTTATATTATAATTTTATATTATAATTTTACATTATAATTTTATATTATAATTTTATATTATAATTTTACATTATATTTTTATATTATAATTTTATATTATAATTTTATATTATAATTTTATATTATATTTTTATATTATAATTTTATATTATAATTTTATATTATATTTTTATATTATAATTTTATATTATAATTTTATATTATAATTTTATATTATAATTTTATATTATAATTTTATATTATATTTTTATATTATAATTTTACATTATAATTTTACATTATATTTTTATATTATAATTTATATTATAATTTTATATTATAATTTTATATTATAATTTTATATTATATTTTTATATTATAATTTTACATTATAATTTTACATTATATTTTTATATTATAATTTTTATATTATAATTTTATATTATAATTTTATATTATAATTTTATATTATAATTTTACATTATATTTTTATATTATAATTTTATATTATAATTTTACATTATAATTTTATATTATAATTTTATATTATAATTCTATATTATAATTTTATATTATAATTTTATATTATATTTTTATATTATAATTTTACATTATAATTTTACATTATATTTTTATATTATAATTTTTATATTATAATTTTATATTATAATTTTATATTATAATTTTACATTATATTTTTATATTATAATTTTATATTATAATTTTACATTATAATTTTATATTATAATTTTATATTATAATTCTATATTATAATTTTATATTATAATTTTATATTATATTTTTATATTATAATTTTACATTATAATTTTACATTATATTTTTATATTATAATTTTATATTATAATTTTACATTACTCTATTTTCTTAGTTTTACCTTACCATCATTGTCACTATTATGAATAATATTATTATTATTTTATTATGATTTTTATTTTTATAATTACTTTATTTATTATTAATGCAATTATCATTGTTGTTATTATTATTATTAGTTTATTATTATTATTAAAATTATTATTATTGTTCCATTATTATTATTATTATTGTTGTTTAATTATTATTATTATTATTATTATTATTACTATTATTATTATTATTATTATTATTATTATTATATAATACTATTGATGAAGGTTGCTGAGAATGTGGTAGGGCTTTTGGAGACAAGTATGGCTCAATGGAAAACGGCGCTGACAGCAAACAGAGAGGAGATGGGGCAGGTTGGCATTAAACGTGGGATATTTCAAGGAGATTCGTTATCGCCACTTCTTTTTGTAATGATAATTATGCCACTGAGCATCCTCTTGAAGAGAGAAAAACTGGGGTATAACTTTGGATCTGGTGACAGACGCCTCAACCATCTACTGTTTATGGATGATTTGAAAATATTTGGTAGAAATGAAAAGGAAATGGAGAGACTGGTAGAACTTGTGGGGACATACTCAGAAGACATTGGGATGGAGTTTGGGATTAGTAAATGTGCGGTGCTGGTGATGAAAAGAGGAGTAAAGGTTCATTCGAATGGAATAGTGCTGCCAAATGGAGAAATCATGAAAGAAATAGAAGATACGGGATATAAGTATTTAGGAGTGCTGGAGGGTGTAGGCATCATGAACAGAGAAATGAAAGAAAAAGTCAGGAAGGAGTATCTTAGAAGAGTGAAGCTAATTGCAAAGTCGAAACTGTATGGAGGAAATCTAATGAAAGCAGTAAATGCATGGGCAGTCAGTGTTTTGAGATACAGTGCGGGAATTTTAGAATGGTCTAACAAGGAGTTGCATGCCATGGATATCAAAACAAGAAACGTTTTAGCAATGTTTGGTATATTTCACATTCGAAGTAGCATAGCAAGGTTGTATCAAAAGAGGAAAGATGGTGGGAGAGGATTGAAAAGTGTAAAAGATTGCGTTAGAACCGAGGAGATGTCGTTGAAGGAGCATGTGGTTTGAAGTGGGGAGTGGATGCTTAAGGTTGTAGCCAATGAAGTGGAGGTATGTGAGACCAAGGCTGATTATGTGAAACGTATGGATAGAGAAAGGGCAGAGGAACTGGCTAGGAAGAAAATGCATGGAAGGTTCTTCCAGGATATAGCAGAAGTGGCTGATGAAAGATTATGGCAATGGCTTAGAGCTGGGTATCTGGCTAAGAGTACTGAAGCTCTTGTTTGTGCAGCACAAGAGCAGGCATTAGGAACATGATTGTTCAAAAAAGTGGTTCTAGGAGAGGAAATTGCTGCAGAATGCCGAATTTGTGGTAAGACCTCAGAGTCAATTGTGCACCTTGCAGCAGGGTGTAGTGGACTGGCCCAGAGAGAGTACTACAAAAGACACGATCGGACTCCGGATATATTGGGAGGTGTGTAAGAGAGTTGGGGTGAAGTGTGCTGGTAAATGGTTTGAGGAGGTGCCTGATGAAGTGAGAACAAGTGAGGATGGCAAGGTAGAGGTATGGTGGGACAAAAGTGTCATAACGACCAAGCAATTGGAACATAATCGTCCGGATTTGGTCCTCATTGACAAGGTTTCAAAAAACTAGCAGATTGTAGACTTCTCAGTACCCTGGGATAGGAATGTGAGAGAGAAGGAGAATGAGAAGTGGAGCAATTATGCTCCATTGGCCTTGGATCTAAGGCGTATACACAGGGTTAAAACACAAATAATCCCGGTCGTAGTTGGTACACTATGAGTTGTATCAAGTCGTCTGGAAGGACAATTGAAAAAACTACAAATCGCCGATGTTTTAGGTGGCCTTCAAACCTCTGCAATTAAAGTACCACCAACATCCTTAGGAAAACCCTTGATTTTTTAAGCTCCTGGTTTGAAGCCAGGATTAAGGGAAATCCTCTGGAAATTAATCCCATCCCTTTCCATAGAGACGTTCATAAGCGAAATCAGAATTATTATTATTATTATTATTATTATTATTATTATTATTATTAATATTATTATTATTATTAATATTATTATTATTATTATTAATATTATTATTATTATTAATATTATTATTATTATTATTATTAATATTATTATTATTATTATTATTATTATTAATATTATTATTATTATAATAACATCTTTATCTAATAGGCCTTCTTTAGTATTTGCAATATTTCAACAGATTAATCTAAATCTAAATTTTCGGTTTAATATTATCGGATCAAGTAAAGATTAGATACCCTGTAGCAGAAGACGAATACTGGCAAACATTTCAAGTGACACTGGTTGTTCGACCTTGACATTGCCGTTGGTTATTTGTAAACACGTCAAATAGCTGACATGACAGAATGTTCGCAAGCAAGATTTTTAAAAAATATGTTTACAAAACTTTTTAAGATTTAAACGAAAAAATATATATTTACAAAACTTTTTAAGATTAAAAAGAAAAAATATATATATACAAAACTTTTTAAGATTTGAAAGAAAAAATATATATTTACAAAACTTTTTAAGATTTAAAAGAAAAAAAAAATATATACAAAACTTTTTAAGATTTAAAAGAAAAAATATATATTTACAAAACTTTTTAAGATTTAAAAGAAAAAAATATATTTACAAAACTTTTTAAGATTTAAAAGAAGAAATATATATTTACAAAACTTTTTAAGATTTAAAAGACAAAATATATATTTACAAAACTTTTTAAGATTTAAAAGAAAAAATATATATTTACAAAACTTTTTAAGATTTAAAAGAAAAAATATATATTTACAAAACTTTTAAGGATTAAAAAAAACAAAACTTTTTTTTATTTACACAAAACTTTTTAGTGCAAGTAACAAAACAAATGTAAATTTAACAAAATATATTTTAATAAATGAGTCTCTTTCTGAGTGCGTTTTTTTAATACATTTATAGAACTTTTTAATAAAATTAATAATAATAATAATAATAATAATAATAATAATAATAATAATAATAATAATAATTTAAAACAATAAAAAGAATGAACTATATTAATTACAAAACATTAGAAACTGAGAATTTCGGACGTTAAACTTACTTGTATTTAATTTTCCCTTGTGGAGAAGTAAGCAAATAGCAAGTCTTTTTTTTCTTTTTTAAATAAAAATAAAAATTATACTACACTTCATCTTTATAAAAATAAAAGTTATATAAGACGTGTGAATAAAATATATTTTTAAATCTCGATTGTTTATTCTTGTTGCTTATACTTATGAAAAAAAATTGCCTCGGTCTAGAAGGATTTCTCCTTCACTGACCACCTACATACATTTCATTTTAAATAAATACTCACACCCAATACGCACAAAGAAAGATAAAAAAAAAAAAAGAAAAACACTGTATATACAAATTTATCTTGGTCGCAAAAAATCCGAACAAAGCAGTTATTTTATATTTGTTTCTGCCATTAAAAAGTTTCGTTATAATTTTATTTATTTTTTTTTTTTAAATTATGTATTTTTTAATTGACATCATCCGAACATCTCAGTTATAACGTCGGCTTATTTATTTATTTGATATTATTTTACAGCCTGCCCCAGCGTAGTATATACACCCCCAATCTCCCTATGTTAAGGACGGTTTTTAGGTTAGTGGTGTTTATTCTGAAAGCCGTTCTTAACAGGGAGGTTGGGGTGTTTATAATACGCTGGGGCACGTCGTAAAAATTTACCATTTCTATTATTATTATTATTATTATTATTATTATTATTATTATTATTTTTTTTTTTTTTTAAATCTTGCTCGCGAACATTCTACCATGTCTGCTATTTGACGTGTTTAGAAAAAACCAACGGCAAATGTCAGAGTCGAACAACTAGTATCACGTGAAATGTTCGCCAGTATTCGTCTTCTGCTACGGAATATCTAATCTTTATTTGATCCATGTTATCATTAAAATGCTATTATTAATACTTGTAAAAGTTGTGAGCTTTTACCTGATATACCAGGCATATAAATTTTAGGTTAAATAACATTTAAGTTGGAAAATTCATTATGAAATTGCTTGATTTTCTTTTTCTTCTTCTCGTGCTTCTGTCTCGGAACCCTGACCTATATTTGAGCCCGTCAAAATATCTGTTTGGGTGTTAATAGATTTTGTTGCTAAATCTCTCTTTTTCTTTTTCTTTCTCTTTCTTTATTTCCTTATTTCTATCTATCCCTGTTCCTTTTCATTTCTTCTTTTTCTTCATCTCTTCTAAAAACTTTAAAAACTTTTAATTATGATTTTCTATGTTTATTGCATTTAACAAATTAGGTATAAATCATTTATAATATTTGCTAATATTTTTTTCCTTGGAGGAGATGGGTAAACATCGCAAACCTATAGGTTAAGGAGATATACTTATTGAAATGTATTCTTTGTCTTGTATATAATAAAAATTCTAGATTTGAAATTTAACCGTTTCACATCATAAAATTTAAATTACTAAATTATGATTTACTTGCTCTATCTGATATATTGAGCAATTTTTTATTGAGCTGGGATTGTCTTTATAAAATATTACAATCAATAATATTTTGTAAGACCAATAATCACTGGATTTGCATACAAGTAGATTTATTGCATTACATTATTCTGCAGAATATATATATATATATATATATATATATATATATATATATATATATATTTAAAGTGATGGTTGTGTAGTTCCAACGAGAGAAAAAATGTATATTTAAAAGAGTGTAGCCATCAACAATTGTGGGTTTTTTTAAAGGTTTTCATCATATTTTTATTTTAAAATATTTTTATAACGCGTTTCGAGCTTAGGGTGTGCTCTCTTCAGATATTTTTGTAAAAAGTTTTTCTTTAAAATGGGAGTTTGTAGAATTACCTCCGCTGATATTAAATATGTTTTTCAGAGTGATGCGTGTGTTCAGACATTCTGTCTCCAACTGTAAGTGTTCACAGTGTCCGGTCAAAGTTATTTTCAAAGAGTGTTTTTAGTCCATATGGTGAGGGTTTTTATGGTTTTTTAGGGTTCTTTTTAAAGACTTTCTTTCCCCATGTATAGCATACACTCACACACAATCACACACGCATACATATACATTCATGTACATGTACACATGCACACGCACACGTACGCAGGCACACACACATACACACAAGTACATACATAGAAATATATGTAGGAGCATACATATATACATACCCACCTACACACTCACACACGTACTCGCATACATCCACCGCTAACAATTATTTTTATTTTTTTATTTTATATATATATATATATATATATATATATATATATATATATATACTTTTTTTTTTTCCAACCAAAACACGCATGTATATATGCGCTTAATCATTCAGACATACGTACACGCACCCACACACACACACACAAGTAAGATGGAGAATAGGTAGAAGATGTATATACACACACATACACGCACATACACACATATATGTACACACATATATGTATGTGCACATACACTCACAAACACCCACATACTATGTAGGCACATACACATACACACACACATGCACACACACAGACATATGCAAGGGCTCACACATACGCGTATATCCATATCCACACGAACACATTTACCCACTCATACATGTGCATACATATGTATATATATATATATATATATACACACATACATACGGATGTGTATACACTCATCCACCCATATATATATATGGGCACATGCACTCACAATCACACACACACATACATATTCATACATCCCACCGTATGTATATATTGGTTGAAGTTTCCTTTCCAATCCAAGCACATATGCATACATGGATTCGGTCACCCAAACATAAGTGCACGTATACATACAAACAAGATGTAGCATAGATAACAGATGATATATACATATATAAAAAAATGTTGGTGAAAGGTCTGGAGAATATGGAGAAGTCTCGTATCCATTTGAGTTTCTGCAGAGTCAATCTTGCAAAATGTGGCCGTACATTATCGTAGAGCAGAATTGGACTATGTCGATTCACCAAGGCAGGCCTCTTTTTTTGCAAGGAAGCCTGCATTTCGACAAGTTGATCACAGTAAATCTCTACTGTAATACTCTGATTAGTTCCCCAAAAGCTGTAGTGGATAGCGCCGATTGCAGACCACCAAACTGTCACCATAATCTTTTGCTGATGCAACTTTGGCTTTGGGAAGTGTTTGGGAGACTTATTATGATCAAGCCATTGATCAGGTCGTTTATGATTATCATAAAAGATCCACTTTTCATTACAAGTGACAATTCGGCCAAGAAAGGGATTATTGCTGTTATGCACACAAAGCATTGAGCAGACTTCAAATCTCTTAAGTTTTTGATTCTCATTGTGCTCGTGGGGGATCCAATGCTCTGTAAATGGTGTAGTACTGGTATTCATATGATATATCTCATTGTTTGAGAAGCAATGGAACAGTTATGCAGCCTCAGTGATTTAGCAGAAAAAAAATTTCTGCAGTTGCCTTTCTGGAGTAAAATGTTGTGAAAACAGTTTCAAGATGGTTGCAGATTTGAAGAAAAAACAGCTTCTAACCATGGCACAAAAAGGAGCTGTTGGGTCACTTCGGTAAATTCTGTTGAGATTCAGGACCTGTTATTAGTGAGTGATCAGACAAAATTAATAACTATTAATTTTGCCTGATCACTAATTTTTAAGAAAATGTGTCATGGTGGTTTGCATGTACAACAAATCAATGCGATCATCTCTTTTACCCGAGTCAAAGCAACCACTGTCAAATCAATCAGCGGATGATTTGGTTCTTAATGTTTTCCTGATGAACCTTCCTTGAAATTTTATGGAAGTTTTCTTGCATCACATTCCCTCCACTATTCATTTGAGGGAGATTTCTGCCGATCAATTTATTCATTCTCTAAACGTTCTCTTTCAGCTTTCCTTTTAATATACTGGTTACATTATTCACTTCTCCATTTAGGGTTAAAAACTTGTTTTTCCTGTGAAATTTTCGTTCTGGTTTTCACATTTCGAAAATCACTTTCACAATTTTGAGACGTTGAGTGTTCCGGTTTTTGGAAATGTGAAATGATGATGTTTTCCATCCAAACATGATCCACAGAAGTTGATATTCCTTTTTGTATGAGTAATAATTGCTGTATGAACTGCTTCTTTTATTTTATTGCAGTTCAAATAGTACATGTTCTGTACTTTTGCACCGATAGCTACTATTTTCTATTTGTCCAAAAATTTTACAGCCTGTCTTGGTAAATATGCAGGTTTTCTCAGATTTAGTAGCTCTCAACAACACAATAAGTTGTAACATAATTTGGGAACGCATCAAGTCTCATACAGCTTGTAAATTTGGTATTTTCCTTTTAGTAATCTTACATTCATTTCTATTTCTTACATTTAATTCTATTTCTTACATTTAATTCTATTTCTTACATTTAATTCTATTACTTACATTTAATTCTATTTCTTACATTTAATTCTATTTCTTACATTTAATTCTATTTCTTACATTTAATTCTATTTCTTACATTTAATTCTATTTCTTACATTTAATTCTATTGCTTACATTTAATTCTATTTCTTACATTAAATTCTATTTCTTACATTAAATTCTATTGCTTACATTTAATTCTATTGCTTACATTTGATTCTATTGCTTACATTTAATTCTATTTCTTACATTTAATTCTATTTCTTACATTTAATTCTATTTCTTACATTTAATTCTATTTCTTACATTTAATTCTATTTCTTACATTTAATTCTATTTCTTACATTTAATTCTATTTCTTACATTTAATTCTATTTCTTACATTTAATTCTATTTCTTACATTTAATTCTATTTCTTACATTAAATTCTATTGCTTACATTTAATTCTATTGCTTACATTTGATTCTATTGCTTACATTTAATTCTATTTCTTACATTTAATTCTATTTCTTACATTTAATTCTATTTCTTACATTTAATTCTATTGCTTACATTTAATTCTATTTCTTACATTTAATTCTATTTCTTACATTTAATTCTATTGCTTACATTTAATTCTATTTCTTACATTAAATTCTATTGCTTACATTTAATTCTATTGCTTACATTTAATTCTATTTCTTACATTTAATTCTATTGCTTACATTTAATTCTATTGCTTACATTTAATTCTATTTCTTACATTTAATTCTATTTCTTACATTTAATTCTATTGCTTACATTTAATTCTATTTCTTACATTTAATTCTATTTCTTACATTTAATTCTATTGCTTACATTTAATTCTATTTCTTACATTTAATTCTATTGCTTACATTTAATTCTATTGCTTACATTTAATTCTATTTCTTACATTTAATTCTATTGCTTACATTTAATTCTATTGCTTACATTTAATTCTATTTCTTACATTTTATTCTATTGCTTACATTTAATTCTATTGCTTACATTTAATTCTATTTCTTACATTTAATTCTATTTCTTACATTTAATTCTATTTCTTACATTTAATTCTATTTCTTACATTTAATTCCATTTCTTACATTTAATTCTATTTCTTACATTTAATTCTATTGCTTACATTTAATTCTATTTCTTACATTTAATTCTATTTCTTACATTAAATTCTATTTCTTACATTTAATTCTATTTCTTACATTTAATTCTATTTCTTACATTAAATTCTATTTCTTACATTTAATTCTATTTCTTACATTTAATTCTATTTCTTACATTTAATTCTATTGCTTACATTTAATTCTATTTCTTACATTTAATTCTATTTCTTACATTTAATTCTATTTCTTACATTTAATTCTATTGCTTACATTTAATTCTATTTCTTAACTTTAATTCTATTGCTTACATTCAATTCTATTTCTTACATTTAATTCTATTTCTTACATTTAATTCTATTTCTTAGATTTAATTCTATTTCTTACATTAAATTCTATGGCTTACATTTAATTCTATTGCTTACATTTAATTCTATTGCTTACATTTAATTCTATTTCTTACATTTTATTCTATTTCTTACATTTAATTCTATTTCTTACATTTAATTCTATTTCTTACATTTAATTCTATTGCTTACATTTAATTCTATTTCTTACATTTAATTCTATTTCTTACATTTAATTCTATTGCTTACATTTAATTCTATTGCTTACATTTAATTCTATTGCTTACATTTAATTCTATTTCTTACCTTTAATTCTATTTCTTACATTTAATTCTATTTCTTACATTTAATTCTATTTCTTACATTAAATTCTATTTCTTACATTTAATTCTATTGCTTACATTAAATTCTATTGCTTACATTTAATTCTATTTCTTACATTTAATTCTATTGCTTACATTTAATTCTATTTCTTACATTTAATTCTATTGCTTACATTTAATTCTATTTCTTACATTTAATTCTATTTCTTACATTTAATTCTATTGCTTACATTTAATTCTATTTCTTACATTTAATTCTATTTCTTACATTTAATTCTATTGCTTACATTTAATTCTATTTCTTACATTTAATTCTATTTCTTACATTTAATACTATTTCTTACATTAAATTCTAGTTCTTACATTTAATTCTATTTCTTACATTTAATTCTATTTCTTACATTAAATTCTATTTCTTACATTTAATTCTATTTCTTACATTTAATTCTATTTCTCACATTAAATTCTATTGCTTACATTTAATTCTATTTCTTACATTTAATTCTATTTCTTACATTTAATTTTATTGCTTACATTTAATTCTATTTCTTACATTTAATTCTATTTCTTATATTTAATTGCATTTCTTACATTTTATTCTATTGCTTACATTTAATTCTATTTCTTACATTTAATTCTATTTCTTACATTAAATTCTATTTCTTACATTTAATTCTATTTCTTATATTTAATTGTATTTCTTACATTTAATTCTATTGCTTACATTTAATTCTATTTCTTACATTTAATTCTATTTCTTACATTTAATTCTATTTCTTACATTTAATTGTATTTCTTACATTTTATTCTATTGCTTACATTTAATTCTTTTTGTTACATTTAATTCTATTACTTACATTTAATTCTATTTCTTACATTTAATTCTATTTCTTACATTTAATTCTATTGCTTACATTTAATTCTATTTCTTACATTTACTTCTATTGCTTACATTTAATTCTATTGCTAACTTTTAATTCTATTTCTTACATTTAATTCTATTTCTTACATTTAATTCTATTTCTTACATTTAATTCTATTTCTTACATTTAATTCTATTTCTTACATTTAATTCTATTTCTTACATTTAATTCTATTTCTTACATTTAATTCTATTGCTTACATTTAATTCTATTTCTTACATTTAATTCTATTTCTTACAGTTAATTGTATTTCTTACATTTAATTCTATTTCTTACATTTAATTCTATTTCTTACATTTCATTCTATTTCTTACATTTAATTCCATTGCTTACATTTAATTCTATTTCTTACATTTAATTCTATTTCTTACATTTAATTCTTTTTCTTACATTTAATTCTATTTCTTACATTAAATTCTATTTCTTACATTTAATTCTATTTCTTACATTTAATTCCATTGCTTACATTTCATTCTATTTCTTACATTTAATTCTATTTCTTACATTTAATTCTATTTCTTACATTTAATTCTATTTCTTACATTAAATTCTATTTCTTACATTTAATTCTATTGCTTACAGTTAATTCTATTTCTTACATTTAATTCTATTTCTTACATTTTATTCTATTTCTTACATTTAATTCTATTTCTTACATTTAATTCCATTGCTTACATTTAATTCTATTGCTTACATTTAATTCTAATTCTTACATTTAATTCTATTTCTTACATTTAATTCTATTTCTTACATTTAATTCTATTTCTTACATTAAATTCTATTTCTTACATTTAATTCTATTTCTTACATTTAATTCTATTTCTCACATTAAATTCTATTGCTTACATTTAATTCTATTGCTTACATTTAATTCTATTTCTTACATTTAATTCTATTGCTTACATTTAATTCTATTGCTTACATTTAATTCTATGTCTTACATTTAATTCCATTTCTTACATTTAATTCTATTTCTTACATTTAATTCTATTGCTTACATTTATTTCTATTGCTTACATTTAATTCTATTTCTTACGTTTAATTCTATTGCTTACATTTAATTCTATTTCTTACATTTAATTCTATTTCTTACATTTAATTCTATTGCTTACATTTAATTCTATTTCTTACATTTAATTCTATTGCTTACATTTAATTCTATTTCTTACATTTAATTCCATTTCTTACATTTAATTCTTTTTCTTACATTGAATTCTATTTCTTACATTTAATTCTATTTCTTACATTTAATTCTATTTCTTACATTTAATTGTATTTCTTACATTTAATTCCATTTCTTACATTTAATTCTATTTCTTACATTTAATTCTATTTCTTACATTTATTTCTATTTCTTACATTTAATTCTATTTCTTACATTTAATTCTTTTTCTTACATTTAATTCTATTTCTTACATTAAATTCTATTTCTTACATTTAATTCTATTTCTTACATTTAATTCCATTGCTTACATTTAATTCTATTTCTTACATTTAATTCTATTTCTTACATTTAATTCTATTTCTTACATTTAATTCTATTTCTTACATTTAATTCTATTTCTTACATTAAATTCTATTTCTTACATTTAATTCTATTGCTTACAGTTAATTCTATTTCTTACATTTAATTCTATTTCTTACATTTTATTCTATTTCTTACATTTAATTCTATTTCTTACATTTAATTCCATTGCTTACATTTAATTCTATTGCTTACATTTAATTCTAATTCTTACATTTAATTCTATTTCTTACATTTAATTCTATTTCTTACATTTAATTCTATTTCTTACATTAAATTCTATTTCTTACATTTAATTCTATTTCTTACATTTAATTCTATTTCTCACATTAAATTCTATTGCTTACATTTAATTCTATTGCTTACATTTAATTCTATTTCTTACATTTTATTCTATTGCTTACATTTAATTCTATTTCTTACATTTAATTCTATGTCTTACATTTAATTCCATTTCTTACATTTAATTCTATTTCTTACATTTAATTCTATTGCTTACATTTATTTCTATTGCTTACATTTAATTCTATTTCTTACGTTTAATTCTATTGCTTACATTTAATTCTATTTCTTAAATTTAATTCTATTTCTTACATTTAATTCTATTGCTTACATTTAATTCTATTTCTTACATTTAATTCTATTGCTTACATTTAATTCTATTTCTTACATTTAATTCCATTTCTTACATTTAATTCTATTTCTTACATTGAATTCTATTTCTTACATTTAATTCTATTTCTTACATTTAATTCTATTTCTTACATTTAATTGTATTTCTTACATTTAATTCCATTTCTTACATTTAATTCTATTTCTTACATTTAATTCTATTTCTTACATTTATTTCTATTTCTTACATTTAATTCTATTGCTTACATTTAATTCTATTTCTTACATTTAATTCTATTGCTTACATTTAATTCTATTTCTTACATTTAATTCTATTTCTTACATTACATTGTATTTCTTACATTGAATTCTATTGCTTACAGTTAATTCTATTTCTTACATTTAATTCTATTTCTTACATTTAATTCTATTGCTTACATTTAATTCTATTTCTTACATTTAATTCTATTTCTTACTTTTCTATTTCTTACATTTAATTCTATGGCTTACATTTAATTCTATTGCTTACTTTTAATTCTATTTCGTACATTTAATTCTATTGCTTACATATTATTCTATTACTTACATTTAATTCTATTTCTTCCATTTAATTCTATTTCTTACATTTAATTCTATTTCTTACATTTAATTCTATTGCTTACATTTAATTCTATTGCTTATATTTAATTCTATTGCTTACATTTTATTCTATTTCTTACATTTAATTCTATTTCTTACATTTAATTCTATTTCTTACATTTAATTCCATTGCTTACATTTAATTCTATTGCTTACATTTAATTCTATTTCTTACATTTAATTCTATTGCTTACATTTAATTCTATTTCTTACATTTAATTCTATTTCTTACATTTAATTCTATTTCTTACATTTAATTCTATTGCTTACATTTAATTCTATTACTTACATTTAATTCTATTACTTACATTTAATTCTATTGCTTACATTTAATTCTATTTCTTACATTTAATTCTATTTCTTACATTTAATTCTATTTCTTACATTTAATTATATTTCTTACATTTAATTCTATTTCTCACATTAAATTCTATTGCTTACATTTAATTCTATTGCTTACATTTAATTCTATTTCTTACATTTAATTCTATTGCTTACATTTAATTCTATTGTTTACATTTAATTATATTGCTTACATTTAATTCTATTGCTTACATTTAATTCTATTTCTTACATTTAATTCTATTTCTTACATTTAATTCTATTTCTTACATTTAATTCTATTGCTTACATTAAATTCTATTTTTTACATTTAATTCTATTGCTTACATTTAATTCTATTTCTAACATTTTATTGTATTTCTTACATTTAATTCTTTTGCTTACATTTAATTCTATTGCTTACATTTAATTCTATTGCTTACATTTAATTCTATTTCTTACATTTCATTCTATTTCTTACATTTAATTCTATTTCTTACATTTAATTCTATTTCTTACATTTAATTCTATTTCTTACATTTAATTCTATTGCTTACATTTAATTCTTTTGCTTACATGTAATTCTATTTCTTACATTTAATTCTCTTTCTTACATTTAATTCTATTTCTTACATTTAATTCTATTTCTTACATTTAATTCTATTTCTTACATTTAATCCTATTTCTTACATTTACTTCTATTGCTTAGATTTAATTCTATTGCTTACATTTAATTCTATTTCTTACATTTAATTCTATTTCTTACATTTAATCCTATTGCTTACATTTAATTCTATTTCTTACATTTTATTCTATTTCTTACATTTAATTCTATTTCTTACATTTAATTCTATTTCTTACATTTAATTTTATTGCTTACATTTAATTCTATTTCTTACATTTAATTCTATTTCTTACATTTAATTCTATTTCTTACATTTAATTCTATTTCTTACATTTAATTCTATTTCTTACATTTAATTCTATTTCTTACATTAAATTCTATTTTTTACATTTAATTCTATTGCTTACATTTAATTCTATTTCTTACATTTAATTCTATTGCTTACATTTAATTCTATTTCTTACATTTAATTCTATTTCTTACATTTAATTCTATTTTTCACATTTAATTCTATTGCTTACATTTAATTCTATTTCTTACATTTAATTCTATTTCTTACATTTAATTCTATTTCTTACATTTAATTCTATTGCTTACATTTAATTCTATTTCTTACATTTAATTCTATTTCTTACATTTAATTCTATTTCTTACATTTAATTCTATTTCTTACATTTAATTCTATTTCTTCATTTAATTCTATTGCTTACATTTAATTCTATTGCTTACATTTAATTCTATTTCTTACATTTAATTCTATTTCTTACATTTAATTCTATTTCTTACATTTAATTCTATTTCTTACATTTAATTCTATTTCTTACATTAAATTCTATTTTTTACATTTAATTCTATTGCTTACATTTAATTCTATTTCTAACATTTAATTGTATTTCTTACATTTAATTCTATTTCTTACATTTAATTGTATTTCTTACATTTAATTCTATTTCTTACATGTGATTGTATTTCTTACATTTAATTCTATTGCTTACATTTAATTCTATTTCTTACATTTAATGGTATTTCTTACATTTAATTCTATTGCTTACATTTAATTCTATTGCTTACATTTAATTCTATTTCTTACATTTAATTGTATTTCTTACATTTAATTCTATTTCTTACATTTAATTCTATTGCTTACATTTAATTCTATTTCTTACATTTAATTCTATTTCTTACAGTTAATTCTATTTCTTACATTTAATTCTATTGCTTACATTTAATTCTATTTCTTACATTTAATGGTATTTCTTACATTTAATTCTATTGCTTACATTTAATTCTATTGCTTACATTTAATTCTATTTCTTACATTTAATTCTATTTCTTACATATAATTCTATTGCTTACATGTAATTCTATTGCTTACATTTTATTCTATTTCTTACATTTAATTGTATTTCTTACATTTAATTGTATTTCTTCCATTTAATTATATTTCTTACATTTGATTGTATTTCTTACATTTAATTCTATTGCTTACATTTAATTCTATTTCTTACATTTAATTGTATTTCTTACATTTAATTCTATTGCTTACATTTAATTCTATTGCTTACATTTAATTCTATTGCTTACATTTAATTCTATTGCTTACATTTAATTCTATTGCTTACATTTAATTCTATTTCTTCATTTAATTCTATTGCTTACATTTAATTCTATTTCTTACATTTAATTCTATTTCTTACATTTAATTCTATTTCTTACATTTAATTCTATTTCTTACATTAAATTCTATTTTTTACATTTAATTCTATTGCTTACATTTAATTCTATTTCTAACATTTAATTGTATTTCTTACATTTAATTCTATTTCTTACATTTAATTCTATTTTTTACATTTAATTCTATTGCTTACATTTAATTCTATTTCTTACATTTAATTGTATTTCTTACATTTAATTCTATTTTTTACATTTAATTCTATTGCTTACATTTAATTCTATTTCTTACATTTAATTGTATTTCTTACATTTAATTCTATTGCTTACATTTAATTCTATTGCTTACATTTAATTCTATTTCTTACATTTAATTCTATTTCTTACATTTAATTCTATTTCTTACATTTAATTCTATTTCTTACATTTAATTCTCTTGCTTACATTTAATTCTATTTCTTACATTTAATTCTATTTCTTACATTTAATGCTATTTCTTACATTTAATTCTATTTCTTTTATTTAATTCTATTTCTTACATTTAATTCTATTTCTTACATGTAATTCTATTTCTTACATTTAATTCTATTTCTTACATTTAATTTTATTGCTTACATTTAATTGTATTTCTGTCATTTAATTCTATTTCTTACATTTAATTGTATTTCTTACATTTAATTCTATTGCTTACATTTAATTCTATTGCTTACATTTAATTCTATTTCTTACATTTAATTCTATTTCTTACATTTAATTCTATTTCTTACATTTAATTCTATTTCTTACATTTAATTGTATTTCTTACATTTAATTCTATTGCTTACATTTAATTCTATTGCTTACATTTAATTCTATTTCTTACATTTAATTCTATTGCTTACATTTAATTCTATTTCTTACATTTAATTCTATTTCTTACATTTAATTGTATTTCTTACATTTAATTCTATTGCTTACATTTAATTCTATTGCTTACATTTAATTCTATTGCTTACATTTAATTCTATTTCTTACATTTAATTCTATTTCTTACATTTAATTGTATTTCTTACATTTAATTCTATTGCTTACATTTAATTCTATTGCTTACATTTAATTCTATTGCTTACATTTAATTCTATTTCTTACATTTAATTCTATTGCTTACATTTAATTCTATTTCTTCATTTAATTCTATTGCTTACATTTAATTCTATTTCTTACATTTAATTCTATTTCTTACATCTAATTCTATTTCTTACATTTAATTCTATTTCTTACATTAAATTCTATTTTTTACATTTAATTCTATTGCTTACATTTATTTCTATTTCTAACATTTAATTGTATTTCTTACATTTAATTCTATTTCTTACATTTAATTCTATTTTTTACATTTAATTCTATTGCTTACATTTAATTCTATTTCTTACATTTAATTGTATTTCTTACATTTAATTCTATTTTTTACATTTAATTCTATTGCTTACATTTAATTCTATTTCTTACATTTAATTGTATTTCTTACATTTAATTCTATTGCTTACATTTAATTCTATTGCTTACATTTTATTCTATTTCTTACATTTAATTCTATTTCTTACATTTAATTCTATTTCTTACATTTAATTCTATTTCTTACATTTAATTCTCTTGCTTACATTTAATTCTCTTGCTTACATTTAATTCTATTGCTTACATTTAATTCTATTTCTTACATTTAATGCTATTTCTTACATTTAATTCTATTTCTTTTATTTAATTCTATTGCTTACATTTAATTCTATTTCTTACATGTAATTCTATTTCTTACATTTAATTCTATTTCTTACATTTAATTTTATTGCTTACATTTAATTCTATTTCTTACATTTAAATCTATTTCTTACATTTAATTCTATTTCTTACATTTAATTCTATTTCTTGCATTTAATTTTATTGCTTACATTTAATTCTATTTCTTACATTTAATTCTATTTCTTACATTTAATTCTATTTCTTACATTTAATTCTATTTCTTACATTTAATTCTATTTCTTACATTAAATTCTATTTTTTACATTTAATTCTATTGCTTACATTTAATTCTGTTTCTAACATTTTATTGTATTTCTTACATTTAATTCTTTTGCTTACATTTAATTCTATTGCTTACATTTAATTCTATTGCTTACATTTAATTCTATTTCTTACATTTAATTCTATTTCTTACATTTAATTGTATTTCTTACATTTAATTCTATTTTTTACATTTAATTCTATTGCTTACATTTAATTCTATTTCTAACATTTTATTGTATTTCTTACATTTAATTCTATTTCTTACATTTAATTCTATTTCTTACATTTAATTCTATTTCTTACATTTAATTCTATTTCTTACATTTAATTCTATTTCTTACATTTAATTCTATTTCTTACATTTAATTCTTTTGCTTACATTTAATTCTATTGCTTACATTTAATTCTATTTGTTACATTTAATTCTATTTCTTACATTTAATTGTATTTCTTACATTTAATTCTATTTTTTACATTTAATTCTATTTCTTACATTTAATTGTATTTCTTACATTTAATTCTATTTGTTACATTTAATTCTATTTCTTACATTTAATTCTATTTCTTACATTTAATTCTATTTCTTACATTTAATTCTTTTGCTTACATTTAATTCTGTTGCTTACATTTAATTCTATTTCTTACATTTAATTCTATTTCTTACATTTAATTCTATTGCTTACATTTAATTCTATTTCTTACATTTAATTCTATTTCTTACATTTAATTCTATTGCTTACATTTAATTCTATTGCTTACATTTAATTCTATTTCTTACATTTAATTCTATTTCTTACATTTAATTCTATTTCTTACATTTAATTCTATTTCTTACATTTACTTCTATTGCTTACATTTAATTCTATTTCTTACATTTAATTCTATTTCTTACATTTAATTCTATTGCTTACATTTAATTCTATTGCTTACATTTAATTCTATTTCTTACATTTAATTCTATTTCTTACATTTAATTCTATTGCTTACATTTAATTCTATTTCTTACATTTAATTCTTTTTCTTACATTTAATTCTATTGCTTACATTTAATTCTATTTCTTACATTTAATTCTATTTCTTACATTTAATTCTATTACTTCTGCTTCTAATGCTTTGACTGAGAATCCATCATGAAGGTTTATTCTTTTTGCCACATCCAATTTTCGGAAATTAATAAATTTCTTCATATCCTAACACATGTGACATGTAACACCAGAATTCACAATCTAGTCTTTAATTTTATACTTAAACAACACGTTATGTGAGAAAAGTCCAACAACATTTGAATTATCCTGCAATTTCTTAGTGAAGTAGACTTTCTTTTTCAAATAATTTCACTTGAAATTCTCTTCAGTATCTTCACTAAGCAGTTTACAATCACATTTAATGGTTCTTCCACAATGATAACACTTGGTTCCCTTTCTTCTGTTTTGATATCATGGCTTTCAATTCTGCATTATTAGCTTCCCTTTTTTTAGATTTGGATGCTTCACATAATAGTCACTCGGTTATTAAGATCAACTTAGGAACTTCTTGATTAGCTTCGAGTGCTGTACTCCACATGTTGTAGGAATCTGGAAGTGTAGCTAAGAGATGCACTACTCTGTCCTCTTTGTGTATTAGGTCACCAATAACTGCCAACTTATCAAATATCTCAATCATCGTTTTATGTGTTTATTCACAGTGTCATCTTCTTTTAATTCAAGGAAATATAATTTTCTCTTTAACGCTACCTGTATAGACTTATAGACTGAGTGCCTGTCTTCTAAAAACATCTGCCATGCCGACGGGTTATCCCAATTTGTTCCAACGAACACAAAAGTATTTGAGGATTCAATCATCACAACACGAAGAACAAACTTGATGTAAAGGATGTGCACTTACAGCAAAAGCGCTAACCATGGCAAAAGATTCACGTTGACTTCACAGGTCCTTTAAATAACCAGTACTATCTCATTGTCATCAACAGCCACACAAAATGGCTGGAAGTCTTGAAATGTAAAAGACCTACTACAAGTTGTACGATAGAGTTCCTACACAAACTATTTGCACACTTTGGCTTGGTTGATGATATTTATAATGGGATGCAGTTCACGTCTAGTGAATTCAAGCAATTCTGCTACACCTTGAAGAGAGCTCTGCAAAGGCACATGGCATGCTGAGAGATAGGGCACTACAACAGCTTTTTCACATGTACAAAGTAATACCTAACCCAAATACACCTATGGGGCAATCGCCTGCAGAAACTATATTTACAAAGAAAATAAGATTGATGTTTGATAAATTCAGTCTGAGACAAGCAAGATTTAAAAAAACAGTTACTCTTCCTAAACGACATTATGGCTGTGGGAAAAAGTTTTATTCAAACGTTACAAGAATAAGATAACTTTTTGAGAAGTGAAACAGAAAGTAGGTAAGTTAGTTCACATAATCCAAGGCCCTAAGAACATATATAAGCGCTATTTCAATCAATTGAGAAAATGTCGACTTAATAACTCGGACATTGTGAAGAGCCGAAGTTAGACATTCAAACAGGAAAAGAAAGTTTATAGATCCCCTGAGCATCAATCCTAAAAGCGAAAAATATTAAAAACTCTCTTGGAAAGGGTTAGGGTTATGAGCTGTTATCTACTCATTAATGCACTCTTCTAAATACTATATTAATCAAGATCCTAGTACTTTCAGGGGAATGGGATTCTCTACTAAGATCTGACAGACAAGTAAACCTCGCTTATGTCACCACTTTTCTCTGTAACTTTGTTCTTTTTCAATATATCTTTAAAACATATTGTCCTTTTATGGTCCACATCAGTGCCATACCACTCTAATCTTCTACCATACTGTGGGAACTAGAAATATCAGGTTGAAATTTGGCATGAAATAGTCTTTTCTCAGTGGAAATAGATGGGCCTCCCTGAATCATGACTGACGACACATCCAGTGTTATAACACATCCTGTGGCTGATACAATTACTATTTATTTTGCTCCTGCTTGTCATGGATCATAACTGTTTAAGTTTAGAGGGTGATATTATGTGTAGTACAAGCATTTATCATTGCCATCTTTCATGCATATCTCTTCAAATGTTGGAGTTACACACATGGATTGCTTAAAGCTTAACTTAATATTGTAGCAATTTTGTTAGAAAGGAAGTAGCTTTGGTTGAGAATTTTGCAACTGAGCAGCTGCTTTTAGGGATAAGGCGGCTCAACCAATGCATGGAAGGGTCTAGAAAAGTGATCTAAACATCGTCTGTTTAATGTGAAGCTGATCAGCTACCTACTGATAGTTCTTTACACTTGCAGAGGAAATCATAGAAAAAAAACTGAGTTTATGCAAAAGAAAGAGTTAAGATGAACATTACAGCATGAAATGTGAGGACAACTTCTTGATCAGGAGGATTCTGCTCTCCCAAAACTAAGAACCAATATCAATAGACAATGAAGTCAAGCAGGGTGACATATCAGCAGCCACACTTTTTTCAATTTACTTTGCCACAATGTTTGTTTATGCTTTTAAAGGCATTGATGTTGGGGTGTCTTTACGTTTTTAAACTTTTTCAATTTTCGACATTTGAGGGAAAATTTTTTAAAATTTCATGCTACCATTTGTGAGTTGTTTTATACAGATGATGCAGATCTCATTGCACGCACAAGAGGGACAGGCAACTTACAATGGATAAATTTCCAAATGCTTGCAAAGCTTTTGGTCTGACCATCAGCTTGAAAAAAATCGTTATGTATTCACCTCCATCTAGTGTGCCATATGTGGAACCAACTATTTTGGTCAATGGGGGGAGATTGAAGGTCACTGATACCTTTAAATATTTTGGTAGTTTACTGATAGAGATGGAACATTAGATGCTGAAATAATTAATAGGATAGCCCAGGCTAGTTCTGTTTTTGGTAGGCTTGAAAAACGTGTCTTTTTGGATAGAGAGTATGTATGATGTATGGCATAAGGGTCTACTTCACAAGATTTCCAGCTACGGTATAACTGGAAATGTTTTCTCAATCATTAAATCATTTCTCTCCGATAGGCTCATAAGAGTAGTGGCAGATGGACAAAAATCGGAGGCCTGCAATATAAATGCTGGAGTCCCTCAGGGGTCAATCCTGGGCCAAACTCTCTTCCTGATCTACATCAATGACCTCCCTAAACACATACTTAAATCATTCGTTGACATCTATGCTGATGACACGACCATCTACGGCAACACATCAAAGGCTGTAAATGACAAAGTTCTCTCTGATTCTCTCTCCTCTGATCTCGAGCGCGTGGTTCAGTGGGGGAAGGCGTGGCTGGTCACCTTTAATGCATCCAAAACTAAGCTCCTATCTTTACGTCATCAACGCTCTGATCCCCATCTGGCATCAATTGTGATGGATGGCTCTCGTCTGGGTGAGGCCCCATGTTTTGACAAGCTTCTGGGTTTGACCTTTACTCCTGATCTGAAATGGAACACGTACATCAAGTCTGTTGCCAAAGTCACTGGAAAGATGGTGGGATCCTTCTACCGCTCCAGAAGATATCTCACTACTGATGCAATTCTCTATCTATATAAAAGCCAAGTACGTCCAAGGATGGAATACTGTTGCCATATCTGGGCAGGAGCTGCTAAAAACAGCCTATCCTGCCTTGACAGAGTACAAAATAGACTTCGTTGCTTAGTGGGGATTCCCTTCTCTACCCTGCAACCTCTCTCCCACAGAAGAGACGTTGCGAGTCTATCCTTGTTTTATCGTTATTTCCATGGCAGGTGCTCGTCTGAACTCCAATCTCTGGTCCCACCTCGCCAATCTTTCATGAAAAACACCCATCTAGCTGAATCCACTGTGAAAAATTTCCCCCACTCTATATCTGTGCCTAAATCAAAACGTGGATTCCATGAACAAAGCTTCTTTCTTAGAACTGCAGGCCTGTGGAACTCTGTTCCGTCTGCCTGCTTCCCACCGGACTATAACTTGGATGTCTTCAAGTCCAACGTTAACAAATTCCTGACAAGCCGCCCCCTTAAGTAAACACTTCATCAAATCTCCACACTAACGTAATGTACTTGCAATAACCCTTATCCCTGAGTGGCTTCCGGGCCTTGATAAGTAGTGATCACTGTGTAAAAAAAAAAAAAAATGCATGCTCTACAGAAGAGTAGACTGATTAAAAGTGTTTACCCAATGCCTTAATGACTTGCTCACTCTCTTTTATGTCTTAAAAAAAACTGCCTTTCCCATGATGCACTACATTTCCCATCAGGCACTACATTTCCCATCATGCACTCCAAGTGCTTAAATGAGTCAACAATTTTGTCTCTTCTTTTACATGGAGCAACACAGGTAAGCCCTTCATTTCACTACTTTCCCCCATCCCCGATCTCCAAGATCAATAAAATACCTCCTAGTACTTCATCCAAGCAGGCCTCCTCCTCTCACACTGAGGCATTGGGATGACTCCTTCTTGGGGGATAACATTGTTACATGCGACTTTAAGAAAACATAGCATGAGTCCATGTTGAGTTGGGATACACTATTCATTTCCTGATGGATCTCGACCTCCTCCTCACAATCATTATTGTCCACCGGCAAGGAAACACGATGCAGATCTAAGATATGTCAGAGAATGCCATCTACAATTACATTATTCTTTGACTGCATCCTCGTTACTACTCCCCTTCCCCAGCGAGTGGTACATTTCGCGTTGGGAGGCTTCACCCACACCTCCTCACCCACTTCGATGGTAGCTTCCTCACCCTCTCCTGCAGTTTTGTTGTAAGGATGCTGCCATTCATAAGTAAAGATGGCTCTATGGGGTATTATTGTTTCATTTTGTCAAGTTTTTGGCGATATGTTGTACCGGAATACTGCCTCCATGGGTGAGATGTAGCTTCTCTCTGCAGCAGCCATGATGGTACGATGATGCTTTTCCACAATTCTGTTGCCACTTGGTCGATATGCTGCCCTAAAAAATTGTCGAACACCCCACTTATCACACACCTCCTTGAAAACTTCCGACTGAAAAGCAAGGCCATTGTCCATCAACAACTCTGCAATTGGCCCTCTCTCCAAGAATACTTCCTTAACAACTTTTTTTTCAATATCCCACACAGTTTCCAACTTAATCTCTCTTCACATAGCAAATCTCCCTGGTCCACAGTCAATCATTGATACAATTTGTGGCAATAGTGCGTGACATCAATGGCCAACTGTTTCCTCCACCACATGTAGTTCTCCTGCCTCATGTCTGGATGGTGAGAGGTCAATCGACTGGCATTCCCTGCAATTTTCCACTACCTCCTTGACTTCTTCCTTGGTAATTTCTGGGTTAACAATGTCTGCTCCCGACCAAAGTAGTGCATATTATGCAATTTTTCTTTCCTTCCTGCAACCAGGCCTTTTTTACTCACATTATTATATCCGCCTCATTCTTTTCAGCCAATTGGAACTCCTAAATCAGATCTGCAAGTGCTCCAATCAATCTTAATCAACATTTCAGCAGTACCTTTCATCTTAATTCTCCTATTTCCAGTCACTGCCGACCTAATCCACGATGCTACTGTTGCTGAATCAGTCTTGATCTCAATTACTTTCAGTCCCCACTTCAGGGCCAGATTGATCCCTTTCATAGTGGCATCCAGTTCAGCAATATTTATATTAGAGTAGTAATTTTTCTTCCTTAGCTATGCTGCATCTTCCACCGTCACACCTTGTATCTCCAATATGATACTGAATGCCAGGCTACTTTCTCTTTTCTATTGCTAACATACCATTCTCCCTTCACTGAGTTCTCCTTCTTCACTCTCGTCATGACTTTTCTTATCATGTTTACAACCTCCTTCAGTATATGGCCCTCTCAGCAGTACGTACTTGTCTGCTGTTTTATAAAACTGCACGCCATCCTGAGCCACCCAGCAATGGGATAGTGTCCCACCAACTTCCCGCAGACAAAGAAAAGTTCTCCCTTTGTCAATTCAGTCCCAACTTCAGGTACTTTATTTCCTTATTTGAAGGCAAGGTTTCCTTTTCCATCTTGCCACAGTTTTAATCCCAAAGCTGCTCCACCATCTAGCAACTCTGCTGGTTTTGTAGTTAATCCATATTCCTCAATATGATCTCTCACCTTCTCTGCTGTCACCTCTGCCACCTCCACAAAAATGTCATCAATATATGAACTAGTGGCCTCATCCACTTCACAATCCTTCTTCAATACCATCTTCAGGACAGCGGTTATGATTTTCAGAGCTGAACTTAGCCCAAAGCCTAACCTCGTCAGAAAATACAGCTGCCCCTTGTACTTGACCAGTTGGTACTGCCAAAGCTTTCTGTCTACGTGAATCTGCAAATAGGCCAACTTTGGGTCTACGATCTTAGTGGCCCGCTCGATTCTCCTCCATTTCCTCATGACCTCTTTGCATACATCGATTCCCTCTCCAGTATGGCAGGCTACATGTTTGTTTAGCTCCCTGAAGTCCAGTACTGGTCTAACCTTGTTCTTGATAGGCTGAGCAACTGCCATAAGTGACAGCACTTCAGGATTCCCTCTTCTATTCATCACTTCTTTCTCAAATTTTCTCGTCTCTCCTTGCAATGTGTTCTCATAGCAATCAATTTTATTTTGTGTTTTTGGCAGCCCAGAGATCCATCGCTGCTCCACTGTCCACCTCTCACCATCAAACTTCACCAGGAAATCGTCATCGATGCAGCAAGCCTCTGGTTTTTGTGCTTTGATGTTCTCTCCACTTTCTACTCCTGCCATCCCTATCATGCCAAGGCATCCAAAAGTCACTTGGCCTTCCCTCACTGTAATGCCTCCCCAGTTGGTTGATTGCCTTCATACCTAGCACAGTGTCAACACCCCCGACCAGATACATGATCTCGCAGCACAATGGGCACACCTTGCACCATCACTTCAGCTATCATCTCTCCCAGGCATCTCACCTCCCTGCCGTTTGTAGTCCTGATAATGCTGATTCCACTCCATGATTTAGCAACATTCCTTGCTAACAGCGTCATGGTGCAACCCATGTCAACAAGGGCTACGGCTCTTTTCCTGTTGACAATTACTGCTAATTGTGGCAATGATTCACCTCGCAGCATTTCCGCACAGAAGGAGTAATCACTGGCACAACAGTTCCCCTTTACTCGTTTCCCTGGTCTCGGGAGGTCAACACAATTTCTGCTGATGTGTCCCACCTGGCCACAACAGTAGTAAGTGATCCCTGGTCTCGGTTCCTTACAGTTTTTAATCAGGTGGGGACCCTGACACTGGAAGCACTTTATGGCAAATCTACCTTCCTGTCTCCTTGCCGCCTGCCTCTTGTCATCCAAGCACTTCTGCTTTTAGCCACAGCCACAACTAGACCTTTGACCTTTTTAAATAGAATTCTAATGTGGACCAAGAGATCATCCACCTCCATGTTACCAATCCATGTTATTTTCTGTAAATTCACAGAAACTTCTTCCGGGAAACCGTTCACCAGGTACAATCTTAGTCATTTTCAGACTCCTCCCTCCTGCCAGTTCTCCTATAATCTCTGAGGTGAAAACATTGACTGACTCATCAGTCCATCTCAACTTTGAAAGCTTGTTAAGTGCCTCAAAGGGTCTCTCTACGAATACTAATTTCAGTCACTGTTCTACCAGGGCATGGTTTCCTTTGTGTTCTTCCTGCATTTGCTGGAATATTGTGAGGGCTTCTCTAAGTATAATGATAGAAAGTTAACCACATCTTCAATCTCCTGAAGCTTCTTTAACTTGTCTGGCCATTTAACTAGGTTCTCTTATCCAGTAAAGGGCCTCAATATTTGACCACTTAACCTCAAGTCAGCCATGTTCATCAAAGTGTTGCGCTGGAATAGCTTGTGCTCTACGGAAAAATAGGTTAAAAGTGCTCACCCAACACACAGGCACACCTCTCTACTTTCTCCAATCTGCCTCAATGATCTGCTCACGCCTTTTTATGTCCTACTTAAAAAAAATAAAACTTGCCTTTCCCATCATGTACTGCCTTTCCCATCATGCACTCCAAGCGCATAAATGAGTCATCCATTTTGTCTCTTTCCTTTCACCTGGAGCAACATAGGTAAGCCCTTTATTTTGTTTACAGATACACAACAGCATGTGTCCTGATTTGTCTACTGTATGCATGAGAAACATAAACTACTGAAAGCATCTTAAAGTTCTGGAAAGCTTTCATCAAAAGTGCATCCGTAAAATACTGGGCATCAGTTGGAAGTGCTTTACTCTTGACACTGTCATCCTTGAACAATCCAACAATGATAGTATAGAAATGAGGATCATCCAAAATCACATGCATTGGACCGGGCACTAGGATGAGAGATGGTAGGATTCCAAAACAACTGCTAGTAATCATTAGAAGTCCTTTTCTTGAATGTTTACCAATCCAAGGCTGAATTCAGAGATTCTCGCACTCTAAATTTGCATATATGACTCAACATATAAAGCTTTGGAAATATACGTCACCATATACGTATTGTCATTATCGATGGAAATATACGTCACCATATACGTATTGTCATTATCGATGGAAATATACGTCACCATATACGTATTGTCATTATCGATGGAAATATACGTCACCATATACGTATTGTCATTATCGATGGAAATATACGTCACCATATACGTATTGTCATTATCGATGGAAATATACGTCACCATATACGTATTGTCATTATCGATGGAAATATACGTCACCATATACGTATTGTCATTATCGATGGAAATATACGTCACCATATACGTATTGTCATTATCGATGGAAATATACGTCACCATATACGTATTGTCATTATCGATGGAAATATACGTCACCATATACGTATTGTCATTATCGATGGAAATATACGTCACCATATACGTATTGTCATTATCGATGGAAATATACGTCACCATATACGTATTGTCATTATCGATGGAAATATACGTCACCATATACGTATTGTCATTATCGATGGAAATATACGTCACCATATACGTATTGTCATTATCGATGGAAATATACGTCACCATATACGTATTGTCATTATCGATGGAAATATACGTCACCATATACGTATTGTCATTATCGATGGAAATATACGTCACCATATACGTATTGTCATTATCGATGGAAATATACGTCACCATATACGTATTGTCATTATCGATGGAAATATACGTCACCATATACGTATTGTCATTATCGATGGAAATATACGTCACCATATACGTATTGTCATTATCGATGGAAATATACGTCACCATATACGTATTGTCATTATCGATGGAAATATACGTCACCATATACGTATTGTCATTATCGATGGAAATATACGTCACCATATACGTATTGTCATTATCGATGGAAATATACGTCACCATATACGTATTGTCATTATCGATGGAAATATACGTCACCATATACGTATTGTCATTATCGATGGAAATATACGTCACCATATACGTATTGTCATTATCGATGGAAATATACGTCACCATATACGTATTGTCATTATCGATGGAAATATACGTCACCATATACGTATTGTCATTATCGATGGAAATATACGTCACCATATACGTATTGTCATTATCGATGGAAATATACGTCACCATATACGTATTGTCATTATCGATGGAAATATACGTCACCATATACGTATTGTCATTATCGATGGAAATATACGTCACCATATACGTATTGTCATTATCGATGGAAATATACGTCACCATATACGTATTGTCATTATCGATGGAAATATACGTCACCATATACGTATTGTCATTATCGATGGAAATATACGTCACCATATACGTATTGTCATTATCGATGGAAATATACGTCACCATATACGTATTGTCATTATCGATGGAAATATACGTCACCATATACGTATTGTCATTATCGATGGAAATATACGTCACCATATACGTATTGTCATTATCGATGGAAATATACGTCACCATATACGTATTGTCATTATCGATGGAAATATACGTCACCATATACGTATTGTCATTATCGATGGAAATATACGTCACCATATACGTATTGTCATTATCGATGGAAATATACGTCACCATATACGTATTGTCATTATCGATGGAAATATACGTCACCATATACGTATTGTCATTATCGATGGAAATATACGTCACCATATACGTATTGTCATTATCGATGGAAATATACGTCACCATATACGTATTGTCATTATCGATGGAAATATACGTCACCATATACGTATTGTCATTATCGATGGAAATATACGTCACCATATACGTATTGTCATTATCGATGGAAATATACGTCACCATATACGTATTGTCATTATCGATGGAAATATACGTCACCATATACGTATTGTCATTATCGATGGAAATATACGTCACCATATACGTATTGTCATTATCGATGGAAATATACGTCACCATATACGTATTGTCATTATCGATGGAAATATACGTCACCATATACGTATTGTCATTATCGATGGAAATATACGTCACCATATACGTATTGTCATTATCGATGGAAATATACGTCACCATATACGTATTGTCATTATCGATGGAAATATACGTCACCATATACGTATTGTCATTATCGATGGAAATATACGTCACCATATACGTATTGTCATTATCGATGGAAATATACGTCACCATATACGTATTGTCATTATCGATGGAAATATACGTCACCATATACGTATTGTCATTATCGATGGAAATATACGTCACCATATACGTATTGTCATTATCGATGGAAATATACGTCACCATATACGTATTGTCATTATCGATGGAAATATACGTCACCATATACGTATTGTCATTATCGATGGAAATATACGTCACCATATACGTATTGTCATTATCGATGGAAATATACGTCACCATATACGTATTGTCATTATCGATGGAAATATACGTCACCATATACGTATTGTCATTATCGATGGAAATATATGGAATTGAATATTGATTCACTATTTGATGTAATATCTCCACACCCCCAGACCTTACATCGCTGAAGAGGACGACCATCTCATATGCCCTTTGAAATCATGGAATGGGACAATCAAATATTCTAGATATCACCTCAGATTTGGTACATGCTTCAAATCTATTGGACTACTCGATCACCCCTGATTTTTCCCTGGATCACTACTCCTGCAACCTGGCAGTAATATCCCAGAAACTATCAAACTCATTCTGATACTGGACTGCCCAGTTTGTATGATATCCTTTTTTATGACTTTTAAGCACCATTTAAATACATTTTAAATAACATTTTCAATATATGTGTTGATAAGCAAAATATTAGTTTATTCATAGCTGAACATTTTGCTGATTGCATTTCATTTCCTCTGATGATGTGAGCCATTATTGAAAATCCATGGATTAAGGAAATAAATATAATCCTTCTCCATATATTCCTTGTTTCAAACAATAAATTCTTAATTTGAATATATTTTTATATATATTAATCTACAGAATTGAACTTTAACCATTACACTTATATGTTGCTCTATTTTTATATATTGAGCTTTATCTTTTTGGCTAGGATCATCCTGAAAGTATTACCTCAATGTAATATCTTACAGGAAAATTTAGTTGATTTCTAATCTGTGACTTATCTCATATTTATATATATATATATATATATATATATATATATATATATATATACCATATATAATAAAATGCACTGACTGCAGAAATTCCCTTCTGGGCCAAAGTATCATAGGTTTGCAAAAACAGATGCCACATGCAAATTGATTACATCTAGGTTATTAGCCACTGTCTTATGTAGCTTTCAAACACCCTTGCAGACACATTCAGTTGTGATAATAAATTGCTACATTGCATCCAACGAGTAACACTATCACAATCACAACATCTCCAGAGGAAGGAGTTCCTATTTTTCTCTTAATATTAAATGCTCCCACCACTACCAGTTGACACAGGGATCTATTCTAAATTTTCCTACTATACTGGGATTGCGCCACAATTGACTGGTTATTAGATACATAGACATAACATATTTTTTGCATTTACCTATTCATAAATAATAATATCTCCTTTGCCGATGTTCAACCATTCTGATTGGCTGAGTTCTGTAAATTCTCCAATTCCGTTATTCGATTCTTCACTACATAAACGAACGTTTACTGAATTTTAAACATAGCGTCATTGACATACATATTATTTCATTTCTTAGACAAATATTTTTTCGTTGCATTACAGCAACATGGAAAATCATTACATTCTACGCTATCAACCCTATGTAAAAAATGTTTTCTTTTCACTCACTCTCTATATTCATCTCTCCCATCTCTCTCTCTCTTTCTCTCACTGTGAGTTTTCTCTTGCATGTCATTTATGTCCGTGTGTTTGTTTCTCCATTCAGCTCTCTAAAATAGATTGCTAAAAATAAAACAAAGATATTCATCTACTTTTTACATGTTTAATTACATATTCACAGATTAAACGAACAAATGATATCGACTACCTTTGTTTTGATCACGTGCCATGTGCTGTAAAATCTCTCTCTCTTTCTCTCTCGCTCTATCTCTATCAATTACATTTGAATTCCTGAACTGAATAATTGTTTTACTATTTTATTTCCGGGACTATTATCCTCACAACTATCTTCTTAGCTTCTTCGTTTACTGGAATCTTGAGATTAGTAATTTGTATATTCATTGATTTATTGACCTATTGATTTACTTGCCAACTGTTATCCTCATCAACGTTGTGAAACAACAACTATAAACAATGAGGATAACAGTCCACAAATAAATAAATATAGAAATAAACTATTTTCTGTATTCATTAACTTATACCTAATAGTTTTTTGCGTGAATGTGACATTGCTATTCAAAAGATACTATTGCTTCGACTTGAACATCATTTTTTTGATTTCCAAATTTCGATACAACACCGAGAAGGGATCAAAATCTTTACGAAAATTATTTAAATTTGAATTTGAACTATTTCCCTTCAAAAACAAAAATAAGAATTTTTTTATAATGAAAAAAAAAATATTTGAATTTGAACTATTTCCCTTCAAAAACAAAAATAAGAATTTTTTTATAATGAAAAAAAAAATATTTGAATTTGAACTATTTCCCTTCAAAAACAAAAATAAGAATTTTTTTATAATGAAAAAAAAAATATTTGAATTTGAATTTGAACTATTTCCCTTCAAAAACAAAAATAAGAATTTTTTTATAATGAAAAAAAAAATATTTAAATTTGAATTTGAACTATTTCCCTTCAAAAACAAAAATAAGAATTTTTTTATAATGAAAAAAAAAATATTTGAATTTGAACTATTTCCCTTCAAAAACAAAAATAAGAATTTTTTTATAATGAAAAAAAAATTATTTAAATTTGAATTTGAACTATTTCCCTTCAAAAACAAAAATAAGAATTTTTTTATAATGAAAAAAAAAATATTTGAATTTGAACTATTTCCCTTCAAAAACAAAAATAAGAATTTTTTTATAATGAAAAAAAAAATATTTGAATTTGAACTATTTCCCTTCAAAAACAAAAATAAGAATTTTTTTATAATGAAAAAAAAAATTATTTAAATTTGAATTTGAACTATTTCCCTTCAAAAACAAAAATAAGAATTTTTTTATAATGAAAAAAAAATTATTTAAATTTGAATTTGAACTATTTCCCTTCAAAAACAAAAATAAGAATTTTTTTATAATGAAAAAAAAAATATTTGAATTTGAACTATTTCCCTTCAAAAACAAAAATAAGAATTTTTTTATAATGAAAAAAAAATTATTTAAATTTGAATTTGAACTATTTCCCTTCAAAAACAAAAATAAGAATTTTTTTATAATGAAAAAAAAAATATTTGAATTTGAACTATTTCCCTTCAAAAACAAAAATAAGAATTTTTTTATAATGAAAAAAAAAATATTTGAATTTGAACTATTTCCCTTCAAAAACAAAAATAAGAATTTTTTTATAATGAAAAAAAAAATTATTTAAATTTGAATTTGAACTATTTCCCTTCAAAAACAAAAATAAGAATTTTTTTATAATGAAAAAAAAATTATTTAAATTTGAATTTGAACTATTTCCCTTCAAAAACAAAAATAAGAATTTTTTTATAATGAAAAAAAAAATATTTGAATTTGAACTATTTCCCTTCAAAAACAAAAATAAGAATTTTTTTATAATGAAAAAAAAATTATTTAAATTTGAATTTGAACTATTTCCCTTCAAAAACAAAAATAAGAATTTTTTTATAATGAAAAAAAAAATATTTGAATTTGAACTATTTCCCTTCAAAAACAAAAATAAGAATTTTTTTATAATGAAAAAAAAAATTATTTGAATTTGAATTTGAACTATTTCCCTTCAAAAACAAAAATAAGAATTTTTTTATAATGAAAAAAAAAATATTTGAATTTGAACTATTTCCCTTCAAAAACAAAAATAAGAATTTTTTTATAATGAAAAAAAAAATATTTGAATTTGAATTTGAACTATTTCCCTTCAAAAACAAAAATAAGAATTTTTTTATAATGAAAAAAAAATTATTTAAATTTGAATTTGAACTATTTCCCTTCAAAAACAAAAATAAGAATTTTTTTATAATGAAAAAAAAAATATTTGAATTTGAACTATTTCCCTTCAAAAACAAAAATAAGAATTTTTTTATAATGAAAAAAAAAATTATTTAAATTTGAATTTGAACTATTTCCCTTCAAAAACAAAAATAAGAATTTTTTTATAATGAAAAAAAAATTATTTAAATTTGAATTTGAACTATTTCCCTTCAAAAACAAAAATAAGAATTTTTTTATAATGAAAAAAAAAATATTTGAATTTGAACTATTTCCCTTCAAAAACAAAAATAAGAATTTTTTTATAATGAAAAAAAAATTATTTAAATTTGAATTTGAACTATTTCCCTTCAAAAACAAAAATAAGAATTTTTTTATAATGAAAAAAAAAATATTTGAATTTGAACTATTTCCCTTCAAAAACAAAAATAAGAATTTTTTTATAATGAAAAAAAAATTATTTAAATTTGAATTTGAACTATTTCCCTTCAAAAACAAAAATAAGAATTTTTTTATAATGAAAAAAAAAATATTTGAATTTGAACTATTTCCCTTCAAAAACAAAAATAAGAATTTTTTTATAATGAAAAAAAAATTATTTAAATTTGAATTTGAACTATTTCCCTTCAAAAACAAAAGTAAGAATTTTTTTATAATGAAAAAAAAATTATTTAAATTTGAATTTGAACTATTTCCCTTCAAAAACAAAAATAAGAATTTTTTTATAATGAAAAAAAAAATTATTTAAATTTGAATTTGAACTATTTCCCTTCAAAAACAAAAATAAGAATTTTTTTATAATGAAAAAAAAATTATTTAAATTTGAATTTGAACTATTTCCCTTCAAAAACAAAAATAAGAATTTTTTTATAATGAAAAAAAAATTATTTAAATTTGAATTTGAACTATTTCCCTTCAAAAACAAAAATAAGAATTTTTTTATAATGAAAAAAAAATTATTTAAATTTGAATTTGAACTATTTCCCTTCAAAAACAAAAATAAGAATTTTTTTATAATGAAAAAAAAATTATTTAAATTTGAATTTGAACTATTTCCCTTCAAAAACAAAAATAAGAATTTTTTTATAATGAAAAAAAAAATATTTGAATTTGAACTATTTCCCTTCAAAAACAAAAATAAGAATTTTTTTATAATGAAAAAAAAAATTATTTGAATTTGAACTATTTCCCTTCAAAAACAAAAATAAGAATTTTTTTATAATGAAAAAAAAATTATTTAAATTTGAATTTGAACTATTTCCCTTCAAAAACAAAAATAAGAATTTTTTTATAATGAAAAAAAAAATATTTGAATTTGAACTATTTCCCTTCAAAAACAAAAATAAGAATTTTTTTATAATGAAAAAAAAAATATTTGAATTTGAACTATTTCCCTTCAAAAACAAAAATAAGAATTTTTTTATAATGAAAAAAAAAATATTTGAATTTGAACTATTTCCCTTCAAAAACAAAAATAAGAATTTTTTTATAATGAAAAAAAAAATATTTGAATTTGAACTATTTCCCTTCAAAAACAAAAATAAGAATTTTTTTATAATGAAAAAAAAATATTTGAATTTGAACTATTTCCCTTCAAAAACAAAAATAAGAATTTTTTTATAATGAAAAAAAAAATATTTGAATTTGAACTATTTCCCTTCAAAAACAAAAATAAGAATTTTTTTATAATGAAAAAAAAAATATTTGAATTTGAACTATTTCCCTTCAAAAACAAAAATAAGAATTTTTTTATAATGAAAAAAAAAATATTTGAATTTGAACTATTTCCCTTCAAAAACAAAAATAAGAATTTTTTTATAATGAAAAAAAAAATATTTGAATTTGAACTATTTCCCTTCAAAAACAAAAATAAGAATTTTTTTATAATGAAAAAAAAAATATTTGAATTTGAACTATTTCCCTTCAAAAACAAAAATAAGAATTTTTTTATAATGAAAAAAAAAATTATTTGAATTTGAACTATTTCCCTTCAAAAACAAAAATAAGAATTTTTTTATAATGAAAAAAAAATTATTTAAATTTGAATTTGAACTATTTCCCTTCAAAAACAAAAATAAGAATTTTTTTATAATGAAAAAAAAAATATTTGAATTTGAACTATTTCCCTTCAAAAACAAAAATAAGAATTTTTTTATAATGAAAAAAAAAATATTTGAATTTGAACTATTTCCCTTCAAAAACAAAAATAAGAATTTTTTTATAATGAAAAAAAAATATTTGAATTTGAACTATTTCCCTTCAAAAACAAAAATAAGAATTTTTTTATAATGAAAAAAAAAATATTTGAATTTGAACTATTTCCCTTCAAAAACAAAAATAAGAATTTTTTTATAATGAAAAAAAAAATATTTGAATTTGAACTATTTCCCTTCAAAAACAAAAATAAGAATTTTTTTATAATGAAAAAAAAAATATTTGAATTTGAACTATTTCCCTTCAAAAACAAAAATAAGAATTTTTTTATAATGAAAAAAAAAATATTTGAATTTGAACTATTTCCCTTCAAAAACAAAAATAAGAATTTTTTTATAATGAAAAAAAAAATATTTGAATTTGAACTATTTCCCTTCAAAAACAAAAATAAGAATTTTTTTATAATGAAAAAAAAAATATTTGAATTTGAACTATTTCCCTTCAAAAACAAAAATAAGAATTTTTTTATAATGAAAAAAAAAATTATTTGAATTTGAACTATTTCCCTTCAAAAACAAAAATAAGAATTTTTTTATAATGAAAAAAAAATTATTTAAATTTGAATTTGAACTATTTCCCTTCAAAAACAAAAATAAGAATTTTTTTATAATGAAAAAAAAAATATTTGAATTTGAACTATTTCCCTTCAAAAACAAAAATAAGAATTTTTTTATAATGAAAAAAAAAATATTTGAATTTGAACTATTTCCCTTCAAAAACAAAAATAAGAATTTTTTTATAATGAAAAAAAAAATTATTTGAATTTGAACTATTTCCCTTCAAAAACAAAAATAAGAATTTTTTTATAATGAAAAAAAAATTATTTAAATTTGAATTTGAACTATTTCCCTTCAAAAACAAAAATAAGAATTTTTTTATAATGAAAAAAAAAATATTTGAATTTGAACTATTTCCCTTCAAAAACAAAAATAAGAATTTTTTTATAATGAAAAAAAAAATATTTGAATTTGAACTATTTCCCTTCAAAAACAAAAATAAGAATTTTTTTATAATGAAAAAAAAATATTTGAATTTGAACTATTTCCCTTCAAAAACAAAAATAAGAATTTTTTTATAATGAAAAAAAAAATATTTGAATTTGAACTATTTCCCTTCAAAAACAAAAATAAGAATTTTTTTATAATGAAAAAAAAAATATTTGAATTTGAACTATTTCCCTTCAAAAACAAAAATAAGAATTTTTTTATAATGAAAAAAAAAATATTTGAATTTGAACTATTTCCCTTCAAAAACAAAAATAAGAATTTTTTTATAATGAAAAAAAAAATATTTGAATTTGAACTATTTCCCTTCAAAAACAAAAATAAGAATTTTTTTATAATGAAAAAAAAAATATTTGAATTTGAACTATTTCCCTTCAAAAACAAAAATAAGAATTTTTTTATAATGAAAAAAAAAATATTTGAATTTGAACTATTTCCCTTCAAAAACAAAAATAAGAATTTTTTTATAATGAAAAAAAAAATTATTTGAATTTGAACTATTTCCCTTCAAAAACAAAAATAAGAATTTTTTTATAATGAAAAAAAAATTATTTAAATTTGAATTTGAACTATTTCCCTTCAAAAACAAAAATAAGAATTTTTTTATAATGAAAAAAAAAATATTTGAATTTGAACTATTTCCCTTCAAAAACAAAAATAAGAATTTTTTTATAATGAAAAAAAAAATATTTGAATTTGAACTATTTCCCTTCAAAAACAAAAATAAGAATTTTTTTATAATGAAAAAAAAATTATTTAAATTTGAATTTGAACTATTTCCCTTCAAAAACAAAAATAAGAATTTTTTTATAATGAAAAAAAAATTATTTAAATTTGAATTTGAACTATTTCCCTTCAAAAACAAAAATAAGAATTTTTTTATAATGAAAAAAAAATTATTTAAATTTGAATTTGAACTATTTCCCTTCAAAAACAAAAATAAGAATTTTTTTATAATGAAAAAAAAAATATTTGAATTTGAACTATTTCCCTTCAAAAACAAAAATAAGAATTTTTTTATAATGAAAAAAAAAATTATTTGAATTTGAACTATTTCCCTTCAAAAACAAAAATAAGAATTTTTTTATAATGAAAAAAAAATTATTTAAATTTGAATTTGAACTATTTCCCTTCAAAAACAAAAATAAGAATTTTTTTATAATGAAAAAAAAAATATTTGAATTTGAACTATTTCCCTTCAAAAACAAAAATAAGAATTTTTTTATAATGAAAAAAAAAATATTTGAATTTGAACTATTTCCCTTCAAAAACAAAAATAAGAATTTTTTTATAATGAAAAAAAAAATATTTGAATTTGAACTATTTCCCTTCAAAAACAAAAATAAGAATTTTTTTATAATGAAAAAAAAAATATTTGAATTTGAACTATTTCCCTTCAAAAACAAAAATAAGAATTTTTTTATAATGAAAAAAAAAATATTTGAATTTGAACTATTTCCCTTCAAAAACAAAAATAAGAATTTTTTTATAATGAAAAAAAAAATATTTGAATTTGAACTATTTCCCTTCAAAAACAAAAATAAGAATTTTTTTATAATGAAAAAAAAAATATTTGAATTTGAACTATTTCCCTTCAAAAACAAAAATAAGAATTTTTTTATAATGAAAAAAAAAATATTTGAATTTGAACTATTTCCCTTCAAAAACAAAAATAAGAATTTTTTTATAATGAAAAAAAAAATATTTGAATTTGAACTATTTCCCTTCAAAAACAAAAATAAGAATTTTTTTATAATGAAAAAAAAAATATTTGAATTTGAACTATTTCCCTTCAAAAACAAAAATAAGAATTTTTTTATAATGAAAAAAAAAATATTTGAATTTGAACTATTTCCCTTCAAAAACAAAAATAAGAATTTTTTTATAATGAAAAAAAAAATATTTGAATTTGAACTATTTCCCTTCAAAAACAAAAATAAGAATTTTTTTATAATGAAAAAAAAAATATTTGAATTTGAACTATTTCCCTTCAAAAACAAAAATAAGAATTTTTTTATAATGAAAAAAAAATTATTTGAATTTGAACTATTTCCCTTCAAAAACAAAAATAAGAATTTTTTTATAATGAAAAAAAAAATATTTGAATTTGAACTATTTCCCTTCAAAAACAAAAATAAGAATTTTTTTATAATGAAAAAAAAAATATTTGAATTTGAACTATTTCCCTTCAAAAACAAAAATAAGAATTTTTTTATAATGAAAAAAAAATTATTTGAATTTGAACTATTTCCCTTCAAAAACAAAAATAAGAATTTTTTTATAATGAAAAAAAAAATATTTGAATTTGAACTATTTCCCTTCAAAAACAAAAATAAGAATTTTTTTATAATGAAAAAAAAAATATTTGAATTTGAACTATTTCCCTTCAAAAACAAAAATAAGAATTTTTTTATAATGAAAAAAAAAATATTTAAATTTGAATTTGAACTATTTCCCTTCAAAAACAAAAATAAGAATTTTTTTATAATGAAAAAAAAAATATTTAAATTTGAATTTGAACTATTTCCCTTCAAAAACAAAAATAAGAATTTTTTTATAATGAAAAAAAAATTATTTGAATTTGAATTTGAACTATTTCCCTTCAAAAACAAAAATAAGAATTTTTTTATAATGAAAAAAAAAATTATTTAAATTTGAATTTGAACTATTTCCCTTCAAAAACAAAAATAAGAATTTTCTTATAATGAAAAAAAAAATTATTTAAATTTGAATTTGAACTATTTCCCTTCAAAAACAAAAATAAGAATTTTCTTATAATGAAAAAAAAAATATTTGAATTTGAACTATTTCCCTTCAAAAACAAAAATAAGAATTTTTTTATAATGAAAAAAAAAATTATTTAAATTTGAACTATTTCCCTTCAAAAACAAAAATAAGAATTTTTTTATAATGAAAAAAAAAATATTTAAATTTGAATTTGAACTATTTCCCTTCAAAAACAAAAATAAGAATTTTTTTATAATGAAAAAAAAAATATTTAAATTTGAATTTGAACTATTTCCCTTCAAAAACAAAAATAAGAATTTTTTTATAATGAAAAAAAAAATTATTTAAATTTGAATTTGAACTATTTCCCTTCAAAAACAAAAATAAGAATTTTTTTATAATGAAAAAAAAAATTATTTAAATTTGAATTTGAACTATTTCCCTTCAAAAACAAAAATAAGAATTTTTTTATAATGAAAAAAAAATAATTTGAATTTGAACTATTTCCCTTCAAAAACAAAAATAAGAATTTTCTTATAATGAAAAAAAAAATTATTTAAATTTGAATTTGAACTATTTCCCTTCAAAAACAAAAATAAGAATTTTTTTATAATGAAAAAAAAATTATTTGAATTTGAACTATTTCCCTTCAAAAACAAAAATAAGAATTTTTTTATAATGAAAAAAAAAATTATTTAAATTTGAACTATTTCCCTTCAAAAACAAAAATAAGAATTTTTTTATAATGAAAAAAAAAATATTTGAATTTGAATTTGAACTATTTCCCTTCAAAAACAAAAATAAGAATTTTTTTATAATGAAAAAAAAAATTATTTAAATTTGAACTATTTCCCTTCAAAAACAAAAATAAGAATTTTTTTATAATGAAAAAAAAAATATTTGAATTTGAATTTGAACTATTTCCCTTCAAAAACAAAAATAAGAATTTTTTTATAATGAAAAAAAAAATATTTAAATTTGAATTTGAACTATTTCCCTTCAAAAACAAAAATAAGAATTTTTTTGTAATGAAAAAAAAAATTATTTAAATTTGAATTTGAACTATTTCCCTTCAAAAACAAAAATAAGAATTTTCTTATAATGAAAAAAAAAATTATTTAAATTTGAATTTGAACTATTTCCCTTCAAAAACAAAAATAAGAATTTTTTTATAATGAAAAAAAAAAAATTATTTAAATTTGAATTTGAACTATTTCCCTTCAAAAACAAAAATAAGAATTTTTTTATAATGAAAAAAAAAAAATTATTTAAATTTGAATTTGAACTATTTCCCTTCAAAAACAAAAATAAGAATTTTTTTATAATGAAAAAAAAAATTATTTAAATTTGAATTTGAACTATTTCCCTTCAAAAACAAAAATAAGAATTTTCTTATAATGAAAAAAAAAATTATTTAAATTTGAATTTGAACTATTTCCCTTCAAAAACAAAAATAAGAATTTTTTTTATAATGAAAAAAAAAAAATTATTTAAATTTGAATTTGAACTATTTCCCTTCAAAAACAAAAATAAGAATTTTCTTATAATGAAAAAAAAATTATTTAAATTTGAATTTGAACTATTTCCCTTCAAAAACAAAAATAAGAATTTTTTTATAATGAAAAAAAAAAAATTATTTAAATTTGAATTTGAACTATTTCCCTTCAAAAACAAAAATAAGAATTTTTTTATAATGAAAAAAAAAAAATTATTTAAATTTGAATTTGAACTATTTCCCTTCAAAAACAAAAATAAGAATTTTTTTATAATGAAAAAAAAAATTATTTAAATTTGAATTTGAACTATTTCCCTTCAAAAACAAAAATAAGAATTTTCTTATAATGAAAAAAAAAATTATTTAAATTTGAATTTGAACTATTTCCCTTCAAAAACAAAAATAAGAATTTTTTTATAATGAAAAAAAAAAAATTATTTAAATTTGAATTTGAACTATTTCCCTTCAAAAACAAAAATAAGAATTTTTTTATAATGAAAAAAAAAATATTTGAATTTGAACTATTTCCCTTCAAAAACAAAAATAAGAATTTTTTTATAATGAAAAAACAATTATTTAAATTTGAATTTGAACTATTTCCCTTCAAAAACAAAAATAAGAATTTTTTTATAATGAAAAAAAAAATTATTTAAATTTGAATTTGAACTATTTCCCTTCAAAAACAAAAATAAGAATTTTCTTATAATGAAAAAAAAAATTATTTAAATTTGAATTTGAACTATTTCCCTTCAAAAACAAAAATAAGAATTTTCTTATAATGAAAAAAAAAATTATTTAAATTTGAATTTGAACTATTTCCCTTCAAAAACAAAAATAAGAATTTTTTTATAATGAAAAAAAAAATTATTTAAATTTGAATTTGAACTATTTCCCTTCAAAAACAAAAATAAGAATTTTTTTATAATGAAAAAAAAAAAATTATTTAAATTTGAATTTGAACTATTTCCCTTCAAAAACAAAAATAAGAATTTTTTTATAATGAAAAAACAATTATTTAAATTTGAATTTTAACTATTTCCCTTCAAAAACAAAAATAAGAATTTTTTTATAATGAAAAAAAAATTATTTAAATTTGAATTTGAACTATTTCCCTTCAAAAACAAAAATAAGAATTTTTTTATAATGAAAAAAAAATTATTTAAATTTGAATTTGAACTATTTCCCTTCAAAAACAAAAATAAGAATTTTTTTATAATGAAAAAAAGTCAAGTTTACCACAGTATTTCCTTCTAATAAAAAATATTTTGTATTTTTTTTTTTTGGTTTGTTTTCCATTTAAACAAACTGAGCCACTGCGACATGTGGCCAGGTACAGCTAGTATATATATAGTATATATATGTGTGTGTGTGTATGTGTATATATATATATATGTGGTCATGGTCATAGTTGCGATATTCACCACATTCTGAACATTTGCTGACCAGGCACAATGATTCAAAGCTGCTTCCATTACAAGTGTAAACCATTCGCAGTTCCAACGATGGACCCCATAAAGGTGGGTTAGGCTTATGATCAGTTCGGCATCCTACTTCACTGTCCTCAGCAAATTTTGAATTGATCACCGCAATGTTTCTTCTCTGTTTGAATCCGCAATGTTTCTTCTCTGTTTGAATCCGCAATGTTTCTTCTCTGTTTGAATCCGCAATGTTTCTTCTCTGTTTGAATCCACAATGTTTCTTCTAGCTTGATGGTTGAGCTGGATCGATGAATAACTCCAATAAATTACTACTCACTAAAATTCGTTATTATTCAATAATCTGTAATAATGATGAAAGGAGTTCAAGTAGGCTCTGTAGGAGTAAGCTTAACAAACCATCTTTAAACTGAAAACTATTTTTGCACTAATTCCCATATGTACAATACAATATCACAAGATTGCAAAATAATCGTTTTCGTATTCAAGGCAAACTTTTTATTGAGCCATCTGCCTATCATTAATAAAAATAAAAATAACTTACAGTTTATTACTTGCGTAAATCTACGTTTTCATTATTTTTATTTGCAGAAAATAAATTCATGAAGATATTCAGCCTTATAACAATGACAATACTGAACTCCACAATTGTGTTAATGATGCGCTACCTAAGGACACGCAAAGGAGACATGTTCATTGCAACAACTGCAGTCATCAGCACAGAGGTTTTCAAACTTGTCATTAGTCTCATCTTGATCCTTATAAATGAAAGAAGTATTTTTAAATGGGCAAATAATCTTTGGGAAAATATCATAGAAAGTCCAAAAGATTGTGTGAAAATGTCCGTCCCTGGATTCATCTACACATTACAAAATAATCTCTTTTTTATTGTCATATCAAATCTGGATGTAGCAACTGCGCAGGTAAGTTCAACAACTTCCTTAAACAACTATAATTGCATAATTCAAAATTCAATGATATCACATTCTGTTAATTTCAATTTTATTTAAAAAAATAATTGAAGATTTTTTTTTTGTAATTTTGTTTTATGGATTAATTTAAAATAACTTCCAATTAAGAACAAATAATTTTGTGTATTATTTGGACTACTGTTCACATCTTAGATGTTATTCAAACAATGTTTCAGCTGATGTAATCTCCGACCTTCTTCAGGTGCATCTTGTCAAACTTAATAATCTGTATAGAATTTTGAATGGGATCCTTTAAACCTAAACTACATAAGTATATTGCATGAGTATATGGCAACCAAGACCAGGCAGAAATAATTCTTGATTATATTCATAGTATTAAGGATTGAATATTAAATCTTGTAAAACCAAGGCTAAGCGTATTAATAGAACGTTTTATCTTTATTTTATAATCCTTACGGTAATAGTTCAAAGTTAAATAAACTACAACAAAAATAATAAAGTAATAATAATACATTACTGAAAAGTGTCTAAAGATCGGTAATATCCATAGCATTATACGATTTAATAATATTTAACTGGGAAAAGGTTTTCTACACAGGTATTCACATACACACATACTTACATATAAACATATATAAACATATATATATATATACACATGTACACATACATGCACGCATACATATATATATATACCCATACAACTACATATACACACAAATGCGCACACTTACACAATATACCCATACATACACACCCATATATATCTACATATACACTCATATATACAAATGTATGGATTTAGACATAAAGAAAGTATACCAATAGTCATACTATTAATTATAATAATAACTACGATTATCATAAAAAAGAAAACCAATTTTTAGTCCCTACACTGCTAATTAACATTAAGAAGATGAAAAGAGTAGGGTTGTGTAACTATGGCTATAGAATTGAATTATTTTAGTACTAACAGAGATGACGCATCATTGAGTATAGTTCTTTCTTAGTTATATGTGCGAATCTGGAAATTACCTTGCAATGGGGAATGTTTACTCCTTTTCTGGTTAGTAGATAGGAGCGAAATTATAATTTCTTTAATTGGGAAGATACATGTTTTCGGAAATACTATTCTAAGAAGATCTCAGATTGCAAATTACGTGTAAGAAATTAAAGTGTAGTATGTTAATGTGCTTATAGTAAGTCATTTCTTAACATGTATATCAACAATAAGAGAAAGTTATTATATGGGTCAGAAGAGGTGAGTAAGAACCTATCTTTAGAAAATGAACATTTTTATATTAGCAAAGTTTTAGTTTAGATTTTAGAGTATATATATATATATATATATATATATATATATATATATATATATATATATATATATATAAGTGTATGTCTGTCTGTTTGTTTGTCTGTGTGTCTACATTTCCCTACACAATAACTCTGTCAATTTTCAGTCTACTGACTCGAAATTTGACGGGTACTGAGATTTGGAAAAATCTCCGTAATCCGTTTTCGGCCAGAAATTTGGCTGTTAAGGGGTCAAAGTTCAACGATTTGACCTTTGAGAACTCTACCAAACACCTCCGCCAATTTTGGGTATAAACACTTGAAATTTTAGATGTAGGTTACTTGGAAATGGATCTAACTTAATAATTTGATTTGAGTCCAACACAATAAATGTTAAGGGGTCATAATAGGGGTCAAAGTTAAAAAAAGAATTGACCTCTGCGGTCTCTACCAAATTACTCAGCCAATTTCTCGTCTAAACATTTGAAATTTTACATAAAGGGTATTCAGAGATAGGGCAAGCTTTTTAATCGGTTTGTGTCGAAAATTTGAGCTACCAAAATATAAATGTATGTTTGCATGTCTGCCTAAAACTTTCGACAGAGGCGACGGATTTTCACAAGATCAGTATCATGTTGACGACAAAATACCCTAAAATTGGCTAAAAACATTAATTTCTTCACTTTCAACTGGGCACTTTTCAACAGGGAGGGGTCGCTTTTGTCGCGGATATTTTCGAAAGTCATCCCCTCTTTTCGATTGTCTAGCCTTAATTTAAAGCTACCTTACTTCCGGTTTGGCGGTGGTCGTAACAGCAAAAATGTCAAGTTTTTTCCCCGTTCTTTCCTTCCTTCACGGTACAGGTTCAAGCCTGCCCTCCTACAACCACTTTTTTTTTTTTTTTGCTCAACACACACCTCCAAATACCCGGGCAACGCCGGGCACCCATGCTAGTATATATATATATATATATACTAGCTGTACCTTCCACGCGTTGCTGTGGCTCAAATTGGCGCAATGGAAAAAGTTCCGAAATGAGAAAAAGCATGTTTCTTATAGGTTTAATTTTCCATTTCGCATGGGTACACAGTTTTTGTTGTTCCATTTTCTTAGCTGATATAGAGATTTTCCGGTTTGGTGACTCTTGAATACGTAACATAAATTGTCCATGTGAAAAAACAGTCAGTGTGTAACTGTAAGGCCCACAATTGTAAAGATTGTTCCTTGTGCTTTGTTGATGGTTATTGCAAATGACAATAAAATTGGAAAGTGCAATTTCCTAAAGTGTAATGATGTATCTGGTGGAATCATAGGAATGCATGGAATGAAGATATATTCATCTGTGAAAGGTCCTGTTAAGATTGTTGTTTCTATGATATTGTTTGTTAATTTTTTTTTACTGCAAGCTATGTGCCATTGCAAAGCTTGGATTGGTTTATATTTCACAACATGATAATTAGTACACCAAATTTCAGTTGCAATACATGCGGTGGCATCCCTGGCAAATATAGCTGTTGGATAATTAACCACTTTATCTGCTTTCACAAGAGTGTCGATGGATTTGTATTTGACTACCTCACTTGGAATTTTACATTGAATAATAGCGTTAAGTTCATGGGCATCTTTGTATTGACCTGCAAGAATAGCTCATTCACTCAGTCAAATGGAATTCTTATAACTTGAATATCTGCAAAAACCTTTTAAACTAACTATTCTTTTGATGAAATAAAATTACAGAAATTACAGAAGTTAAAAGTCAAAGAATTTTGCCCTTAACTCTGATCAGCTGGCACTTTTTCGTACCCAATTTTCCACAAGTGATGCAAAAGTTTTTGTGTGGATCGAACAGTCTGCAACTGGATATGCATATTTTGAGTTAAGTTTAATGTCTTCACGTGGAACAAAAAAGTAGAGTATTTGAGGCAAGCATTTATTTCATCTGCTGGTGTTGATTGAAGAATAACAGGTAACATTTGTCTGAAATCTCCTGCAAGCAATATTACTGCATTCCCAAATGGTCTGACATTGCCACGCAAATCTTGCAAGGATCGACCATAGCCTCAAGTGATTTTTTGCGTACCATTGTGCATTCATCCTAAACAATAAGTTTGCATTTCTGCAATATTTTTCCCCATATTGGATGTTTTGGAGATGTCGAACATGAGATTTTTGAAAAATTGAATGTTTTAAAGTAGAATAAATAATTCTTCTACTTGGCAGCAAGGTCGCAGGTATTCCTCATACAGCAAGGGCTAAGGCTATGTCATTTTGTTACCAAATGGCTGCCAAAATCAATTTAATTAGAAAGGTTTTACCAGTTACTTCTGGTGCTGTACAAGGTAGCAGTAATTTCCAAATAACTTCTATTCTCACAGTCAGTAAATTAGGTGACTAAAATAGGATTTATCCATGTTTTGACAATGCCTTATTCACTGTAATTAATTTAGGAGACTAAAATAGGATGAGGGATTAGAGATGGACAGATAGAGAGGAAGATATATAGATAGAAAAGAGAAAGTGAGAGGAAAATAGAGACAGAAAGGGATAGAGAGATAAAGGGATTGATAGATAAACAGAGAGAGGAGGAGAGTTAGAAATAGAGAGGGAGGAGACAGAGGAAAGGAGAGAGAAAGGGGCTCAAAGAGAGATGGAGAGGGTGATATAGAGAGAAAGATAGATTGAGAGAGGGAAAGGGAGAGATGGATAGAGAGAGATATTAAGAGAGGAAGAGAGAGTGGGAGAGAAACAGGTTAACTACACTTCACCGTTTGTTTCCTCGTTCAGTAGAGAAGAAATCTTTCGAGACTGAGGCAATTTTAATGTTTTGTTATTATCCAGAGTACCCCTTTTTTGGGGGGGGGGGCTAGATTTTCCTCACATTAGAAACCGACCGGATTATCTGTACTTTCACTTAACAAATTAATAAAAGAAAAACATATTGTAAAATTTGAATTTAACATGAAAATACTATTTTAAAAAATAGCACGATAACATAAGTGCATAAGTGCCACTTTAGGTACTCCTTGGGCGTTGAGTTCTATGGCGACCAGCATAATTATTTAATGGTCGCTCCCTTAGCCCCCCCCCAGTAAAGGCTAATGCATGCGCACGTAACATTTTTTTTAATTTACTGACGTTGGCTTAGTAACTAAACGATTTATTGATAATTTCGTAACCCTTAAACGCACGCCGGAAGATTTAAATTGGTTCATTATTGTTATAATGAAAAAAAAAAAAGTTTCATTCAACACAAAACCAAAAACACATATTAATGATAAATGATTTATTATTCTATTCATTCAAATTTACTAATTTTTAAATAAAAAAAGTAAAAAAAAAAGTTAATAAAAAATAGTTGCTTATGTGTGCATAAAAAACTTGTTTTTTTTTTTTTTTTTTTTTTTTTTTAGATTAGGTCCACCTTATAATCACCCCCAACCTTAAGAACAGCTTCCGGAATAAACACCACTTTTGGAGGGGGGGTGCTATTTGCCAAATTTAACTGATATTTGTTGTCAGCATACCCACCCGAAAATACTATTAAAAAAAAAGGAGGGGTTCAGTGCCCGTGGCAGAGAAGTAAATTTATTTATCAATAAAAGTTGTGGAGAAGTAAATTTATTTATCAATAAAAGTCGTCATTTAAAAAAGAAAATTGTGGAGGTGGACCTAAGTGTAAATATTTACCAAAAAAATTATCCCGAAGTTTATTACAAAAACGTTTTGTTTTCGCACTATTCAACAATTTGTTCATCCGCGCATGTAAATTAAAAAATATTTGTAAAAGTGAGAAGTTATCAGTAAATGATTTAGTTTTTTTTTAAATTTATTTATTTATTTTTTTACATTAGGTCCACCTCCATAAATGTTAAGAACGGCTTTCAGAATAAACACCCTCAACCTCTCCATGTTAACATCGGATTTCGGAATAAACACCATTTGGGGGGGGGGATATTAAAAAAAAGTCGATAAAAGTCGTCATTTAAAAAGAAATTTAAAATCAAATGTTTGTAAAAGTGAGAAATTATTAATAAATGTTTAGTAACATTTTTCGGTGCTAATGCAGAGAGTGATCCGCGCTATTTTTTAAATCGTATTTCCACGTTTAATTAAAGTTTTATGATATGTTTTTTTTATTCAATTGCAAGGTTAAAGTACAGAATAGGTACAAAACACCCTCCCCTCCCCATGTTAAGAATGGCTTTTTAAATAATAACGTTATTATTTCAGCATGGATCACTCTCTGCATGAGTACCCATTTTTCTTTTAATATTCATAAAAAGTAAAACTTTTTTCAAAATAAATAAATAAATAAATGTTTGTAAATGTGACAAATAATCGTTTAGTTATGGCAACGTCAGTAAATAAAATATGTTACGTGCGGGGTGGGGTGGGGGACTAAGGGAGCAACTATTATTTTTTTATGCTGGTCGCCATGGAACTCAACGCCCAAGGAGTACCAAAATGTAATTTTTTGTCAAATAAATAAATTTCAAGCAATTTTTGCAATAAATAATAGATAGCAACTTCTTTAATTTTACGACTCGTCCCAGCATATTATAAACACCCTAACTTCCCCATGTTAAAACGGCTTTCGGAATGAACACCCCCAACCTCCCCATATTAAGAACGGCTTTCGAGGTTTATGGAAGGGCGTTTTTTGTTTTTCTTTTAACATGGGGAGGTTAGGGTGTTTATAATATGTTGTAACATCAATAAAGGAATTTAAAATTAAAAAATTGGTAAGTACATAAATGAATTTAAATTTTTTAAATATGGGATTTTTTTTTTTTTTTTTGTGTGCTAATGCAGAGAGTGATTCGCGCTATTTTTTTTAAATCGTATTTCCACATTTAATTAAAGTTTTATGATATGTTTTCATTCTATTGTAAGGTTAAAGTACAGAATAGGTACAAAACACCCTCCCTTCCCATGTTAAGAATGGCTTTTTAAATAATGTTATTATTTCAGCACGGATCACTCTCTGCATGAGTAAGTTTTTTTTTTTTTACTTATCTGGTAATTCGAGAGTAGTTGAAACGGATGTTACCAGAAATAAAACCGGGTAAGTCTCGCAGAAACGACTTTGAAAAATATTTATATTTTATTTAATATTTTAATAATTCGCGAGGTAAATTTATTTTAATGACATAAAAACATGCCTCGACTCTAAAGATGAGTTGTCTGAAAATTTCAAATGAATTGGTCACGTAGAAATATGGTTTTATTCACTTTTAACGAACCAAATTTACATTTATATATATATATATATATATATATACTAGCTGTACCCGGCCACGCGTTGCTGTGGTTCAGTTTGTTAAAATGTAACACATTCCTCAATTGCATTTTGTTCGTTTATTTACTTTTATTATTTTTTGCAATTTTTTTAATCAATAAAAGTTGTTATTTTTTCTCCCCAAAAAAGATTAATTTTTTACCATAAATTGTTAGGTGAAAGTTGTTTTTTCAGGAAAACTTGCACTTTTTTTTAGAGAAATTTGTCAGTAAACATTTCTCTTTGAAAACGGAATTTTTATTATAAAAAGAACAGATGAATACTTTACATGAACACTGTAAATAGTTATGTGAAAGTAGAGAAAAATTTGATTCTTTTTTTCAAGAGAATGTACAAATTATTTTTTGTTTTTTAACAGATGTTCAGAAAATAAACAGAAAAATACTTCCATCATTAATTATGCAAAAAAATAAATAAAATGTTGATTTAGTGTTTCAACATAATGCTTATAAATTACGATAAAACTTGCTGAGTATGTGCTGTTTTACGGTTGTTGTAAAAATGGAACGGAAACTTAAATTTCGCTTCGTTTTAATCTTTCTTAATTTTTTAATTGTGCCCCCCCCCTCAAATGAATATAATCAAAACAGTAACATTCAACAATTGTACTTTATCTATATAAAACACAAAATATTTATTAAAAAAAAAAAAAGGTGATAACGAAAGGGAAATAATTCCATTTTTAAACGAAAAAGTCAGTTTGGTATATCTTTTTGTTATTTTTTACATAAGTCCAGCTTACCATTCACATTGGAAATGTCGACATTTATAGGTTGTAGGGTACGTTTACAACGAATAAACACTCCAATCTAGTAGATGTATCAGAATTTTTGACACCCTTATCACGAAACTGCGAATAAAATATAAAAATCTCGTAATTTCTCTTAAAAGTGGGTTGTTTATTTTCTTTATGGATTATACTTCCAAAATAAACTATTAAAGTTGTTTAAAAGTAATAGAAATTTTTTTTTTTTTTTAAACTAATGAATTTTACGATCTCAATATTTTTCAGTTTTTAAATCTATCAAAATTTTTCTATTGATTCTATTTTTACGATATTTTCAGGGTCAATGTGAAATTTTATGCCCTTTCCAATAAACCGAATATAATATTTTAGACAAACGTTTTTTTTAATTCACGCCCCCCCCCATTTTCAAGGGTCTATTAAAAAGTAAATAATTAATTTACTCACCAAAGTTTTATATATCACAAATTGAATAATAATAATAATGGTCAATAAGAAATATATTCAAATTTAAAACAAAAAAGTAGTGTTTTTAGAAATTTACCTGTAAAGTTCGAAGTTTAAAACCTTTTTTTTTTTTAAACCACGTTGTTTGTTTTTTCTTTTGTTTTTGTTTTTTTATAAAACCTTGGTCCTTGCTCCTTTAATTGAAAAAAAATTAGGGCTTGAGTTACATTTTTCGAGGAGTTGGGAAAGACAGGAGGTCGAATAATTCACGCCTCCCATTTTTAAATGTCCATTAAAAAGTAAATAATTTACTCACCAAAGTGAATATCACAAATTGAAGAGAAAAGGTCAATAAATAATATATTCAAATTTAAAACAAAAAAAGTAGTGTTTTTTTTAGAAATTTACCTGTAAAGTCCGAAGTGTAAAACCTTTTTTTTTTTTTAAACATGTTGTTTGTTTGTTTTTGTTTTTTGTTTTTATGAAACCTTGGTCCTTGCTCCCTTAATTGAAAAAAATTAGGGCTTGAGTTACATTTTTCGAGGAGTTATAAGCTTGGAAAAACGGGGTGCCAGCATACCCGAAAAGCTATAAAAGTTGATGTGTCGTATGTGAACGATGAGTTGGACGTAATGTAAAAATGTACCGAATTTAAAAGGGAACGAAATTCAAATTTCCTTTCCATTTTTACAACAACCGTAAAGCAGAGCATTCTAGGCAAATTTTACATAACTTACTGTATTAATGCTATTTTTTTAAGCAAAAAAAGAAAATATTTAGGTTTGGCTATAAATTCGTAAACTCATTTCACCCTAAATAATTTAGGTGACTGAAATAGAAATCTAATTGAATCTTTAATTTCCTGAATAGTGTGCGAGAATTCATTTTTCTTCGAGTTATATCGAATTCATTAATACGGACTTTAGGGGCTTTTTTCGTAATGTTACTGTAAAAATTATGTTTTATTGTTACAAATTACGATGCTTTAAAAGAATCGAAAATAAATTCTTGCGTTTTTTATTTACTACTGAAAACCATAACTTTAGTAAAAGTATTTTTTGTTTAAACAAAATAAAACATTTTCACTAAGAGTTAAGTAAAAATAATTAGTCCATTATATTCTGCGATCATTATTTGATAAATACTACAATTTTCATTAAAATTGGTTAATTTCCTGATATTTGGTGAATTTTTAAGTAAAGGGAGGGGTCAAAATGTTTATACACTTTGAGCGTCGGCATTCATTTTATCCGTACCTACCATTTTTCGATGAATATTTTATATGAAAGCGACTATGTGTGGTTAATTTAAATTAAATTTCAATCACGTGGTTACATTATCAATAATCATGTGATTAAACCCATTGAAAATTTACCGATATTGTAAACACATTCTGTTTACATTAAGCCTGTAATTTTTTTTAGTGATACAGTTTTGGCAAAACCGTGAAATCAGGAGAAAGAAATGTCCAGAAAATCGCTAGATTTTTAACTTTTATCATCTGAAATTTTCAAAAATCGCTAATTCCCCCCCCCCCAACTCCATATTTTAACTTCCTAGCATAAAAAAATTATAAATATAGTATATTCAATATATAAAATGTTCCATGTTTTCTCACTATATGTTTCTGGAATTATATTGAAGCGGTTAGCTCCCCAGAAGGCTTACATATTTTATCAGTTAGTTTTACCTGTTTTTTCAGAGAGGGTATTCTTTTTGCAGGAAACAAATCATAAACTCAAACTTTTTATAATAAAAGTTAAATTGAAATATACTGCAAATTAAACATCACAATAATGGTGCAACATATTTTGAAATTAGAAAAATAAAAAAACAAAAAAACTTTAGCATGTTAAAAGTATTTAGGTTGGTAGATAATTAAATTCTACTGTATTGGTATAAGTTTTTTTTATGTTGTTTCTATCGTATTTTAAACTAAACGTCGGAGGTTGGAATCCCCCCCCCCACAAATCGATTTTATAGCGAGATTTAAGAATGGTTAGCCGAAAAAAGGTGAAAAACAAAACATATAATGAATAAATAATTGTTACCAAAGGTAATAAATGCTACTTTTTTTACTTACATGAATGAGTTTATTTTATGTTTTAAAGTATTTTCACTAAGAGTTAAGTAAAAATAATTAGTTGATTATATTCTGCGATCATTATTTGATAAATACTGCAATTTTTATTAAAATTGGTTAATTTCCTGATTTTTGGTGAATTTTTAAGTAAAGGGAGGGGTCAAAATGTTTATACACTTTGAGCGTCGGCATTCATTTTATCTGTACCTAACATTTTTTGATGAATATTTAATAGGAAAGCGACCACGTGCGGTTTATTTATCAATAATCATGTGATTAAACCCATCGAAAATTTACCGATATTGTAAATACATTCTGTTTACATTAAGCCTGTAGTGTTTTTTTTTTAGTGATGCTGTGTTGGCAACTGAGATTTTAAAAAAACCCGCGAGATCAGGAGAAAGAAATGTCCAGAAAATCGCTAGATTTTTAACTTTTATCATCTGAAATTTTCAAAAATCGCAAATTCCCCCTCCCCCCAAAAAAACTCCCTATTTTAACTTCCTACCATAAAAAAATTATAAATATAGTATATTCAATATATAAAATGTTCCGTGTTTTGTCACTATATGTTTCTGGAATTATATTGAAGCGGTTAGCTCCTGTATTTTATCAGCTAGTTTTAACTGTTTTTTCAGAGAGGGTATTTTTTTTTTTTTTGCAAGAAACAAATCATAAACTCAAACTTTTTATAATAAAAGTTAAATTGAAATATACTGCAAATTAAACATCACAATAATGGTGCAACATATTTTAAAATTAGAAAAATAAAAAAACAAAAAAACTTTGTTTAGCATGTTAAAAGTATTTAGGTTGGTAGATAATTAAATTCTACTGTATTGGTATAAGTTTTTTTTTATGTTGTTTCTATCGTATTTTAAACTAAACGTCGGAGGTTGAATTTTTTTTTTTTTTTTGCTGTTATTTCTTGCTTTTTACAATTTTCGACTAAATACTTCTAAATTTCGTATTTTAAACTAAACTTCGAAGGTTGGAATGCCTCCCCCCACCTAAAATGTACTTGGAAAAATCGATTTTATAGCGAGATTTAAGAATGATTAGCCGAAAAAAAAGTGAAAAACAAAACAAATAATCAATAAATAATTGTTACCAAAGGCAATAAATGCTACTTTTTTTTTTACTGACATGAATGAGTTTATTTTATGTTTTAAAGTATTTTCAAGAGCTTTCGGGTGTGTGGGTGTGAAATATCTCCAGATTTTCTAGAATTTCCTGCTAGATTGCAAACGAAATCTCCAGATCTAGCAGGAAAACCGCTAAATTGTAACACTGGCCACGTGACAGGAAGCGGTAATAAATAATTGTCCCTAAATAAAAAAAAATGGCCTATCTGTACAAAGAAACCCACCTATTTATCATAGAAAAATTAAGTATAATGTTATAATTAAAAAGAAATATATAAAAACACACATGGATATAGTAAACATATTATACCAAAACGTGGAAGTCATATGTCCAGTGGTTTTTTAGACTATTAATTGCGAACGAACCAAGAGTTACATTTATATATATATATATATATATATATATATATATATCTCAAAATTTATGTATTAAAATTTTATAGTTTGAAAAAGTTAATCTTCAGTTTTGGCAAATTGCAAACAGAATCCTGAACAGAAGTGTGTGCTCTATCCCAACTATCATCAATGGACCTGAGTTAATCTCGTCAGCATCAGACAAAGCCAAACTCTTTGCCAAGAACTTTGCAGCCAATTCTATCCTTTGCGACCAAGGCCGCCAACCCCCAATTTTTCCTCCTGTATCAGAAAACACACTATATGATATACAAATATCTGTACGTGATGTTGCCAAGCTAATCAAAAACCTTGATTCCAGTAAAGCAACTGGTCCTGACGGTATTCCAATTATAGTACTCAAAAAACTTCAACCTGAACTAGCGCCCATACTTACAAAACTGTTTAAACGTTGTCTTAAGGAAAATTGCTTCCCATCACCCTGGAAAATCTCATCAGTATGCCCTGTATTTAAGAATTCAGGTGATCGTTCATCCCCCTCTCAGTACAGGCCAATAAGTCTCCTTTGCATCATGAGTAAGTTGCTGGAATCTGTGTTAAATAGAGAAGTAATCAACCATCTCAGCAAAAATAACCTTCTTAGTGACACACAATATGGTTTCCGTTCTCCTAGATCTACAGCAGATGTGCTTACAGTTATATCTCATAGGATTAGCAAATCTCTCGACGGAGGCAACCTTTCTAGGGCAATTGCTCTTGACATATCAAAGGCCTTTGATAGGATATGGCATAAAGGTTTACTTCACAAGATCTCCAGCTATGGTATAGCTGAAAATGTCTTCTCAATTATTAAATCATTTCTCTCTGATAGGTTCATAAGAGTAGTAGTTGATGGGCAAAAATCAGAAGCTCACAGTATAAATGCTGGAGTCCCTCAGGGGTCCATCCTGGGCCCAACTCTTTTCCTGATCTACATTAATGATCTTCCAAATCACATCCTTACATCATTCGTAGACATTTTTGCTGACGACACTACCATCTATGGTAGCACATCTAAGACAGTAAACGACCAAGTTCTCTCTGATTCTCTCTCCTCTGATCTTGATCACGTTGTACAATGGGGAAAGCAGTGGCTGGTTACTTTTAATGCATCTAAAACCAAGCTTTTATCTTTACATCATCAACGTTCTGATCCCCATCTGGCATCAATTAAAATGAATGGCTCTCGTCTTGGGGAGGCCTCAAGTTTTGACAAGCTTCTGGGCTTGACCTTTTACTCCTGATCTTAAATGGAATACATACATCAAATCTGTTGCCAAGGCCACTGGAAAAATGGTGGGATCTTTCTATCGATCCAGTAGATATCTCACTGCTGATGCAATTCTCTATCTATATAAGAGCCAGATACGTCCAAGGATGGAATACTGTTGCCACATATGGGTAGGAGCTGCTAGAAAAGACTTGTTCTGCCTTGATAGGGTTCAATATAGACTTTGTGGCCTGGTGGGAGATGTCCTTTTCTCTTCGCTGCAACCTCTATCTCACAGAAGAGATGTTGCGAGTTTGTCTCTGCTTTATCATTATTTTCATGGAAAGTGTTCGACTGAGCTTCAATCTATGGTCGCCCCTCGCCAAACTTTCACAAGAAACACTAGACTAGCTGAAAACATTATCAATAATTTCCCCCACTCTTTATCTGTGCCTAAACTTAAACATAGATTCCATGATCAAAGCTTCTTTCTTAGAACTGCACGCCTGTGGAATTGTCTTCCGTTTTCCTGCTTTCCAGCTGTCTATAATATGGTTGTCTTCAAGTCCAACGTGAACAAGTTTCTGATGAGCCGTTCCACTTAACAAATTTACCGAACTTCCATTACTATCGATTACTATATTGTCCTTTTGACTACTGTACACTCTTTAACCCTTATCCTTGAGTGGCCTATCGGCCTTGATAAGTGGTGACGCCTATGTAAAAAAAAACAAAAAAAAACAGAATTTTTTATTGTTTGAAAACAAAGAATAAAATTGAATAAATCTATTTCCTTAACCCATGAGTTTTCGATGATTATTCTTCTCCTCAGATGAAAAATATTAGCAAATGTTTTTATTGGTTTGTACCTTATTTGCTAAAAGCAATAAACATAGAAAATTGAAGTTTTTAAAACATTTTAGATACACAGAATAAGGGAATTGGATATTGAGGCAGAAAAAGGATATTGTACTTTAAATCCAAAATGAATGTTAAATCTTGAAATGGAAATTCCTGGTAGTAAGGAGGTAAAGAGATCCATTGTGACTTTTTGTCTTTCCAAAGTATTAGCTCGCAATCAAATGCAAACGTATTTCCTTCGTTTCACCATTAGTTATATAAGCTATCTGCAAAGATTTTGTTTATATAAGATTCAAAAATTAAAACCAAGTGATGAATATATAATCTGAATAAGAAAATATATCCGGAGGCAAAATAAAAGAATGGTTTATCAAAGCATAATAGTCATTAAAAAATCAGATGCAGCTTTCGTGAGCAAATTTATAAAACCACAAAAGTCAAAATATTTATGCTTACTACGCCTTAAAAACTCTCAAATTTAATTTCTATTCTACATTCTGAATTAATTTTAATAATAAGAGACAATAGAGGGTAGGGGTGGAAGATAGTTTGAAGAGAGGAGAAAGAAAGGAAGCTTGTGATAGTTGGCACGTGTTAAAAGTCTAGACATGCAGATTCAAACTATTTAGGTTAAGGTTTTAGTCGGATGCATAGCAAAAATTAGTATGTAAAGATGAGAAAGAAGACAAGGAAAAGAAAAAGAAAGACAAATGATGTTATGGGAGGGGGATTATGTATCTAACAGGAGGAGGTGGAGGCTTTTTTTTATATATTTATATGTTGCTTTTTTCAGTGATATTCTAAGAAAAGAGAGAAAGACAGAAAAAGGGAAAAATAAAAGCAACTAATTACTTATATTCCAATCTATTTAATGCTAGTTAAAAGGAAACGTGCATGTCCAGTATATAAAGTAAAGTCAAATGTATGCTGTTAAAGCAATTAATATAACAATTAATAATTGAATATAATATTTAATTAAAATTTTGGAGTTAGAGTAGTCTGTGAAAATGCTGCATATATTCAACAAGATATATGAAAACTGCTGGGTTCTTCTTCCTCACTTACTTTCTCACCTTCAGCCGGAACTTTCTTTAGGAAGGGACTTTTCTCTCCTCTCACTGTTCTCTCTGCTTGAGCAAAAGCACAATCGCCTATTTGGTCTTTTATTCCTCTCAAATCTCAGGAATTCTCGTGGTTAGTCCCACCCTCTTTCCCATAAAACCAACCACACTTACTGCTTCTTTTTCCTCTTCTTCCTCTCCCAGCCTGTGTTTCTGTCTTTTGAAGGTGAGTGCATTAGAAGAATTACTACTACACCCCCCCCCCCGATCCTATGATCACACATGAAACACTGGGGGGGGGGAGTCTTTTGCGCCTTGTGCTTCTTCGTGGCAGAACAACACTTACTGTGCCTTCATCTGAAATGTCATCAACTAAGTCGTCATCTTAATCCACACTGGGTGACTGGTCACCCAGCGTCTCTCATTGATGGTCACACATCTCTCTTTACCACTTTCTGAAGGCGTGTCAGAGTAGGCCATTGGTGGGCCCGGTCCTATTATAGGTCGTAGGACTCTCATATGGCATGGCATTCCATCAACCAATATATTTTGCGTACTGGTATTCCTAGTCACACGCCCCATTCCATACTTTGTAGTACATCGTCCGTGTGAAGCTTTTACCAACACTCGGTCACCCATTTTGTAGACAGTTTACTGTTGATTGTCTATTGGTGCCATTATTACATCAATTCCTTTAAGCTGTATGTAGTATCAATGGGCCATATTGGCAGATGCTATAGCAGATGACAAGTCACCCTTTGGCTTATGTTGTACCAATATACTGCCTCTGGTATGCTACACCATTTCCTGGCTGCAATCCTTTTGACATCACTTGATGATGCTGTTACCGGATGGAACATATGCACAACAAAATCAAAGTCTGATTCTTCATTCATCCATGAAGGCTTTAAACAAGCTGCTCCAAAAGGTAGTGTCATAATCTGTTAGAATCTCTGACAGCGAACCTCGTTCATAGGAGTTTTTAGTTGATTGATTATACATTTTACATTCTGCCAAGCAATGCGTCGCCAGACGGCAAACCGAGCAGTCAATCAATGTCAAAAAATGGGCCCCATCATAATGAGTGATATCCATCGCTATCCTATGCCATTTTTGTTCAACATTCAAAGTCCCCTTTGACCAGCGTATGGGTAACGGATCGATCGACTGAGACTCTTTGCATTCTTTGATGACGGTTCTCACAGCGGCCCTGGAAACCCCAGGGTTAATTCGCTTCACAAAGTAGAGTGTCCGCTTCACACCAGGATGACCGCTTTGTTGGTAAACAATTTTGATCTGGTCCAACCTGACTGAGTTCACAAATGCAGTGCAGACATGTTGCACATGTTCGGTTTTTCTCTTAATCGCATCAAGCCACCGCTGATGCACCTCTCGTCCATTGATCCGCCTTGTTTTGGCTAGATTTGACCAAGACTACATCCATCAATAGTGCATATTCCTTCACCAGTTTCATTATTGTATCAAGATTCCATCAGATGAGCATCTCACTCGTAGCTTTAGTTCGTACCCTGGCTCTGCCGGTAAGGATATTCGAGACCTATTTATGAAACATGCGGAATCGGTGAATAAGTGTAAGGTGAACATCTTCCAGAGGATTGCCAAGTTCATTCCTTTAATGATGGTATCGAATTCTGCTAGGTTTATATGTTGGGAGTCCTTTTCTGGGCCTAACTAGCACGCACCCTCTATCACAGTCCCATTATATATCAGTGACACACCGGTAGCAAAAGAGCTTGCATCGATCCAGACTTCAAGAGCTTTGCCATTTTGCTTTGCGCATACTTTGCACCATTTGCTTTGCACCAGATTTTCTTTATCGAGTCTGGTGAGAACCTCCTTGATCATGGTGTTGATAGGGGCATCATTTACTTTGTCGTTCCACCCTGTAGTGACATAAGATGCTCTCCTTTTGTAAATGCCAGAGCAACACGAAGCCAACCATCCACGGGAAGGTGTCCAACCAACTTGCCACAAAGTGAAAATATATTTCGTCGTGTTATGACATGAAGCATGTCTGGGATCTTGTTCCCTCTTCACCAATGCAGAGCATTATCTTCTCCTCAGACCTGCAAACCAAGCACTTGCGCACCATCCTGCAGTTTCTCTGATTTTTTGCTGAAAAGTCCGAAGTTGCTGACACTTGCTGACATGCTCCTTCACATGTGCTGCAGGCACAACACTTTCATCCACATATACATCGTCAATATAAGCAGATGTGGCCTGTTGTATATGCTTGTCCTTCGTCAGGATAGCATCAACAATGGCTTGCATGATGGATGGTGCCACATTGAGTCCAAACCCCATGCGGGTCAGGCAATACCTCTGTCCTCTGATCACTACTGCTTGGGATGGCCACAGTGATTTGTGCACGCTTACTTGAAGGTATGCCTTGCGAAGGTCCAATACCAATGCATTTGATCCTGCCTACCGCCATTCTCTCAATTTTTCAGTGCCTCGTTTCCCAGACACCTTGATGCCACATGTCCTTGCTTCTTGCATTGGATAACAGTATATCTCTGGAAGCACCCTGCCTGCTTTGCCTGCAGTCTCTGGCAAAGTGATTGAGACCTCCACACTTGTGGCACCCTGCACTTTAACTGCATCCTGCTGGTCAGGAGTTGAAAGTTGGTCCACAGGTCTTGCATCCTGCTGGTCAGGGGTGGAAAGTTGGTCCTGACACGAAAGCGCAATTGAACCATCGATCAGAGGGATTTTCTTCTATTAACCGTGCAAGATCCTGCAGGTAACCCAGGTATTCATTGATAGTTTCCCCAGGGCACAAATGACGGTAGACAAACTTGTCACATGCTACAAAAGGGTCCAGCGCAAAAGCCACAAGGAGAGCTCATTTTACTTGCTTCAAATCTGCCCTTTGGTCCTGGGGTAATCTCCGGTATACAGACAGCATGCCATCTCTTAGCCTGAGTAGTAAAATATGCTCAACATTGTCAACCCTACACATTTTGCATACCAGTTCCACCTGTTCCAACCATTCGGACACTGTGTGATGCCATGGAATTCAGGGATAAGACGGATATCAAATGCTTTGCCTGCCATTTGTAAACCGAAATAGCTTGAAAACTGCTGGGTTCTTCAGCCTCACTTTCTTTTTCACCTTGAGTGGGAACTTTCTTTAGAAAGGGACTTTGCTCTCCTATCACTGTTTTCTCTGCTTGAGCAAAAACACTGTCGACTATCCATTTGAGTTCAGTCTTTTATTCCTCTCAAATCTCGGGAATTATCGCGGTTAGTCTCACTCTCAGAACAAGACCAATTAAATTTTGTCTCATCAGACCATAGAACATGGTTCCAGTAATCTATGGGCTTTGTTGACATGTCTTTAGCAAACTATTTGCGAGCTTTCTTGTGTTTTGCCTTCAAAAGAGGCTTCCTCATGGGGTGACAGCCATGCACACCAATTTGAGGAGTACAAAGATAAGTGTGTTATGCCTACAGTCAAGCATGGTGGTGGAAATTTCATGATCTGGGGTTGCATGAGTGCTGCAGATATTGGAACGTTACATTTCATTGAGGGAAACATGAACTCCAACATGTACTGTGAAATACTACAGCAGAGCATGATCTCCTCCCTCCAGACAACCACTGCTTTACTGAAGAGGCTGAGGGGGGTAAAGGTGATGGACTGGCAAAGACTTGAACCCAACAGAACATTTTTGTGGCATCTTCAAGCGTAAGGTGGAGGTGTGCAAAGTCTCAAATATCCGCCAGCTTCATGACGTCATAATTGAAGAGTGGAAGAGCATTCCAGTGACTACATGTGAAGCTCTGGTAAACTGGATGCCCAGGAGAGTAAAGGCAGTTTTGGATAATGATGGTGGTCACACAAAATATTGAGAGTTTACATGTTGTATGTTAATATTGACAACTTTTGTTGCCAGGGATTTAGCTTGTAAT